>NW_028227267.1:35621351-35913851 GCF_978045245.1 Mus caroli | reverse complement strand
CACATATGTATGTATGTGTTTGTATATATTCACATAATCACTTGGTGAGCAAACATCTTAAACTATATAATAGAGGACAACTTAAAAGAGAAAAGTACTCTGTCAGTTCATTTTGCATTGGGGAAACAGCTCTTCATCATGCCTCTCCACCTAGATCACTAGATCAAATGGAGACAAACATGGTGTAAAGTCAGATTTTGAAGGGTTTGTAGAGGGAAAAGTGCTTATCTGCATTGAAATCATTTGTAAGAAAAGAAAGGAAGGTGGAACCTGGAATTAGTGATGAGTCTGCTGTGTTAAACCCATTTGGCTGAGAGTCAAAAAGGCTGGCTAAGCCTTTGTGTTCCTTCTCTGTACTTGGTGAATAGTAACTGCACACTGGAAAACCAGGGGGATTCTTGCATATTTTTGGCATCCTAGTTTGTTTTCCTCTTTGCCTGCTAGCATTTTCTTTCCAACTTTGCCTATGCTTCACTCAGTCTCCCTTCCTTGGAGTTTGTTCAGGGTGTTATGATTTGAAAGACTGAGTTGCTTGGGGTTGAGACTGTCCCAAGCCAAAGGGCCATAAGTATGGTGAAACGTAAGAACAGGGCTGCCTCAGAGAGCCCCTTAGGCTCATGGGCTCATGATATTCAGAAGCACAAACACTATGTTGTGTCTTTAGACCTCTGTAATTCCTGTTATTAAAAACAGCTTTAAAGGTTCACCAGCTCAGGACAGGTATTCTTGCTTCCTGGAGTTCCAGATACAGAACTCCCACACCATGTCTGCCCATAGGATGCCATGCTTTTGCCAAGACAAAAATGTACTAAAATTTTGAAAATATAAGCCCAGTTTCAACCTCCCACATCCAAGGCTACATTTTCCTACTGTCTAAGTAGTGTATCTGCATTTTCATCCAGGTCAATACCAGACAGAGGGATTATGGTAAATATAGTCTAACATCTCTGCATTTGGTCTGCCCAGTGGTTTTTCCACACCTTTACTGCAGGGAAAAAGCAAAACTGCACTAAGACAAGGAGGTAGTATGGAGGTGAGATAACTGACTGAAGATTTTTGAAAGGCTACATGGAAACCAACCATTGTAGAACCTTTATAATATACAAATAAATATAAACAATGTTTAAATAAAATTACTCTATTATGCTCTGACAATGCCTCCGCTAAATCCCATAAACTATCAAATGAAAAACCCAGGGGCAACTTTTGGTTATTTTGTTTTGGGTTGTTCATCATGGAAGTCTAGTACCCACTCAGGAAACATTGAAGGCTATTGTGATTGCTCTTGGATACTTTCTAGAAGTCAGTGGTAAGACCACAATGCTGAAGAAGATGGTAATTGGCACATCCATCAGGTCAGACATCTATCACATTAGTTTGTGTGTGTGTGTGTGTATGGATGTTTGTGTGTGTGATGTGTGTTGTGAACATACCAATTTCTCTTTAGCAGTTACTTGGAGATATTTGGCCAATTGCTGCCCACCACAGTACTTCTACAGAAGAGCTAATCCATTGGTAGCTGAGTTTGCAACTCACTGCCTACCATGACCCTCTCAACATCTGTCCCAAGATCTGTCACCTGCTGTTCTGATTTCAGCTTTTCTAAGTGGGCATTACTAGAGAGAGAGCCCAGGGTCTTGGGCACACTAAACATTAAGCATTACATTAAACTACACTTCACTACACTACACTACACTAGCCAACCCCAGTCTTCCTGTTTCTCTAAGATCAACTTTTGACTTTCCACTGAGGGAACATGTCTTCTTTATATTTCTATACTGGATTCAGAAAACTATTTTTTAAGCAAAATCACTTTTGGCTTTGTCTAGCAGGCTGGTTGGCAATATTAAGGTTTTTAAACTGGCATGCAAATTTATGTTTTTTTGAAGCTTCATTACAAGAACGCAATGTAAAACTATCAAATCATTTAACATTTCTTTTCCTTGGGAGCTTTGAACTCCCATTTCTGACTGACCTAATGTTTTCTTCTTGGTTTGTTTTTTGGTAGAAACAGCTTCTGACTCTTTAATTTTATTCTGACAGGTATAATGTCCATTACCATATGAACCTTAAGATACTGAACTTACGAGATAGCTTTAAAGTTGCTAAATACTCTTTTGCACAAAAAATTGTGGATTGTGGAGAACACAGGAACTGGTGTTAAGATACTTTTCAAAAATAGTTAAATATAAAAGTTCTTAATTAGAACCTTCTCTATTTTTAAGGACCAGCTTACCTGAGCAGAGATGTATAGGCCTCTCAACCTGGTACTTGGGATGCTGGGGCAAGAGTTCATGGCCAGCATGGACAACATGGCAGGACTCAGCCTCATTAAACTGAAAAAGAGAAAGCACCTGACTACCTGATACAAAAATGACCTTTATAGCCTTAAATACATAGTGAATAGTATATAAATGTTTTTCTTAAACAAGTACTTTTTCTAACCATAAACTTGCTGTCTGTGAGGGTTAACTTTAATTGTCAATTACATCTAACCAGGGGTCATCTCGGAGGAGAGTCTCATCAAGGGATTATCCATGGGTGGCCTATGGGCATATCTTTGGGGTTAGTTCTCTTAGTCAAATTAATTGATGTCAAAAACCACAGCCCACTGTCAGAGGCACAATACCCTAGACAGGGAGGGGGTCCTGAACTGCATAAAGGTGGAGAATTGAGCTGAACACAAGAGAGCACTCAAGTGAGCTAGTGAGCATATATGTGTTCATTTCTCTCTGCTTTGGACTGTCTGTGTGATGAGTCCAGTAATGTCAACCACCAGCTGTTATTCCTGCAATGATGAACAGTCACATAAAACTGTAAGCTAGAAGAACTGCTTCTTCCCTGAGACATTTTTGGCTTGGATATTTCATCACAGCAAGAGAAATGAAACTACCACCTCTAATGAGCCTTTTCATTTGTCCACCCTTTCACATTTTTCCATTTAGAGACTTTGAACTATTTACTTAAGTTCTCCATAAAATATATAGTATGTTTCTGGGGAGTGAACATTCCCTTCTACAGTGTTATGTACTAGAGTATATTTCTAGTGTATATTGTTGTTTGAAATCTCTTATCTATCAGTATCCATCTCCTTACTTCTAAACAAATCTCTGCAACAACCATCTCATCAACTCTGAAATCACACCACACATCATACATCCTTGCTCTGCTTCCCGCACAACCTATGCACTATCCATACCATAAGCATAGCTTATGTCTTTTGGCCAAATTAGATCCTAAGAGGATACACAGTGGGGTGATACATAGAGGAGAGAAAAATACATTTAAAGAAAGGAAGACCTGGAAAGATAACCCAGACTGTAAATATTCTCTGCAAGTAATAGGACAGAAAGTAATAGAACAGGACCCTTGATGTTCTTATCTGACCTAGATATGCCACAAATGTGTGTATCCCTCCATGTTAAAATGTTCATGTGTGCTACATATATCAGGCACACACACACACAAACACACACACACATTTTTATAAAAATTCTTTATCTAACAACCACTGAAGAATATCTTGCCCTGTACCTGACTTTCCATTCTTCAGAGAACGATGATGTGTAAGCAGAACCAGAAGTTAGAAATGCATAAGGCATTCAGTACTTAATGAAAGGCTCTGGTTCTGGGTAACCACCTAGGCTGCTCCTACCATTTCTCCTTGCATGCCATCTGTTCCTCACTGTCATGGTGACTTTCTTCTACTCTGTACAGCTATAGTCCTTTCATCTCCTCATACTTGGAAGACCTACTGAGATTTTTTGAAAGTTTTGTCTTTTTTGTGTCATAATCAAAGGAATGTAGACTAGAATAAAGCCAGTGTTGCAGTAAATCTCTCCAACCCAAATATATCCTGGCAAGGAACAGTACAATATGATTACATGCAGTGCACCTAGATTGGGCAGACCTACCACTACACTAACATCTTTCAGAACTTAAGATACCCCTTAGAACTTGCAGTTTCTCCAGACCATGTGCTTCTGCTCCAATTTTCTCCTTCTTCCTCCTCCTCTGTGTCCTCTCCCTCTTCCATTTTCTCCTTCTTCTCCCCCTCCACCTTCCCTTTTACCTGCCCAATCATCAGCTCTCCTCTATTTTACAAATTAAAATGGGAATAAGGTTTACAGGAAATCACCTGAGTGCTGACTCATTCCTTGTTCACAACCACTCACAGGAGAACAGAATTAATATCTTATATAATTAGCCCCAGGGCTGTCCACAAAAATCCTGTGATGGGATCATCTCCAGTTTCCTCTCTATTATTCCTGCTAGGAATAACAAGGGGCAATGCCCTTGAGCTTCAGTGAATGTCAACCCTGGTTATGCATGCTGACCACTGGAGGTGTCTTTCTACTAAAGGCTCAACCCTATACTCTACAGTCTTTGACTCTAAACAGCAGGAATGGGATCAGTCATAGGTGTCTTCCAGGAAGCTCTAATGGTTATTCTAATACTCAGGCACTGCTCTAAGCCACAATGTTACCTTCTCCCTCATTAGAGCAGTTTTCACTAATCCCAAGAAATAGAGATTTGGTGCAAACTAATAAGAGGTCATCAGGACTTTGAGACAGTTGGTCTGGGGAGGAAAGGGAAAGATCAGAAATTTTGCATCTGAGGCCCCTTCAGGAGGTGTTCATGTTTTTAAAAAGCCCTTGCACAAACAGGAAAGATGCAAGTCTGGTACATTCTACAGGAAACAAACAGATTTCATGTGAGTGAAGGCTGACATCATTATCCGTGAAATAAATATCAGCAAATGTTTAAAGAATAGCCATTTGAAAAGTCCCATGTTAATTTTCTGGAGCTATCATTACAAAGTACCACAAAGTGGATGCCTTAATCAATAGAGGATTTTTATCCTCGATTCTAAAATTCAGGAGTTCAAAACTATGGTGACTTAATTTCTTTTCCTGTTGCTGTGATATAATATCCGTAGACAAGGGCTAGCTTTCTGTGCTGCCCAGGCAATTTGCAGGACTGCTCTCCTGAATGCTTCAGCTGGTGAGGAGCAGGGCCAACTGTGACACTTGTATGGCCCCACATCCTGCTCCACTACCTGGCACAGGGTTGGGAATTTGGGGACAACCTCTCTCCCATGCCCATGCCACAGCTCAGCTGCCAAGTGACAGAATCATGTCTGCTGTACTCACATTCTTGGGGCTGGGTCACTGTTGCTCCTGCAACCTGGCTCAGCTCTAGTGTGCAGCCCAGGTGATATGCTGGGTGTGCTGCTCTAACAGCTATAGTCTGTGAGGGGTGGGTAAACTGCCACTCTCTCTTGTCCCTCAGGCTTCATTCCTGTCTATCTAAGGTGGCCAAGGGTAAGGGCAGGAAAGGCATCTCCCCTGCATTCTGGCTTCCTCACTGCAGAAGAGTGGCAGGACCAGCTATCCTGTGGTGAAACAGGGGAAGATCAAGAGATGTGGCATTAGTGTGTGTGTGTGTGTGTGTGTGTGTGTGTGTGTGTGTGTGTGTGTGTGTGTGAAGTTGTAATCTCTCAGCACAGTGACTTACTGCCTGACTGCCTGATGCCATATTCTCTAGCCATGATGGCCACAGACACATTTTCTGAAATTTTAAGTTCCAAATATGCATTTAATGGTTAAATTCTTTTGCAAATTTACTGGATTAAGAACTACCTAGTGGGCAGGGTGTGGTGGCACATGCCTTTAATCCCAGCACTCAGGGACAGGGGGGTGGGGGGAAGAGGCAGTCGGATTTCTGAGTTCAAAGCTAGCCTGCTCTATAAAGTGAGTTCCAGGACAGCCAGGGCTATACAGAGAATCCCTGTCTCAAAAAACAAACAAACAAACAAGAACTACCTAGTATCGGAATGAGGTTAAAAACTACAGATATATGTACAAGGACATTTCCAAAGAGGATTAACTGGGTACAAAAGACCCACCCTGCAGTTTGGTGGCACAGTTTTATGTCCTTAAATCCCAGACATGTAATTGAAGAAATATTATTAAAATGGAAGAACTTAGAGATATTAATTTTCCTTGTAGAACAGTTTTGACATGTGCTAGAGATACTGTTGTGTTGTTCTTTCCTGGAAATTTTCTACTTTTTTTCTTTTTTGATTTCTTCTTTGATGTATCATGATCTAGCACTGAGTTGTTTAATTACAATGAGTTTTGTACTTATTAGAGATTTGTTTGCTGTTGGTTTTAAATGTTACTGTACTGTGTTGCAATAGGATATGTAGACTTATTTCAATTTTGCTCATATTTCTTTTGTGGCCCACAAACTTGTCTATTTTAGAGAAGAGTCCCTGGATTGTTGAGTACAATGTTTATTCTTTGGTACTTGGGTAGAATATTCTGCACCTATCTGTCCATTTGATGTGTAATATTTAATTCTCATGTTTCTTTATCTTTTGTCTTGATGACCTGTGTTCTGGAGAGTAGCATACTGCAAAATAGCTCACTACTATTCAATTGGTATTAATTTGCAGTAACCATAGAAAACAAAAATGTAAATGGAGACTATGGGAGTAGAATAGGCTATTAGGATACAGGTGATAAGGTGATATGAAATGGAAAGTGGACAAAACAGGGAGAGGCTTAATTTGAGAAGGATGAAGGGGATAATACAGAAGGAGAGGGAATTTGTGGGAAAAACTAACACTAAATTAATATGACTTAAGCGGTCATATTAATTTACATATACGAAAAATTGTATAACACACATACACACTCACACACAGTAACACGGGGAGAGAGAGAGAGAGAGAGAGAGAGAGAGAGAGAGAGAGAGAGAGAGAGAGAGAGAGAGAGAGAGAGAGAGAGAGAGAGAGAGAGAATTATGCTACTGGGATAAAAAGTCTTCCCCAGAGCCATAGGCTATCGAACAAAAAATCCCAATATAAGGCATGGAATACATCCTTTGGCTGTGTTAGTCAGAAGGCTCCAAGAGTCTCTTAATGAATCATAGACTATTGATTTTTGTGAGGCCAGAGAGCTAGGGGCTGAGGGAAGCAGGCCTGGAGCAAGAGGCAGTTGAGGCATGTCCAAACCCTGGAAATTTCATCCTCAGAGTGGCAGCAATAGAATACATTTTAGACTTTCAGACGGATTATCTGAAAAGGTGTAACTGCAAATCATGTGGCAAAAGAGCTTTTCAGAGGATTCTACTGGTTGTAGTGTATAACTGTTGTCATTCATTTCTCCAAGTTGTAGGGCTGGACAAGATCACTATAAGAAATAAGTGTTTATGGACAATAAGAATTTCTATCATGCTCCAAGCTGAGAACCTAAGAAACTTCATTATTTGCAGCTAATGTGTAGACTTGGGGATGAACAAAGCTTTGAGTTCATTAGGCTCAATAGCCATTTCAGAGAGAAAGGAGCAATACCATACTCAGGTCTGTGCTGCTGTGTGTAGTACATGTCAGGAAAAGGGGGAGGGGAGCTATGTGCTCCAGGACAAAGCATTGAGAACACTTAGGTTGCAAGAATTTGTATTCTATACTATATTGGTTATGCTATATTATATTATATTTATGCTACAAAATTATTAATGTACATCAAGAAGATATTCATCTTCTTAGGAGTTGAAAGACCTGAGCAGAGATTAGATGATGTTGCTGGTAAGCAGGGGTAGTTTATTTCCACATAGAGGTGTATGGGCTTCCCCTCTTGCTGAGGTTGCACCTTGCAGTGCTTCAGAGAAGGCAGAAGCTCATCCAGAGCTGCTCAGAATTCAGGAGAAAATGTCTAAGACTGTAAATTAATACTTGTCCTCACCAACCACCAAGAATATTTAATCGATGTGAGTTAAGTAAATTTAAAAGACTTTGAGCAAAATCCTGTAACATGTGTCATCCTTGGTCTTACAAAGTCTTAAACTACAAAGCCCCCAAAGAAACATGGCAATGCTTGCCTTGATAGCTATTACATCTGAAACTTTCTACCTTGTCTTCATGGCTGACCACTTGTTGTAATTCAGTACCACTAAACTGCCCCTGTTTATTTGGGTTTTGTTTGCTTACAGGCTTAGCTTTTTTGGTTGCATTAGTTTGAGGATTTGATATTTATTTTCTCTTTCTTTTTTCTGGTCACTATTTTGATATTTTGCTAAAGCTATATACACTGCATATACTGATCCAGCTGAGTAGAGAGAGGTTCTTTTTATGCCAGTACCGAGTGAAATGTCTGCATTTTTATGAATTGAAAAACAAACCAACAATAAGGAAACAAGTTCAAAGCCTACACTCTCAAGCCCAGCATTTTTAGCCAGCTATGGTGTCACACTTCTGGAGCTCCAGAATTCACAGGCAGAGATGTTTTTCTGTACTCTCCAGGCATCATGGTCTAAATCATGAATTCCCAGTGCTTCACAAGGGTATATTTTGGGGTGTGTGGATGTCATGGCCTACTCTGTGAATAAGCACTTCATGATAGAAAATGGATTTATACTGTATCCTTTAGGTCATATATTTAGATACCCCTAAAATATGGTATATGGTATTCACATGTTCCTGTAATAGTCATGCTGACCACATTTGCCATGGCACTCTGGTCGAGTCAGCTTTTCAGGTAGGGATGCCTAAATAAAAGCTGCTCATGAAGCAAAAAGAGTTTCACAGAAACTTGCTCCTGGAGTCTGGCTTTCTCTTTAACCCATACATTAATTTTCCATTCCCACGTTAGTCTAGTGGATGGATCCACGTGCTCTCTTTATTATAAATGCCTTTTAAGATTGAATTCTGACATAGCTAAAGCCTTAGTGTTCCAACAGTCCTAGAACGTCCTTGAGCAAGACCATGGGCTTGAAATTCAGTAAGAATGTTGCTTATTCACTGACATTCAGAATAGCCTCTGGTACTACACTATCACTTAGAATATAAGTCAAGTCGCTCCCATATACAGGAATTTACAATGGTTTAGGAAGTAGTTTAGGGCTGTGGTTTTAGAGTATTGCATTATTCATGAGATGGTTAGCTAGAATGGAACTCCCTAGTTAGAACCATGACTTGGGTGTGAAAGCCCTTGCCCTAGGAGTGAAAAGATCTCACACCAGGCTTCTAAGACTAAACTGATCTTAGATAGGGCTGACTTTGTCTCAGTTATTTTATTGCCCAGTTCCTGCCAGTCTTTGTGTTTTCATTCCTCTGTTCTGTGTAAGAGTCATTAAGCATCCGGTTACCTCATTTGTACCTTGCGAGTATGTCACCCAACTTCGTTATTGTCTTCTGCATAAAAAGTCTGATGCTCGAATTGGCATTACATTCAGATTCCACAAGACCTCTCCTGTGTGCATCTGTTTGTCATTCATCCGACGCTTTGCCCACAGGTGACTAAAGACCCGTTCTGTGCAGACAAAGGGGCCCAGAGGGTCTGTGGCATACATTAATAAGAGTCACAACTGTATTGCTCTAAAGCTTCTTAGGAAATGAATATTCATTTGGGGTTCATAATAAATCAGGACCCAGATATAGCTGTCTCTTGTGAGACTATGCCAGGGTCTAGCAAACACAGAAGTGGATGCTCACAGTCAGCTATTGGATGGATCACAGGGCCCCCAATGGAGGAGCTAGAGAAATTACCCAAGGAGCTAAAGAGAACTGCAACCCTATAAGTGAAACAACATTATGAACTAACCAGTACCCCCAGAGATCGTGTCTATAGCTGCATATGTATCAGAAGATGGCCTAGTTGGCCATTAGAAGAAAGAGAGGTCCATTGGTCGTGCAAACTTTTTATGCCTCAGTACAGGGGAAAGTCAGGGCCAAGAAGTGGGAGTGGATGGGTGGGGTAGTGGATGGGGGAGCGAGTGGGGGACTTATGGGATAGCATTGGAAACGTAAATGAAATAAATACCTAATTAAAAAATAGAAATCAGGTAACCCAGAGCTATCTGCTTCTCATTTCCTCAAAATATAGCATTGGTGATAACTGTAAAGCAGAAATACTGACCTTTAAGAAAAAGACCTCCCTACTATCCATGTGGAGATTTCCCATACATGTTGAGATAGGGCTTTCTTTTTAGGTAATATTAGTGTGACTACACATTTGATGCCTTTATGGTTTTTGTTTATTTGTTTGAATATGGAGCATTGCTATTTTTTTTAATATATGTATGTTTTACCTACTGCAAGCCGCACCTGGTACCAGCAAAACCTGCAAAAGCAAGCCAGCCAGGCAGGAGGGGCAGACCCCCACAGGATCCCAGAGGGGGCTCTAGAAAACACCCCTGGACCACATCTGTGCACCAAATGCATGCAATTCCTCCAGAGGCCAGAAGAGGGCATCGTGTTCAACCCAGAGACTCATTAATAGGATTGTTAACTGCCCTCTGGGTCCTCTGTTGGATAGACAAATGCTCTTAATGGAGGAGACTTCTTTCCTGTATCTACACTATATTTCTTCTTTGTCCTTCAAGATTGTGTGGTTTTCAATTGAACAAGATCATCCAAAATCAAAGATAGAAGTTTATGGAGACCTATAGGTTCAGGTGCTTGAAGAAGGAATTCTAATTTTCCTAGGTTACCTGGCACCCATACAGATCTGTTGTGGGTTCAAGATAATGCCATAGAATTGTCAAGGCTTGAGGAGATCTGTCACCTCTCATGTAGGATAACCAGGCAGACTAGGCATGAAATGCCTACTTGATGAAATGCAGAATTGAGAAGTTCTTCAGTGGGTAGAAATGGAGGAAGGAAAAACCATTTAAGGCCAGCTCACCAGTGTTGTGATAAAACTTCAAACTCTCCTGCATGGATGGAGCCTGAAATAGAGGTCACATGCCTATGGTGGAGAGCATGTCTGTGCAAGGCTAGGAAGGGAGAGAGATGGTTGATATTGATCTTAACCACACTAGATCTCAGAGTTTATTGTGGTAGTACTTCTTCCAGTGGATGCTTCATGCTTGTGAAGGTCTCCTGGAATAGATCTCATTTCTGAGACTAAATGTGAGTCAGAGACTTAATGTGTAAAGGAATTCATCCCCCGAATCCCCAAACTGGTGCTGTCAAACCAGGGCTTTAAAGCAGAAGCCTGAGAATGACTGGGGGATGTGTTAAGTTGCTCACTGTCTTTGGACACCTTCTCTTTCTAAGCTAACTCTGACACAGAAAGGGTCACCTGTAAATACACAGGAAACCAATCATTATCAAGTGATACGGGTCTTCTTGTCCATCTCTTAATTCTCTGGTGAGTCCTGAGCCTTATTTACTTGTAGGTCTTCAGTGTAGTGCTTGGCTGTTTTGGTAAATGCTACCTGTCAGGTAGCTTAACCTGATATCTAGTAATGCTATTTGAGCAGGTAGATAACAGCTTGACATCAGTCTTTAAATGACTAAACTGTCCTGAGCATGCAGTGTGGACTGAGACACTTCCTTTTCCTTTTCAGATAGATATTCCTAGTCTTGAGAGTATTCTGAAAGCCATTCTCAAGGACCAATCTTGTAGCATCCAAACTGACTACGGAGTATCAAATTGCCACTTGCCTTGTAGCTGTTGTAGCAGATGAATGAAGTTACAGGCCTGGAATGTAACTCAGGGAGCATGAACTTTTATTAGGTTCAATCATAGCACAGGGAGGACAAAGAGAAGGAAAAATTACCCCATCTCATCCAGACTTGTTAGAGACAAAAAAAACTGTGAGGCTCCATGGAGGCTTTTAAAGTCTGCCACCCTCCTCATAGATCCCTCCCAGACTCCATTTATTGCCCCTAATTGAGTAGATATATTCTCTGGGGAATGTTTTCATAGTTGTGTTATAACCCCGAATGTAAATAGGAATACACAGATTATTAAATTCTGTGTCTGTGGTGACTGGCTGATGAGATGGCTCAGTGGATAAAGGTAAGGCGACCAAGCATAGAGACCTGAGTTCCTTCCCTGTGATCCACATCATAGGAGAGAAAAAACTCTATCAGTTGTCCTCTGACTTTCATGTACGTGGGGGAACCAGGTCTTAGCCCACAGCATCTCAACTTTCCCACGGCTCGCTTACACTGAAAAATTTCCACCTGATACACACATGTAAGTATATGACTCTGTGCTCCATTTGAGAGATTCAGTACGTTTTTTATTTTTACTTTTGTTGTCCAGAAGCGAGAGAAACCAAGGAGGCCAGCATGGGACCATCACTTGAAACCCAGGTTAGGCATTATGGATACAGGTAACTGGTAACTGAGGTGTGAACATCATGAGGTCCAAACTGCTCTAAATGGTTTTCTATACATTCATGGCCAACTGTAGCTGATGCTGTTGTTTCACTGCAGTTTCTTTGTTGCTATTGTTTTGTTTTATTGTCTACCTCTGATTACCTCAAAGAGACAAAACCTGTGATGAAATTCCCAATAATTCCTCTGTCCTGTTGAATCCTCATTAGATGTTAGAGTCAGCTTTAGTGAGGATGCTGGCCTGGATGATGCACAGCAGCTCCGGGTTGCCTGTAATGCCATGATAATATCTTCCTCTGACAAAATAGCAGTTATCAGTGATACAGAGTGAAACGATTTACAGTGCTAGCACTCTTAGGTTTAAACAGACACCAGTTGGAAAGTACAAAGTACCCTAAGATGGAGGCATATGCCCCGGCTGACAACAGTAAGCTTTAAAACGATTATATTGACCTGGGAGTAGACAGTGGAATGTGAGGTGCATGCAGAGGCCTAGTACAGAGTGACTGACAGTTTTCCAGGTAGAAGGTATTCCCACTACTAGAAGGTCTTTGGATCTGTGGTCTAGGCAGCATATGGAGAGTAATGAAAGTCACTGTCTTGTGAATTTGCTGCTGAGACAATTGCTTTCTATTGTGAATATACATAGTGGAGTTGGCTCAAGGTCAAGAAGAAACAGCCATTGCTGTAGTTCATTCCTCTGAAGAACATTCTCCTTCTCTTTTCAGCCCACATAGATTAATCATGTACCACCATGTTCCCTGGACACTCACATGACAGGGATATGGTCCTACTTTCCTGTTATGTGTACCAGAAGATCGCTTTACAATGGCCCAGATGATCTAGTTCAATCTTGCAAGACACAATAATCTTGCCTAGTATTGTGACACTTGCCTTTAATACCAGGAGAGGCAAGGGCAGATAGAATGCTATGAAATCAATGCAGTCTAAACAGTTGGTGGAGATTATGTTTTTTTATTCAGGATCAAGTCAAATAAATTCCTGAGGTTGGGAGGTTTTAGGTTTACCTGTTAAGGGAACTTTGTACTTGTAGGAGGGGATAATGAAAATATTCACAGATAAATTGTAGAACCCGGGCCATCCATCATTCAGCTACAAGTAAAGTGCATCCAGGGGAATAATTAAGAATCAGCTTTGGGGATTCTGACTAGGCTAACAAAAGAGTACTAAACGTAGTTATTATAAGGAAATTGTTCCACCAATTCATATACAGTAAGATGCATAGCCCACATTTGGACAGGTTTTTTGGCACCATGTATTTCCATGCATGATGTGGGTACATGGTGTCAGGAGACACAGAAGAAGGCCTCATATCCCTTGAAACTGGAGTTACTGACATCTCACACCATTGCTTGAAATCCAGCACTTGGGAGAGGGGGTCAGAATCAGGAGTTCAGGAGCATCCTTGACTACATAAGGAATTTTAAATCACCTTCATTACTATAAGAACTTCATTGAGTTTCCATCTGTTGCTACGTATTGTAATGCTAAATTCTTTTCCTAAGAAGGTCTGGGCCTAGGAGAGAACTGTCTTATAAAAAGATTTTGTTGTGAAAATATTGTTGCTTAATTTAAAACCACTGGTTAATTAAAATTGGCTGCTGGTATTTACTGGAGACATTAGACATATGTGAGTTTTAGTTATCTGGTTGCTGGTGGAGAAGTGAAAGATAAGAGGAGAAACTAGAAAAAAAGAGAAAGGCACCATGGAAGACAGGTACCATGAGAACATATGGAGGAGAAACAGCAAGTATTTGGGGTCCACCCCTGGGGAGGTAGCCAGGTGAGCTGTCAGAAAAGCAGATTACGGGTCACCCCACAGTAATTATCTCTGTGTTTGTTTTTTAAGACAGGGTTTCTCTGTATATCCCTGGCTGATCTGGAACTCACTTTGTAGATCAGGCTGGCCTCAAACTCAGAAATCCTCCTGCCTCTGCCTCCCAAGCACTGGGAGTAAACATGTGCACCACCACCTCACAGTAATTGTCAAAGCCAAATGATATAAGCATAGTCTGAGTCATTTGTTTGGAAGCAAGGCAGGATGAGCTTAAATTGGTTCTACTAAACGTTTGTCTCAAAAAAGAAAGTGATGGGGAAGGAGAAGAGCATTGGCTGGAAGGGATAAGAGAGAAGACCATGGAGAAAATGGTCAAAGACATACTTGAACAGAAAGTCTCCAAAAGCCATAGTATGTACACATATTTTTATTGAATTATTTATTTATTTCCATCTGATCACAGCCCCTCCCTCTCTTGAGATCCAATGTCACATCCTTCACCCTCCAATTCCCTATCCCCTTCTCCCCAGAGAAAGGGACCATCCTTTTTCCCCAGTACCAACCCACCCTGGCACATCAAGTTGCATCAGGAATAAGTGCATCCTCTCTCACTGAGCCCAGACAGGGCAGCCCAGCTAGGGAAAGGAGATCTAAAGGCAGGTAACAGAGTCTAAATCCGAGGTAGCAACCACTCCAGTTGTTAGTCGCTCACATGAAGACCAAGCTACACATCTGTTTCATTTATGTAAGGGTCCTAGTTCAAACCCCTACATGGTGTTGGCTCATGGTTCAGTCTCTGTGAACCCCCATGGGCCCAGATTAGTTCACTCTGTAGGTCCTCTTGTGGCTTCCTAACCCTTCTGGCTACTACAACCCTTCCACCAACACTTCCACAAGACTCTGACCACAGTCTAATATTTGGCTGTGGGTCTCTGCATTTTTACATTTAAAGGGTGATGGAGAGAGCATGCAATTAGAGGGACTGCCCACAACAGGTCACAATGGAAACCTCTCAGGAGCCTGCAGCAGTTACTTGTAAAAAAGGATGGTGACTGTGGTCTTGAGAAGTAGGAGACACATTCCTCCTGGGTACCTGCCATTTGAAATAAGGGACTGCCTGATGTAGGCTCTGATAGAAACATCTCAATAGACTGTGGAAGGTCTTTATACTAAAACGTAATTCCCCTTTATCTTAACCTTAGCCCTGTACAATCACTGTATAGAATTCATTGTGTATGACTGCTTTTCACCTGGCCTTGATGGGTAGAAATATTCTATTATATCTGAATTTCCTATTTCTTTCTTCTTCTGCTTTGGTGGAGTCTGTGAAACTCGATGTTTCTTGATGTAATGATTCTTTTTTTTTTAATTTTTAATATTTTTATTACATATTTTCCTCAATTACATTTCCAATGCTATCCCAAAAGTCCCCCATAGCGCCCCCCACTTCCCTACCCACCCATTCCCATTCTTTTGGCCCTGGCATTCCCCTATATTGGGGCATATAAAGTTTGCAAGTCCAATGGGCCTCTCTTTCCATTGATGGCCGACTAGGTCATCTTTCGATACATATGCAGCTAGAGACAAGAGCTCCGGGATTCTGGTTAGTACATCATGTTGTTCCAACAATAGGGTTGCAGATCCCTTTAGCTCCTTGGGTACTTTCTCTAGCTTCTCCATTGGGAGCCCTGTGATACATCCAATAGCTGACTGTGAACATCCACTCCTGTGTTTGCTAGGCCCTGGCATAGTCTCACAAGAGACAGCTATATTTGGGTCCTTTCAGCAAAATCTTGCTAGTGTATGCAATGGTGTCAGCGTTTAGAAGCTGATTATGGGATGGATCCCTGGATACGGCAGTCTCTAAATGGTCCATCCTTTCATCACAGCTATGAACTTTGTCTCTGTAACTCCTTCCCTGAGTGTTTTGTTCCCAATTCTAAGAAGGTGCACAGTGTCCACACTTTGGTCTTCATTCTTCTTGAGTTTCATGCGTTTAGCAAATTGTATCTTATATCTTGGGTATCCTAAGTTTTGGGCTAATATCCACTTATCAGTGAATACATATTGTGTGAGTTCTTTTGTGATTGTGTTACTTCACTCAAGATGATGCCCTCAAGGTCCATCCATTTGGCTAGGAATTTCATAAATTCATTCTTTTTAATAGCTGAGTAGTACTCCATTGTGTAAATGTACCATAATTTCTGTATCCATTCCTCTGTTGAGGGACATCTGGGTTCTTTCCAGCTTCTGGCTATTATAAATAGGGCTGCTATGAACATAGTGGAGCATGTGTCCTTTTTACCGGTTGGGACATCTTCTGGATATATGCCCAGGAGAGGTATTGCTGGATCCTCCGGTAGTACTATGTCCAATTTTCTGAGGAACCTCCAGACTGATTTCCAGAGTGGTTGTACAAGCTTGCAATCCCACCAACAATGGAGGAGTGTTCCTCTTTCTCCACATCCTCGCCAGCATCTGCTGTCACCTGAATTTTTGATCTTAGCCATTCTGACTGGTGTGAGGTGGAATCTCAGGGTTGTTTTGATTTGCATTTCCCGGATGATTAAGGATGTTGAACATTTTTTCAGGGGCTTCTCTGCCATTCGGTATTCCTCAGGTGAGAATTCTTTGTTCAGTTCTGAGCCCCATTTTTTAATGGGGTTATTTGACTTTCTGGAGTCCACCTTCTTGAGTTCTTTATATATATTGGATATTAGTCCCTTATCTGATTTAGGATAGGTGAAGATCCTTTCCCAATCTGTTGGTGGTTTTTTTGTCTTATTGATGGTGTCTTTAGCCTTGCAGAAGCTTTGTAGTTTCATGAGGTCCCACTTGTCAATTCTCGATCTTACAGCACAAGCCATTACTGTTCTATTCAGGAATTTTTCCCCTGTGCCCATATCTTCAAGGCTTTTCCCCACTTTCTCCTCTATAAGTTTCAGTGTCTCTGGTTTTATGTGAAGTTCCTTGATCCACTTAGACTTGACCTTAATACAAGGAGATAGGAATGGATCGATTCGCATTCTTCTACATGTTAACAACCAGTAGTGCCAGCACCATTTGTTGAAAATGCTGTCTTTCTTCCACTGGATGTTTTTAGCTCCCTTGTCGAAGATCAAGTGACCGTAGGTGTGTGGGTTCACCAGCAGTCTCAAAATCCTGTGGCGGGGGTCGTGGGTAGCTGGCGAGTGTCAGCCGACCCTGCGCCCTAGCTACCCTGGTGCTTTTCTGTAATGATTCTTAAACTATGAAAAACTGAGATATAAGGGCTCAGTACAGCACAATTCAAAATATTCCAGGTGTAGGCTGTGTGTTCTCATCTTAGAAACAATGTAATAATAACTGTATAATGGTCGTTCTAAATTAATGCATAACTTTAAAAGAAACTTTGAAGAAATTATTAGAAAATGAAATAGAAACAACGTTGCGACCTGAGAAATGTAAAAGTTATTGAAGTTATGAAATTAGTTTTACAAAACATTTGAGAGTAGTCCTGAATAGTAAAGTATAGAATATGTCATACTGTATGCCAGTCAAACTAAGCCAAAACACTGGGACTCTTACAATGGTTATTGTGTGCAATGTACAGAATCAGAAAGCTAGCAGAAGTACTGAGATAAGGGTTAAGCACCTCTGACCCATTCAGTGCTTTGGTAGAGGCTTTCCCATCAGAGCCCTACCCTGCAAAGCAGAGGATGAATCTCCAGTACACACCAGCTACTCAAATGGATACCATGTTTCCTATTGTAAAGAAATGGAGGAGTCCATTCAGCCATCATCTGGGAAGGCTCTATCTCATTTTCAGAGTCACTGCAATTTCAGGGTTTTACCTTGGCACCAGCTCCATTGTCTTATGCCAGTATTCTCTGTATTGTCCACTTTCCTGTGGTAGTGTCAGTGATGAGCTCTGCACTATGATTTGTCCCTGTTACCTGGTGTTGCTGCTCACAAAACCTATTCTCTGATCCAAAGAAAAACTTCAAATCACATCCTAAACTGCTTTGGCTCTGAAAGGAAATGGGTGCTTCCACTTTTTTACAACAAAGTAAACATATCTCAAGAAAAACTTTCTATAGGTATGATCCATTCGACTAATATAGCACACAAGGAAGGACAAAAGTCCATATTAGGGGATGGAGAGAGAGCCCTTCATTTGAGAATATGTTTCTCAAAAGACCCACATGGCATCTAACAGTCCTCTGTCATTTTCGTTCCAGGTGAAACCCAATAACTTCTTCTGGCCTTTGGGGAATGGCATGCAAGTGTTGCACAGACCTACAGAAGGCAAATCATGCATAAATATAAAATAAATGCAAATAACAAACAGAATCGCACTGGGGGAAAAAAACCCCGAGGGAGAAAACTCATAGAGCATATGGGCCTGGATTTTGTCTCAGCTTTTAAAAACATCTGGATACTGAATACTGGACTACATTCTGTGCTTGTGTTAAAACTCCCTTAAAGAACCAAATGTATTGTCAAGCACAAAATTCACTCTCATAATCAAGAAAAACAACAAAATAACCAAAAAAATAATAAATCCCTATCTCAAAAGGTCCTAAAATTGAATCTCTCTAGTAGTAGTTACCACTGATAGAACATTTAAAGGAAAGCAGAAGCATACATGTCTGTGTTTTCTGACAGCTTTTATATTCCCTTAGAATATGTTTTTATTTCCTGAAAGACATTTCAGAAATGCTGATATATTTCCCATTAATTTGTTCAACACTATCATTCACAGTATTTTAGCAGCAGCTAAATATTTGACATGCAAGGATACAATATGGGTAATTTTTCCATCATGACATCGGTATCCACAGAGTTGGACACACTATCCACACTGAATGTAAAATCAATCGCTTTTGTTGCTCAGTCTGGCTGGGAAGTCATTATGGAACCCACTAAAAGTGGGCAGTCAATATGTACAGTTTGTAGACTTATCAAAATATTAAATCAACTACAAAACAAAACAACAGCAAAGAAACAAAGATAAAACTTCTAATGAAACAAAAAACCAAATAACAAAATTAATCAAATCTCAAACCAAAATCTAAAAACAAGAATTGTGCTAAAGAGCCTTCTTTGGCTGTCATTTTGCAGCACAGACTTACAGCCCATGGCTGTCCTTGGCAACACAGTAGAAAATAAGTTACTTCTGGTAACAATCTTTACAACAGAAATTTAAGTATGTCTCCTTTTTAGGAGTATGGGTTTGAAGAATAAGGACACCCAAGACTAAGCAGAAAACATGTTACAGACTTTGGCTCAAAGTCTTTGCAATTTTGTAGAATGATTTTGTAATTTTCCTTGATGACCTATCAGGACAAGAAAAATTTACACTCTCAGAATCTTCCTGTTTTCCCAGCAGCTCTTGATGTGTCTCAGCACATGTCTGAATCCCTCTACATGCTCACTCTTGCTGAGCCAGAGCCCAGATGAAATTAAGGGCTATTCATTCCAATAAAACAAAAGTAAAGGAAGAAAATGCAGCAGATGATAGCCATGATTACTAGGGATGAGATGAAATATTTGCTTCGCACATGCAGATCTCCCCCTATAGAAGTTATCTTCAAAGGAGACCTTTTCCTGGTCTGTTCCATGTTCCAGTTTCTGCTGGAGTATTTCACACCTAGGGAAGGAAGGAACAAAGGCCTGATTAGGATTTGTCAATTCAGCTCTCCATCCCACACTAGATCTATTCAGCTGGATAATCTATTATGACCTATCATTGGCTGAGGTCATTCCCTGCATCCCCAAGTGTCATAGAGCACCTGGGCTTGGAATTATTTCTCAGCCTTTAAAAACTGTTAGAAACTGAGCTGTGAACTACACACTGTACTGTAGTTTAAAAAAAAAAAACACTATATTACTCCAATAGTCCAGGTATAATATATTGAATAATAACATTGTAGGAATGTACAAATCTGAGTTCAAGAGAGATGTGAACAACCTAGAAAACCATGTGGATACCTTATGGGGAACCTGCCTAGAATTGAAGTGAAGGTTATGATTATTTCTCTAGTGCAGGATCCTGACAGGGTACCACTCATCAACCCTTATATCTGGAAATAACCAGAGAAAACCTATAACATGAAATCCACAGGCACTGCATGTGTTCTAAAATCAGAAAGAATGTGCTAACTGAAAATATTCCCCAGGCTAGGAACTGAATTTAAAAAGTGATGGTCATGAAGGAACATAACAACACACCTGTACATCTGAGACTGTTGTAGAGTACTCTGTCAAATATGCAAATTATTTGTGTTCACACATCACAAGCACAGTATACCTCAGTAACCTGTTTAGTTTAGTTTCCTAGCTAATGCTATTATAAAAATCTCCCAGGATATTTTGGAGTCATAAAAAACAAATCTTGAATGGGATAGGTACGTAATGAGCAAAGCATATAGACAGCTCAGTCAGTGATAAGCTTTCCCCTCATAAACACAGACTCAGAATCAGGGTTCTTGGCATATTATTCAATATGTCTTAGCAAGTTCAAAAAGCTATGTAGAGTAGGCTTGTCTGCCAGCAAAGGATCACATGGTGGTGGTGGACTAGCCTCTCCTTCACTGTTTCAGTCTTTTCCCAAAGTAAACAGTTCCTTCCTTTAAAGGCTCCCTTTGTCATTGCCTGACTGAATCGGTGTCCAAAGGTATGATCCCAGAAAAACAGGAAGTCACTATAAATAGTATGTAATGGAACAATTTTCACCCAATAATGTGAATGTGTCAGGGATATTTTGAGTAAGATGAGGCTAACTAGTTGAAAGTAAAATACTTACATGGATTATCTAACACTGAGCTATAATTCATGAAAGGGCTGCATCACATAGTATATTTTCACTCTTTAGCTGATTGACATCAGGATATCATCTTTTTCTGGGCTACTCTGAGGACCAGTATAGACCTCATGTGCCCTAGAGAATCTCTGGATATGTACTTATTCTGGAATCAGTGGGTCAAAGGGGACTTTTTTTCTACTTTCTGAACCTCGCTTCTCAAACACCTACCTGATTTTATACTACCAGACCTGTCTGAAGGTCCTCATTTCCCCCAACCACTGTTGAGGCTGATTTTAACACTGAGAAAATGATTTTGAATAACAGCAATTGCAGAATGCTACACAGATAACATAGTGTGAGTTCTTTAGATTATCATGATCCTCAAGGGGTTCCTGAAACAGCCCCTTTTTGTACCACAGTATGGGAATTCTGCTGGATGCATGTACAGCTACGTGCAACTCAATCTCTCTATGATTAGAATCCAAGCCAAATTATAAGGCAACATTTTACTGAGTAGAGGTAGCTGGAAAGTGATGGAGGAAGGCAATGATGAAAACAATCTGGATTGTTGAGAAGAGACAGTGAGCCACCTGACATTACAGTGGGCCTTCTTAATTCTTCCAGAGCAGAAAAGGGACATAACACATGGATTTTATACACCAACCTCCTCCTCAACACTATGTACCATATTCCATTGATTTTCTCCAAAGGATTTCAATGAGGATCAGCAATTTGGTGCCTAGTCAGTTGAGAGTCTGACTTTACATGAGTTTTTGTGTCCTTTTTTTTTCCCCTTGGGAGCTAGGTAGAGTTGCACACTAATTGGACTGCTGTATTTGATTTTTCATGGGCAATTTGAAATCTCAGGGGCTTTACTCATTATGCTTGGCCTCTACAGACAAACATGGTTGCATGTCCACACAAACACACACACAAACACATATACACACACAAACACAGTTGTATATAGAGCATCCATACCAAAAACACTTGGAAAGGCATTTTGCATTATACAAACACACAACTTAGAATAAACACACTGAGTCACAGCTGGTACACACACACAAACACACACACAAACACCACATACCACACAAAGACTGACACAAACACACATACATCAGTGAAATTCTTGCTCTTATCTAGCATATTTTCTATTGTATGAGCATGTAGTGGGACCTATGATGTGTACAAGGCTTTTAGACTCAAGGGGGCTTCGAAGCCCTGACCTGTACTTATCTCCTCTTCAGGAACTTTTTCTATGCAAATATTTGCTGGTCCTACAAGTAAATTACAAGCTCTACACAGATATCGTGGACAACACAGTACTCAATTGCCATGAAAGAGATTTCTGTGTATAGCCTCCAGTAAGCCCCATTTTGACTCATCAAGGACCTCTCACTAAACCTACACTGAGTCCTTTTGAGCATCCGAGGAAGACTGCAACTTTTGGTCATTACTCAGGATCTTTTCAACATATTACTTATTATATGATATTAAATCATCCTCAAAATCAGTCAGGAGAAATCTAGTTAAATGACCTGCTGTGACATTTATGAAATGCAGCACTCTGCACAACTCTCAGTGAGAATCTATCCTGAAACAAAGTCATGCCCAAAATACAGTTAGCAAAACAACGTCAGTAGAGTGATGCACTGTAGGCTTCTATGTATGCCGATGGTTAAGCCAATAAGACAAGCCAGAATCTCCCAGGCAATAACCATAAGCAGAAAAAATTAAGAAATGTAATACTAATTTTAAAAATAGTATTATTGTTTAATGATTTGTTGATATAAAGAAGAAACAGATCTCTACCTGGTAGTGGACAGGAGATGAAAACTCTACTGGACATTAGACAATAGGAAGTATCAGGTTTATTGAGAGACGTAGGCCCAAAGAACTAAGTTAGAGAATGACTACAAAATATCAGATGTCCTTAACTGGCCTTACAAAATACCCACAAAGGTACAGATTGGCATAAGCATCCATAAACACACATACACACACACACACACACACACACACACACATCTAAAATCATAAGGGAGAAAAAACAATGAAGAATCTGTCATGCTAGTGGAACAAAAAATTTAGACTATGCAGAGTAGATGTTTCAACTGAGAAACACAACTCTGGTATTCTTACTAGGAAATAGAAAGATCTAGACAACATTCTTCTTGGTCAGAATGAGGGCTATATATGGAGAAATTTTTTCATGAAGCCTCAAAACTCTCACACCAAACCTGAGACTGTGAGAAGCCTTTCCTACATCCCTGCTCATTCAGCCAGCACCAGACCAGAAGGCCCAGGAACTCCAACTCCAACAGCACTCAAAGAAAATAGGACTGACAAGCTGCTACTCAGGCTCACTTAGTGTGAATCAAGATCTACGGTGAAAGGGTTGGGGTGGGGAGCAAAAACTTCCAAAAGGCAACAATGAAATCCACTTATTTGTCTATTCCACTAAGCTCTCATCCATGGCAATCTACTTCCTTCCAGGAATCCCACCTGATCCCTATAAAGCAAATGAGCTTCAGGACTTCTTCCTTCAAAGCTCTCTACTATTCCATCTCTACTATTCTAAAGAAAGGCTCCAGCCAAGTACCCTGCAAACTTAATGTCATGTAGAGTTGTGATGTGTAATCAACTAATCTCCCTTAGTAAACTGCACATTCTAGCAGAGCAGAAATATTTGCTTGCTAAACATACAGTTTCTTGAAAAAGGCTACCTCCAGAGAAAGCCTTGTAGATGATCACCTAAATAAACACTTGGAGGAGACACAGGTGAGTGCCTGGATAAGTTGGTGGATGTTACATTGGATTGTCTATGTTTATGGTTAGCCATGAGGGCAATCTGCCTCTGATACACATCATCCTACCTGCTACTGCTTAGCACTTGGGATGCATGTTCTTGCTGACCTCATCACAGAACCTCTTTTCTTCAACATAAGATGCTCCCTGGTCTGCCTGCTCTACCAGCAGTTTTCTGGTCTTATTCAGCAACATCCTTACTTTTTCCTTCAATTGATTGCATTCTTTCAGGAGGTAGGTGTGCCTGAAGCTGAACCACAAATAAACAAAAAAACAAAAAAAGGTGATTCCCAGCAAGCTTCCTTTTGTCTGCCACTCCTCCAAGTACTATGATCCCTGCAAGAGTCCTGATACCCAAACAGCCCCAGACTGGAGTCCACAGTATACCCATCAGTACCAAATAGAGGCAGGTCAAATCCAGAGACCAGCCACATGCCACAAGAATCAAAGGACTTCTGAAAACTCTGACACCAACAGTGTCCCATGTACATCACAGAAGAAGAAATGTTCCCCATGGGTGCTTATATGTCTGTGGTACCAGAAAACCATCAGTAGGGAGAGGGCAAATCCCCTCTGAGGGAGGAGAGGATACCCAAAAGTTATAAAATCTTTCCATTTTTGTCATGGATCCTGTTGTGGCCCGCCCGCAGTCCGCAACGCGAACGGTTCAACTGAGAATGGCAGTTCGAGCTGAAAAGAGAGGAAGCTAGACGGGGCGGGAGAAAGAATGAGGCCAAGATGATTCCATGTTCAAGGCCCCCCTTTACTAATTCCAACTTTTAGTTATAAAGGAAGGGGGAGGGAACCCAATTTCCCGCCAAGTAACTCGGGGTCCAGTAGCAGGATGAACACGTGTGTGCCTCCAAGCAGCAAAGCTGACAGGGTCCAGCAGTGGGCGTGGCAGAACGAATGAGCAGGAAACTCCACCCTTGAGCAAGCAGGTTCAAGCAGGTGGGGGAAGAGAGACCACAGGATCCCATATCTTTTAATCTGCTGTCAGAACCCTAGAGATCCGGGTTGCTTGTGATTCTCAGCATGGTGGAAATTGTTTCTATAAAGAGGATCCTGAATTTGGAAGAATAAAGACAATCTTGGACAATCTTCACACTTAGGAAAACTGTGTCCAAAGGTACAAATCCAAGACTCTTGCCTCAAGGAAGGTCTACTATTAAGAAACAGATATTATAGAACAGAGCTATTACTTTTGGTCAAAGTCCTATCCTTATCTTCTATGAATTCCTTGTACTTCTCAATGGTATCACTTATTGACTGCATCATTTTTCCATATCCAACATTGTCTTCTCATGTTGTGATTTAATGATGGTGAATTCAATGTTCATCCTGTGGTAGAGCATGGCCCAAAGAGCAAATAATCCTCTGAACTAAGCAATCAAGTATCATGTGTAAAAAGGCTGTATTTGGAATACCCAAGCCAATTGTATGCCACATCCTTGCTCCTTCAAAGTGGGTCCTATTGGTACTGATTAAATATCTTGGGCAGAGGACAGCAGAGCCAGGGGATCAAATGGAGATAGCTGATCTCCAAGCGTTTCTTACGTGAGCCTGAAGGAATATACTAGTTCTGTGAGATGTTTCTACAAGACTGTGCCATAGTCTTTGGTCCTTAGATTTAAGGCTTTTTTCTCCTCTTAGTTTTAAGGCAGGGATAATCCTTTGTTCCTATTGCTACATGAATTCTCAGAGGACATAACTAGTATTTACAAGGAAAAAGGTTTTATAACACCTCCTACCCCAGGCCATTCCTATGTGACACCAAGGTAAACACAGAGAACAAAGTACCCTGATGATCAATATGAGCCTCTAAAGGTTCAACAGTAGCATGCCCTACAAACTGTGCATCACACAAATCCTCAGATCCCAACAAAGTTCCCATAACTCCAGATCCTGAAAAAAACGCATAAAACAAACTTCACACACAGGAAAATTAAAATGCCAAATAAATCCAGGTAGGTTCCATAGTTTCAGAGTACAATGAAGAAAACAAGAGTAAAGCAGCAATGGCCTGCAGACATTACATTCTTACACAGTAAGGCAGCTATTGTGACCAGGTCCTTCCAGCTGTTGACAGAACCAATCAGACTCCAAGTACCACAAGGGCAAGTACAAAAGGTTGGTGAAGAATTTTTCCCAATATGTAGTTTGCCTATTTGTCCTATTAGCTATGCCCTTTGGCTTACATAAGTTTTTCAGTTTCATGAGGTCCCATTTATCAAGTTTTGATGTTAGACCTGAGCCATGAGAGCTGTGTTTAGAAAAATTGCCCCTATTTCGTGAGTTTGAAGCTCTTTCTCAATTTCTCTTGAATTAGATTCAGTGAATCTGGTTTTATGTTGAGGTCTTTGATCCACTTGGACTTGAGTTTTATTCATGGTGATAAATATGGATCTACTTTAATTTTTCTACATACTTACTGCCAGTAGCACCAGCACATTTATTGAAGATGGTTTCTTTTTTACATTGTATATTTTTGACTTCTTTGTCAAAAATCAAGTATCCATACGTGTGTTTTCATTTCTGGGCCTTCAATTCTTTCTTTTTTTTTTCTATTTTAAAATATTTTAATCTTACTTTTCAAACTTTATCCTCTTTCTTGGTTTCTGGTTCAGAACTTATTATCTCATGCCCTCTCCACCTGCATCTATAAGAGAGTTCCCCACTCACACACCCACTGCTGTCTCCCTGCCCTGGCATTCCCTACATTTGGCCATCGATCCTTCAAAGGAACAAGGGCGTCTCTTTCCATTCATGTCTGGCAAGGCCATTCTCTGCTACATATGTAGGTAGAGCCATGGGTTGCTCCATATGTACTCTTTGATTGGTGGTTTAGTCCCTGTGAGCTCTGGGGTATCTGGTTGGCTGATGTTGTTCTTTCTATGTTTGCAAGCCCATTAACACCTTCAGTCCTTTCTCTAACTCCTCCATTGGGGACTCTAGGCTAGGACCAAAGGGTAGCTGCAAGCATCTACCTCTGTATTTATCAGTCTCAGGCAGAGCCTATGAGAAGACAGCTGTAGCAGGCTCCTGTCAGCAAGCACTTTTTGGCATCTTTCATAGTGTCTGAGTTTGGTGTCTGTATATGGGATGGATCCCCAGGTGGGAAGTCTCAGGATGGCCTTTGCTTCAGTCTCTGTTCCACATCTTGTCTCCAAATTTTCTCCTGTGATGCTTTTGTTTATGCTTCTAAGACATTTTTTTTGTTATTCTAAATGAATTGGCAAATTGCTTTTCTAAGTATAAGAACAATTGATTTGGAATTTTGATGGGGATTGCATTGAATCTGTAGATGCACGATGGCCATTTTTACTATATCAATCCTGCCAATCCATGAGAGCTGGAGATCTTCCCATCTATTGAGATGTTCTTAGATTTCTTTCTTCAGAGACTTGAAGTTCTTGTCATACAGATCTTTCACTTGCTTGGTTAGAGTCACCTTCAAGGTATTTTCTTTTGTTTGTGACTATTGAGAAGGATGTGGTTTCCCTAATTTCTTTCTCAGCCTGTTTATTTTTTGAGTAAAAGAAGGATACTGATTTGTTTGACGTAATTTATATCCAGCCACTTTGCTGAAGTTGTATATCAGGTTTAGCAGTTCTCTGGTGGACAGTGCTTCTAACCATTGGTTGTGTGCTGACCCCTGTGGTTGAATTATGGAAAGCTGCTAACCCCTGTTGTTAGAAAGCTGGAAGAAGCTGAGGACTGGGGGGGGGGGGCAACCCTGTTGGAGGACCAGAACACTCAGTAAACCTGGACCCTGGAGATCTCTCAGACACTGCAATACCAACCAGGCTGCATACAACAGATGTTATGAGGCCCCCAAAATATATACAGCAGAGGACTTCCAGGTCTGGATTCAGTCAGAGAAAATGCACATAAGCCTCAAGAGAATGGAGGCCCTAGAGAGTTCAAAGTTCTGGTTTGGGTGGGCGTGGGGGTGGGGACATCCTGTGGCACAGGGGTGTGTGGTGGAGGTATGGGATATGGTATGGGGTTGGACCAGGAGAGGAATAAAATCTGGAGTTTAAAATTATAAAGGAAAAAAATTTTAAAAATAGAAAAAGAAAAAAGAAGGAATTCTCTGGTGGAACTTTTGTGTTCAGTTAAGTATATGATCCTATCATCTTCAAATAGTGGTAATTTACCTTCTTTCTTTCTAATGTGTATCCCTTTGTCCTCCTTCTGTTGTCTAATTACTCTGGATATGACTCTGAGTACAATATTGAATAGGTAGGGACTGAGAGGGCAGCCTTGTTTACTCCTCGATTTTAGTGGGATTGCTTCCAGTTTCTCTCCCTTTAGTTTGATGTTGGCTACTGATTTGCTGTATATTGATTTTACTATGTTTAGGTATGGGCCATGAATTCCTGATCTTCCCTAGACTTTTATCATAAATAGATGTTGAATTTTGTCAAATGCTTTCTCAGCATGAAATGATCATGTAATGTTTTTTCTTTGAGATTGTTTAGATAGTGGATTATGCAGATGGATTTCTGTATATTGAAGCATCCCTGCATCCATGGGATGAAGTCCACTTGATAATGACAAATGATCTTAATGATTTGTTCTTGGATTTGGTTTTTGAGAAGTGAATTGCATAATTTTGCACTGGTATCCATTAGTGAAATTCAGAAGTTCTTTCGTTGTTGGGTCTTTATGTGGCTTTGGTATCAGTGTATCTGTGGCTCCATAGAGCACATTGGGTATTATTCTTTTTGTTTGTATTTTGTGGAATAGTTTGAAGGGAATTGGTATTAGGTCTTCTTTGTAGGTTTGAAAGAATTCTGCATTAAACACATCTGGTCCCCAGCTTTTGTTGGTTGGGAGATTTTACCCATTGCTTGTATTTCTTTAGGGGTTATGGGACAGTTCATATGTTTTATCTGATCCTGATTTAATTTTGCCTGTATCTGTCAAGAAAATTGTCCATATCATACATATTTTCCAGTTTTGTTGAATACATCTTTGTAGTAGGATTTGATGATTTTTTTTTAATTACCTTGGTTTCTGTCATCATGTCTCCTCTTTCATTTCTGATTTTATTAATTTGGATACTGTCTCTGAGCCATCAGGTTAGTCTAGATAAGGGATTTTCTATGTTGTTGATTTTCTCAAAGAATCAGCTTCTGGTTTTGTTGATTCATGTATAGTGCTTTTTGTTCATTTGCTTGATTTCAGCCCCGAGTTTGATTATCTCAGAGCATCTACTCCTCTTGGGTATATTTGCTTCTGTTTGCTCTAGAATTTTCAGATGTTCTGTCAAGCTGCTAGTATATACTCTCTCCAGTTTCTTTTAGGAAGTACTGAGAGCTATGAGTTTTCCACTTAACATGGTTTTCATTGTATCCCATAAGTTTGAGTGTGTTGTAAATTCATTTTCACTAAATTCTAAAAAGTCTTTCATTTGTTTCTTTATTTCTTCCTTGGCCAAGTTATAATTGAGGAGAGCATTGTTCAGCTTCCATGTGTATGTGGGCAATCTGTTGTTTTTGTTGTTATTGAAGATCAGCCTTAGACCTTGGTGATCTGATCGGTTGCATCACATTATTTCAATTTTTTTTTAATCAGTTGTGGCCTGCTTTGTGAACGATTATATGGTCAAATTTGCAGAAGGTGCCCTGAGGTACTGAGAAGAAAGTATATTCTTATGATTTAGGATGAAATGTTGTATAGATATCTGTTAAATTGATTTAGTTCATAACTTCTGTTACGTTCACTGTGTCTCTGTTTAGAATCTCTATCCATTATCTGACCATTGATGACAGTGGGGTACTGAAGTCTCCCTCGAGTATTGTGTGAGTTACAATGTGTGCTGTGAACTTCAGTAAAATTTCTTTTATGGCTTTGGTTGCCTGTGCAGATGGAGCATAGATGTTCAGAATTGAGAGTTTATCTTGGTAGATTTTTCCTTTGATGAATATGAAGTGCCCTCCTTACGTTTTTTGAAAACTTTAGGCTGAAAGTCCATTTTATTCGATATTAGAATGCCTACTTCAGCTTATTTCTTGGGAACATTTGTTTGGGAAATTGTTTTTCAGCTTTTAATTCCAAGATAGTATCTGTCTTTGTCATTGAGGTGCATATCCTGTATGCAGCAAAATCCTGGGTGCTGTTTACTTTTCCAGTCTTTTAGTCTATGTCATTTTATTTGGTAACTGAGTCCACTGATGATTGAAAACCACTCTAGAAATCAGTTTCCTGGTTCCTTAGAAAACTGGACATAGTCCTACCTGAGGACCCAGCAATAACACTCCTGGGCATATACCGAGAAGATGCTCCAACATGTAATAATGACACATACTCCACTGTGTTCATAGGAGCCTTATTATAATAGCTAGTAGCTGGAAAGAAACCAGATGTCCCTCGAAAGAGGAATGGATGGAGAAAATGAGATGTATTTACACAACGGAGTACTATTCAGCTATTAAAAACAGTGAATTAATGAACTTCTTAGGCAAATGAATAGAACTAGAAAATATCATCCTGAGTGAGGCAACTCAATCACAAAAGAACACACATGGTATGCACTCACTTATAAGTGGATCTAGCCCTGAAGCTTGGAATACCGAAGATACAATTAACAGACCACATGAAGCTCAAAAAGAAGGAAGACCAAAGTGTGGATATGTTGGTCCTTCTTAGAATGGGGAACAAAATACCCATGGGTGGAGACAGAGAGACAAAGTGTGGAGCAGAGACTGAATGAAAGGTCACTGAGAGACTGCCCCATCTGTCTAACCATTCCCTATACTGTCACTACACCCAGGTGCTATTGTGGATGCCAACAAGAGCTTGCTGACCAGAGCCTGGTATAGCTACCTCCTGAGAGACTCTGTCAGTGCATGTCAAATACTGAGGAGGATGCTCTCAGCCAAACATTGGACTGATCACAGGGACCACAATGGAGGAGATAGAGAAAGGACTCAAGGTACTGAAGGGGTTTGCAGCCCCATAGGAGGAACAATAAGATCCAACTAGTACCTCTAGTGATCATAGGGACTAAAGCACTAGCCCAAGAGTACACGTGGAGGGAACCATTTCTCTAGCTGCCTATTTAGCAGAGGATGGCTTTGTTGATCATCAATGGAAGGAGAGGTCCTTAGTCCTGTGAAGGCTCAATGCCCTAGTGTAAGGGAATGCCAAGACCAGGGAGCTGTAATAGGCGGGATAGTGAGCAGGGGAAGGGGGGATGGGACTGGGGGTTTTAGGGGGAAAAAGCAGGAAATGGAATAACATTTGAAATGTAAATAATGAAGATACTTAATTTAAAAATATTTTAAAAATAATAAATAAACTGAACTTCTAAATTATCCAGAGATTATGAGACTTGAGAAGGTTTTGGCTAATGTTCCTAACCTGGTTGTCCTGGTATAAATCAAGACAGGTTTCTTTGTGTGCTGGGGAGGGTAGTTGAAGGAAACAATTTTAATTTTCATCTGGAGGTGGCTTATTCCCTAAGGATGAGGAGGAATTCTGACCATGTCTGTCAGGAATGGCACGCTACCATACATTGTTGTCCCATTTCCAGACTGTACAGCCCCACTGGTTTCTGAGCCTTATTGGCTGTTTGCTCTTGTCTACAAACCCTGCTCTCTCTTTTGGAGTAAATTGTCCGCTATTATATGAACTTAATTTCGTGTTTTGTCTTCCTACAGGATGTTGAGTAGCTGCTTAAGTAGTTTCAGGACAACTAACCTTAGTGCTTTTATATAAGATTGAGTGGGATTATCATTCAAAGTCTGCAGATGACCTCCAGAAATCAAAGAAAAGGAGTCAATTTGATAATCCTGAAATAAAATAACATGGGAAAAGCTTAAAAACCAGTGACTGGACAAGCTAGTCATTTGGAAGAGGTGTTCATCAGCCTCTGGTTCTATCTGTACCTTCAAAGTCTACTCAAGGCTGGACTAACCTGAAGGAGTAAACACGAATCTCAAGGAGCACACAGTGGCCATGGAATACTTTCTCCAAAGATAGATTCAAACAGTCTACAAGGATGACAAACAGAACTCACCTGTGGAATGGGAACACTCTGGCCGCACAGTCTTATTCTGACAAAGGCTCCAGAATTCAAGATTACGAACCATAAAAGTAGAGCAAATCTGTGTGTAGGACACTATTGTCTCATCAAGCCTGGGACGCACCAGGGCATACAGTAGGCACATGTTTGTTGTAAGGAATCCCTACAGGAATGAGAAGACAGGATGAAGATGCCAAGATCATCTCTCTAAAAAGAAGACCTGAGAATGTTAACTCATTACCTAATTTGTAGAAAAGTCTGTGCATTCCCTTTTAACTTCCAGCTATGCATCTGTTTAAAAGAGAGAATGAGAAAAGGCACAATGGGGAAATCCCAGCATCTTCAAGAAAACACCATTCTCTTCAATCACAGGAGAGTGGGTTAGGAGTGCCTCCCCCACCCACCTGCACAACTCTTCCAGGGAAAACAGAGGCTTTAGAATCTAAGTGCAGACTCACATCTTACCTGTGAGAAAGGCATTCTAAGTTAGATCATACCAGTCCACAGATACTAAATGAAACAATGAGAAAACCTTTTCAGAAGCAATTGCCCTCCACCCTACCACTCACTCCCCCTCCCTTTCTTTTCTCAGACAGGGTTTTTTTTTTAACTCAGGAGGGTCTTGAACTTTGGATCTCCCTGGTTCAGTGTTCCCAGTACCCAGCTTTGAAAGACATTTTTCAAACAATATTTAACACCAGGTGTCAGAGTCTAAACTTCTGAACTTCTAAGAGTATCAGAAGCCATTTTACAATTATATATATATAAAAAAGTCACCACTGTGGGTGTGATTGGTAAACACATTCTTGCACATTTCTGCATTTTCTTAAACTTTATTTACATTATGCTCCACCCTTAAAGTTTTGGTCTAATTATCTGCAAGTTGGATAACTATCTCACTCTGTCTCTCAAAAATCCCCCCAAGGACAGGAAAGTTAAGTAAGGGCTGGAGGGTCATTTCTGGGGTTGTCTGGTTTTGTCCCTAAAAGACACCCAATCCCCGGACCCCTTGGGGCAGGCAGAGGAAAGCTCTTCAGAATAGCTTGGCTGCCTGGAAGCCACAGCTGGTCTCTTTTTCTGCGCTGTCTAGCAGGGTCACCGGTTTTATCTGGGGAAACTCAACTCTTAACTTTAGTTAGGCCACCAGCAGCCCCTTGCCCAGCACCTTCCTGGACCCCATAGCCAGGGCTCCTGGCTCACCTGACCAAGTTGGGGTGCTCAAATTCACCAGGTGCCTTAGCACTGCCACCTAGCGGATGGTGGAGAGCCGCATGTCCTAATAGCTGGTCTGCACTCATATGAGCTTCAGAGTCCTGAAGCAGCCACCTTTCTTCAGGTAGCGGGCCTTGAACACCTACCCTTAGGTGCCTTAGCAGATCTCCTCCAAGCACTCATACTGCTGATAGGTGAAACTCAGGCTGTCATTCTCCATGCTGGCTGCAGGCTATCGGTGCAGCACAGTGGAACCAGGATGTGCACTCCTGCCTTACAGGCCTTAGGGATGCCTGGAGTCGGAATCGTGGCCACAGGGCAGGACTGACCAACCTCCTTGCCCTTGGGCACAAGCCTCGTGCAGCCTCCAGGAAACTCCACCTAGCCAAGTCTCTGTGCTGGGCCACTGCCACTGTGGAGAGCACCAATCCCACCTCTTCACCCTCCTCAGTGATTACAGAGTCTGCCCACAATCTCTGCACCTAGGAGGAGGAGGCAGGAGGAGAAATCGTGATCAGTCTGCCCTGGAGACTTCCACCGGGTTCCACCAGCTCCCTTCTCCTCCCCTCTACTCGCCCTGGCTCCCTAATCAGGCTGGGTTTCTAGGAGAAAAACCAAGTTACTTTTCTTCCCCAACAGGGCTCATGCAATCTTCAGAGGATAAGGTTGCTGGGGCCCCTGGGGGATGAGGGCCAGGCAGGAGGCAGCAGGACAAGAGGGGGCATGCTGAGCAGCCCAGAGTGTGCCCAGAGCACAGGGGAGGGGAGGCGCCCGGAGCATCAATGTTATGGCTCAATATTTATACCTACATAGTTGTTCTCCTTTGCCCTCCCTCACTCCGGGGGCCTAGTCGTGTGGGGTATGGGGCGACCTGGGGGAGATCTGAAGCTGGCATGAAAGCACCTGGGGTTCACCAGTGTGGGGCCACAGAACAGGGATGGGGCTCCTGGGACCCTGTAACCCAATGCTGCAAGTATGCTAATAGGGGTGTGAGACATCTGCTCAGAGATTGCTTCCTTTATTTCTACTTTCAGTTTTTCTACAGGGAGACATTTGAAAGGGACTCATTCTCACAAATGGTCTTTGGGGTATGGCAAGCTTAGTGGGAGACCAAATTCTGCCTCTGACTTGGAGGACCTCCCTGGTGGATACTCTGGGAGGATAGACCATCTGGTAGGGGAGTGCTGGGGCTACTAGAGGTAGGAGAGCAAGGAGCCCAGGAAGGGGAGAAGTGTTGTGCCCCCGCACAGATAAAGCCCACATGCACAGGATGAGTGTGCCCCCAGGCCCTGGGCTGCTCCTGCCCAGGGTGTGCATTTGAACTGCAAAGCTTTATATGCCCCAATATAGGGGAATGCCAGGGCCAAAAGAATGGGAATGGGTGGGTAGGGAAGTGGGGGGCGCTATGGGGGACTTTTGGGATAGCATTGGAAATGTAATTGAGGAAAATATGTAATAAAAATATTAAAAATCAAAAAAAAAAAAAAAGAAAAGTAAACTTGGGGCATGAAGCAAGAGTGCACACTTGCAGGGATTAAACCATGGTGGGCTGTGTGCACTACTCCATGCATAATGAACCTGAGGGGTCACCAGCAGGAAGCCTGGGCCAAGGTTTTTACTCCTTAGTTGGGAAGATGGGGCCCATACCCACACCCCTCGGGAGGCTACAGAGGGAACTTGCACAGGGGAAATAAACGTGGGGGCACGGAAACACATTCTGCAGCACAGAATCCCACCCAGATGGTGCACGTTCAATTTTAAATGTGACTGTCCAAGTAGAGTCAGTTTGGGGAAGTTCGATGAAAAGTGAACATATGAGTATTTTATACACGAAATCTGTTCAAGCTGGCATAGGACCCTGGTATCAGGGTGTCCCCGCTGTGGGAGGTTCCTCTGGAGACCTCTAGCTCCCCCCAGGTGGCCCCCATTAACCTACCCAGTCCCAATGTTAACCCAAGTAGATTCCGAGGGGCCACACAGCCCCCTACACCCCTTTACTCTCACACACTGGAATTCTAGCCGGGACCCCCGCCCCTCAACCCACCCACGAGAGTCTTTGGCCCCTTTCCTGTGGGCCAGGGGCGCAGGCCTCCTGAGAAGCTGGAGTGTCTGTCTGCCCCCACAGGCATTTGCCCCTAGAAGCAGGTAAGTGACTACTGTGGCCCAGGTGAGTGGCACTCTGCGGGCAGGGGGTTGGCACAGCCAGAGAGGGCGGAGGGACAGCAGAGTGCACTGCCCATGGGCAACCCAGAAGGCTCAGGGGCCTCTGGCTCTAGCCCTGGCTGGGGGCCCGAGTGGAGGACAGAGGGGCTTGGACCTTCTAGCCTCTGAGAACCACCTGGGGGTGAGCATGCAAATTAAAGCCTTCAGGAGCAAGCAAGCAAGGCTGTGCTCCCCAGTGAGCAGCTCAGAACTGGGGACCTGGAGGGCTGGGAAAAGGTAAATGAAAATTTCCAGTTCTCACTGCAACCACTCTAGTGGGGGAATCTAGCTACTGAAAATAAGTGGCATGAAAGGCATCCAGTGGGATTCTGCATCGGGGGTCTGCAGGGTTTCCACCAACACTTAAGTTCCCCCAGAGTTGGGGTGTTGACAGGATGGGTGAAGGTTATCAGTCTGATGAGGACAGAAGAAAACAAAATAAAGCAAAGTACTTATGGGGGTTCCGTGGTGTGGCAGATAACAACATTTTCTTACATGCAAAAACCGGACCTTATTGAGGAGTGGGGTGTGGGGCAAAGAAGATTGGCAGGATGCCATGCAGAAAAGAAAATACCAATCTGTCCAAGCACTTTTCACTTTCAGCTTGAGCTACATTTGTTTTGTTTTCTCTCACTTCCTTTCTGCCTCACAAAGCCCTATCTTTTCTTTTTGGACAGAGGCTATGGTTTGGGAATGGCCAAGCACACTTGTGGTTAAGGATCTATTTGAAGGGGCTGGTGGGGTCACAATTATTAAGTGGTTAGAAACTGTTTAGGGCTCACCAAGGTATTTCTGGAAAGCTAAAAAGATTCAATTTCAGTATTAAAAATTACTGCAAAATAACAGACACGTGCACACATAAGGAAGAGTGCTCAATTTAAGTACTTAATTGGGGACTTTGAGATTTGAACCTTTGTAAGAATGTCTCTTTTACCTGAGAAAAAAATGGATGCAGCTACTTTAGGTGAGAATGAGAATTTTGGTGAAGGGGAGGAAAGGTCTTCAAGACTTTCTACAAGGAGTAAAAGAAAATAGCTGTCTTTGAAAATAATTCAATATTTCCCCAAATCTAGATCTGTAGATCTCAAAACTTTTAAACATCTTAAAGCAAGAGAGAGAAAAAAGTACAGGAGGGGCAATTTCTGTACTTTGTAGAAAAATCAACAAAATTCTGTTTAAATTGGAAATATTGCTTTTAAGATTTTTTTTATATTAGACCATGTTACTAATTTCACCCTAGGTTTTTTTTTCCTTTTTAAAATTAATTCTGTTGCAATATGAAGCAAGGTTAAAGGAATAAAACTTGCTATAGAAAACTGCAAACGGTTTTTTACTACAGGTGAATTGTAGTAATTTTTTAAAATAATAAAACAGAGCAATGATGTGCCTTTAAACTTAACTTATAAAACACATTTTGTGTTTGAGCGCATCTTCTAAAATAAAACCCAGTTTCTGAGCAAATTTTACTTATGGTTTAAGATGTATCACATACACAAAGCAAATTATTAGATTTTATACTTATAAAAGCATTACTACCAATCACTAGGCTCTTAGCCAAAGATACAAGTGAGAGCCTCCCCCATTTTGATGACTGTTCACACTTAGCAATGCTTTTTAAAACAATTTATTTGCTGGTAATTAATATGCTTATCTCATCTAAAAATAATAGTCAATAAATAGCTGCAGGAACAAGCACTTGGTGTCATGCATTCATTTAAGTAAATAATTAATTCAAAAAATAGTAAGTGGCAAATAGCTTATAACAAAAGAGTGTTTATTCTATACTATGTAGTATTTTTAATTATAGTGTTAGAAAACAACTGTTGCCAAGCAGATGACAATTGTCATGGTTTAGATTACAAAATCACCTGGGCAATGTCAAAAACAACCCCCCAAACCAATGAAGCTGACTGTATCAGATTTTACCTCTCTTGGTGTCCTCTTTTCTTTTCTGCTGCAACTTATGTTTTATGTTAATTTAGCATTGTGTACTTTCCCTGGTTATGGTTCACATTAAGTACCAGCTGGTTAAAAATTCAGACCCAAAGAGTTACAATGGCTTGCATTAAAATATTAAACTAGGGGTTGGGGATTTAGCTCAGCGGTAGAGTGCTTGCCTAGCAAGCACAAGGCTCTGGGTTTGGTTCACAGCTCTGGAGGGAAAAAAAAAACAAAGAAAGAAAAACAAAACAAAACAATAATAATTAATAAACTATAAGGTTGTTTTTGTTTATGGGTATCTTCCTCTGTTGTCAGCAGGCGATCATAACAAAATTTGTGCAAAGTTTACAAACTGAACCAAAGTCTGACTCCTTTGTTGAATATCCTTCACATGAAAACACAGCATTTAAGACTCATGGCTGGACCCAGTGTTTTTATACTGATACTGCCAGTCATATTCCACAGTTGCAAATCAAAATCATCTTTGTGAATTTCTTAGCATTCATGAATTTAAACTCTAAACTGGGAGTTTAGTGTTACATAAAGGATATGTGTCATATGGGAAGAATTTTATGTCAAATTATGTAACTTTTTGTTTTCCCTTGAATAAAAATTAAAACTTATGAAGTTCTAATGTAAAAAAAAAAGCAGTGAATGAATTCTTTGCATACTTCTATGACAGTGAATGGCTGGGAAAATCTCTAGGAATTGGAGTGTGAACTGAGACTCAGTACAAGGTCTATGGGCACAGAAATCAAATGTTGAAACAGCTTAGAAGACAGATCAGGACGAAATATATTGAGTCCAGACTGATGCTGGGGAGTCAATGAACAATCCAGAGAACATTGGCTCAGCAAGAAAGGAGCAGGGAGGAGAGGTACTCGGGCATTTCTTGAAGTCAACCTTTGCTAAAAATGAGTAAAAAACTCAATTTTTCATAGTTGGTGCATTCATACAGGAAAGGAGTAGATGGCTCAGTCACTAAAGGTCCTGAGAGGCCACACTGAGCTGACATTCATGAGTTCTCCATTATTTATTAAGAACAACGCACTTGATTCAGAAGTTTACATGACCTATACACCCAGCACTTCTCTCTCTGCTACTATCTGTCATGGTGGAGGATTTTCTCAGGGTTGTCTCTTCCCAGCTGTCAGGACACTGGCAGGCTTTTCCTCTCACCTGTTTTGGTCTCAACAAAGTCTTCCCTCACCCACCAGAAAAATCTCTTCTTGAAATTTGAGCCTCATTGTGAGGTAGAAAAAGAGTGGAAACAATTTATGGTATTAAAGATGAGGCCTTTGGAAGGCAATGTGGATTAGATAATGTCATCAGAGTAAATTCTTGCCTTTTGCAAAAGCCTTCAAAACAAATGGTTTCCTAGAATAGTTTCCCAACCAGAGAGCAGGATAGCATGTGGCTCATGTATTTGCAATATGGTTGTGGGAGACAGGCTACTGATTTTAGATAGTCTTAAGTAGCCAGGGCTGGTCTTGTACACAACCCACTAACATGGTCAAGGTTGACTTTGGATCCCAAAAGCCATCCTAAATATTTGAATATCAATAATTAAGAACCACTTCTTCATTTCTAAAATTAGTAAGTATTTCAAGTCTAAAATAGTTTATCTTTACCTTCTCTTAAGTTATTATATAAATAATGATATCATTGTGTAACGATGATTTAATTTTTCCCATCAAGAGAATGTTGCTTTTTTTTTCTTGGACCTAAATGGTTAAATGGAACCAATGATGGAAATCTTCTGTCAAAGTTCCCTCTGTAAAGAAAATGCTCCTGATTCCTGACTAAGGAACAGAGTGTGGTGTGTGTTTCTGGTTGAGGCCTCTTATCAAGTTAAGGAACTAAACTAGATTTCCTTTTTAGAAACCCATAAATGCGTGCCATCTTGTATCAAAAGTTTCTTCTGAGTGTGATGAGAACAACGTTTTTTTTTCACAGAGATATTGTCAAGACTGAAGCTTCTGTGTGCAAAGCAGAGATCTGCTGTACTTTTCCCAACTCAGTCCATGACTCAGTTTATGTTCAAATAATGTATGATCTTATTAGTAATGCAAGGTAGATGAATACCTCTTGTGTTCTCCTCATGGGTAATAGTCTAGACCAGAGTGAGATTATGTCTCTCTTTCTGTCTCTCTCTGTGTCCCTAAATTATGTTTCTGTGTGTCTCTGTCTCTCTGTCTCTGTCTCTCTGTCTTATTCTGTCTCACTCTCTGTCTCATTCTGTCTCTGTCTCTGTGTCTATCTCTGTGTCTGTTTCTCTCTCTCTCTCTCTCTCTCTCTCTCTCTCTCTCTCTCTCTGTGTCCCTCTCTCTCTGTCTCTTGTCTCTCTCTCTCTGTCTCTGTCTCTCTGTCTCTGTCTCTGTCTCTCTCTCTCATGGTGGTTTTGAGACAGTGTTTTTGTGTGTTATTCCTAGCTGTTCTGTACCTCACTCCATACACCATGCTGTCCTTGGGAGATTCAGGTTAAATCATGCACCACAAATGCCTACTGCCTCAAAATACATGCCTTATTTTCATCTCTCCAATTCTACATAATTCCCCATTCATCTGCATTTTCTTTACCACATTTAAAAAGCTAACACACTATTATATTTCACTGATGTATGCTTAGAGTATAACACTACTTCCCTTACAGCTATTGGTCATTGCTAATATGTATTAGTGTTGCTAAAATTTTTCTGTAGAATAAGATTCAGGACATGAACCAAATCCTTGCTCCAGTTTTTGTTTTCCTGCAATAACTAGCTGGGCTGCAATTCTCACATAAAATCTTCCAGAACACCTGGCCAACATAACCATATATTGGTCATTAGTGGTGACATTTTCCATTCTGTCCAGGTCAGTCCTCATAGCATAGAAACTGGCTGGACATGTATTAACCTCTTCTGGATAGGTTCAGTACTGCAAGGGGATCTATCACACTTTATCTAGATATGTTGTATATTGCCTAGTATCTTATTCTGGAGTCTGGGTATTTCATGTGGATTTGCATGGGGATCCAAAGGATCTCTTCTGGATATGTTTGGCATTGGAAGGTGATTGATAGCCACCTTTTAATATTTTGAGTACCAAAAGGCAATCTATCCCACTCTCTGGAAAAGGCACTTTGACTTCAGGTCAATTTGAGTGAGGTACTCAGCAGGAAGGCAAGAGCTGTCCTGTGTGACATCAGAAGTCCCTTCCCTAGATGTTGTATTGTAACCTGGAGAGCCCTGGCATTGTCTGTGATGTTACTAATGTTGTGGTGACTCCAACTGCTCTTGGAGCATTCATTAACTACCTTTAAGGTTCATCCTTAGACATGCTGACAAAACTGAGCAGGCTTCTTGGAGGAGAGAACAATGAACCTACAGAGACCAGAAAGAGGCAGCCACAAGATGGCCTTTGGTCTAGTGTTAAAGAGAAAGAATTAATGGTCCTGGGGAAGTGACTATGAATCCTGGGCATGAAAGAGGGAGCTTCCTAGAGAAGGTGGGCTTGAGCTTGGAATTCCAGTAATAGAATCAGGAGCTTGGGGCTTCTGGGAAGCAGTTTGTTTGACAGGGAGCAGGAATTGTCAAGGCTGCAGCTGCTGTACAAGAGCTCCTTAATTTCATTCTGACCATCAGAAGAGGGCATCAGGCGGCAGACTCCTCCTCCTTGCTCCTAGGGCTATACCACAAGCTGACTTTGATCTTAAGATGCTCTCTGGATGTCTTTGGTACTGGATGGCAATCTGTCTTATCCCATCTTCTGGATAATTTGGGGACTGAGGATCTAGCACCCTCTTCTGAGTAGTTTTCATAATGCATAGAGGACTTTCATCCTTTGCTGTCTGCTTTGAGTATAGGAAATAAATCTAACCCATTCTTCTACTCACTGAATTTACTCCATGACACAGGCTTCAAGGATCACGTGAATTCAGGCTATGTCCTGGACTACCCTCATGCAGTGGATGTCACATTCTGCCTCCTATATACTGAGACCTTCTGTTGCTTATTAAACTCAGTATCTTGATGCCAGGACAACACAGGTTGGGGTTCCTTAGTAAGGGATAAAGGGCTTCAAGACCTCCCTCATGGGCCTGGAAGGGAAGACTACCCTTCTAAAAAGTTCCCAGGAAGTCTGTGCCACAGGTCCTGGCCCACCTCAACCCTGTTACCATTTTTTCAAAAATATATCTTCAGAACACAGATTCTCAGTTGTAGGTTCTTATTGCTACACAGCTACCGAGAGCAAAAAATCAGTATTTGCAGGGAGGAGACTCAGTATCAGGATGGCTATATATAATCCTCATGGTATTTCATTGTGCCACCAAGGTGAACATATAGACAAAGAGCAGTGCTGACTAAGGTGGGGCTCCCTGCACATGGAGACAGCATCACCTTGCAACAGGCCCCACTGTAGACTCCAGATTCCAAGGATGCATGGACCCATGGGGGTCACAAGCACATACACATACACACACACACACACGCACACGCACACGCACACGCACACACACACACACACGCACACACACACACACAGACACACACAAACACAACTGGTCCTCTATGAGGAGTCCATGTCTGTAGGCTTTTGCTACACTGCATCCTTGGTGTATTGCTTTAAGTTCCATGTATGTCTGATAGCAAAAATCAAGGAAAGGATATTCCAAGTTCTCAGACATTTACTACTTTCATCTTGTACACAGGCAATCACAGCTTGGTGGTGCTAAGCACTAGGGAATCCAGGACCTACTTGCATCACATCAGATACTAGCTGACAATGCCCTCCAAGCACAGCATGGCTGACTAGCTTATGCCATCCAGAGCCAGTAGGACTGCAGTATGTGCTGAGGTACATGACTAGCCACAATGGTTGGGAATGATATCCTATCTTGAGAATAGCTGCCCTGATTTTAGCCCAAGAAGTGGGAGTGAGTAGGTAGGGGAGCAGGGCAGGGGGATGGTATAGGGCACTTTAGGGATAGCATTTTAAATGTAAATGAAGAAAATATCTAATAAAATAAAATAAAATAAAAAGAAGAGGATACTTCTCAAAGAGTAGCTGAAAAGCTCTTCCAGATACTGGACCAACCGTTTTACCAGTCCCTTTGAATTGTGTCAAACCATAGCAAAGAATTCATAGACAAAACTTGTCAATAAACAGTGAATGATTTATGGATAGATGGGAAACTTCATGGTGCATTCAGACTTCAGAGTTCTGGTCTCATGCAGTAAAGAAGATTTCATTAATGAAAACACTACAAAACACTTAGTAGAGTGCAGGAAAAGGTGGATGGGCCTCCTTCTTACTTTGGGCCTATTGTACGTAAATACAGGGAGGGATTCATCCCAATACTATTTGATTGGAATGCATGCTGCATTGCTTTCCATGCTCAGAGATAATCAGCTACCCAATCTATAACTATTGCTTTTTCATTACCCATTTTCTCCAGTTCTCCATAAAGGCTATTCATCTGACGACCTGAGAGACAGATTGGGCTTCTGACTACCCCACCATCCCCCCAGACACTTTGGAGCCTTGTCATAGTGATATTACATAGCTCAAGAAGGTAGACAAGACAACATAATCAATTTGGAAAGGCTTTACATGATTTTTCCACTATTTTACTGGAGAGTTTAAGTATCATTTTAGCATGCACTCAGCACACCCAGGTCAAGAAGGCAGAAGGAACAGATGTCAATGCCAAACAGATCCCCTCCTGAAATGATGGATCCATTAAAATCGAGGTTTCACTGGGCCAGAGGCCTTTCCATCCCCTATCCATCGCCTATCCATTATATTGAGTCTTAAGCATCTCATGAATACAGGATCATTATGCAATCTGGAACAGTCTCAGGCCTGGAACTGAGAACTCAAAAATGTAGAAACTGGAGAAGGGATAGGTAATGGGACTATGGAGCAGCAATTCAATATCCCTGTAGGCCTTTGTTCACAGATACCTATTTTGTGTGGTTGTTTTGGAGATGGGAATAATGTGGGATTTTATCTTTTGAAGAATGGATGTAAACTTTACAAGTTGATGCCCTCCCTGAATCTGCCTTCCTCTATTGCCAAGTATAAGGGAGTTGTCTTTGCAACGAAATGGGGTTGTAAAACAGAGATTTAATGAAAACACATGGCTCAGTATAGTGAAACAATGTGTCCTTCCAAGGCATGTGCAGACTAAAAAATATAATCCAACTTGCATAAAAGTAAAGGTGCAGGAGGATGTTTTTGGCCTCTGGGAAACAGGGCCTCCTGGGGAATAGGATTGTATGTTACATGAATACACCCCAGAACTAGATTTATATTGAAGAAGAATCGCCCACATCCAATGATGCTAGAGCTTTAGATCCTATCACAGATGCGCTACCCATGCCATGGCCCTAAGAAAATCTCCCCATTCAAATCATTTGACTTGTAGTGAAGCAGAGAGAAATGTCTCATTTTGGAAGGAGAAGTTGCCAAGAGTTAACCCCTGGGTCAAAAGAGAGACTCCAGGAAAGGGCACTTCAAAAACTGGTCAAATGGGGCAAGCTGGCAAGCAGGTAAGCCATGGACATTCCCAGTGACATCATCAGTAGTTACTTCCCTTGACAATCTCTTGTATCCAGGAGAACCTTAGAATCTTCAGTGATGTCACCAGTGTTGTGGTAACAAGAGTTGCCTGTGAGGTATTCCATTAGATCCTAATGGGTTCCCAAGCAGGTATGTTGTCCATGCTCCTCAGGGTATTTTGGAGGGAGAATATAATACAAACTGAGACCAGATCAAGGCAGAAGGACACTGTCCCTCTATCATGTTGGGAGAGGGCAAGAAAGAACTGGTCATGGAGAAGGCACAGTGAGACCTGGGCAAGGTTGGGGGAGATACATTGGGGATGTGTGCTTCAGCTGGTCATTGCAGGAATACGGCGTTTGATCTGGATCCTTCAGATTCCTTAATGGTTAAGCCAGAGACAAGAATATCTGATGATTAGTTTTTTAGACAGTGTGGAATTGACAAGCCTGCAGTTGATTTGCTGAGAGATCTTTATTTTCCTGTGAATGGCAAATTATTCAAAGACCCAGCTCTATGAGATTAACAAAGTGTTGCTCTCAGGAAAGAGTGTTGAAGCACTCCATGCTGATACAGTTTCCTCTAGGTTACATAAGCATGTGATGCCAAGAACAGAGAGGTATATTCCCCTGCTCATGTATCAAGGTTTCAGACACTTTGGTATTGAACAAGTATGATGTGGACTGATTCACAGTCTGGGGTCAGTGTAGTAGTGTATGAGCTCTCATTACACATTGTAAGAAGCCTATAAAGGTGTTGGCTCATGGAAAGTTAGGGGCTGGTGTTTATTGTCTATTTTCTTGTGCTAAGAGGGATGGAATAAGTTGTAAGATATGAACTGAAAATGCCCTCCAAGTCTTCTTTCTGGAGCAGCTTAATATGAATTTCAGGCCTGGGAGATTGCAATAGGTTGTCAGGCATATTTTTAGTGATGGTGGATGGGAACAGGGACACAGCTGAGGAGACCAGCTTGAAGATAGCTTTCCTGCTCTTTCAGGGATTCACAGTGTCTGTAGATTTTCTTCTTCCTCAGGCTTCTGTGTGTGACAATGCATGGTTTCTGCTTTCCCTGCCCTACTTTCTATACACGTTTACTAGTGTTTATCTACTTACAGGGTCTGTTGTGAAGGCACCACCCCAAACTCCCAACAACAATGAGCAGGAGAAAAGAATCAAGAGGTTGGAGAAGCTCAAAAGAGATCTCCAGAACATAAAAAATGAGAGAGACAAACTCCAGGGAATCCTGGCCAAGTACTCTAACAAGGATTTGAATGACAGGTAGTCACTGTGCCTACTTCTTTACTATCTTGGGACCTTCCTGTTAAGCACAGATTCCCTCGTAAAACAGGACACTACAAACCCAGGCTGTCCACATATCCAAACTCATTTGGCTGATTGGAGTTTCAACACAGAACTTGAAGTTCAGATAGGAGTGAGATGGGGGTCACAGGAATTTTGATGCCTCCAAAACTAAATCAGAGCCTTTAGCATGAATCACCATCTGGGGATGAAGGTAGTAATGTGTGAGCTCTCATCCTGCCTTTTAAGAAGCTTGCACAGGTGTTAGTTTGGGGGATTTGCTAGGTATTGTGTGTTTATGGCCTATCCTTTTAAAATTGATCTGGAGGTAATTTGGGTGCAATTGACCCTGTCAACAGCTGGAGTGGCCTCGTCCCACATATTACCTCTCAGTATGACGGGATTGGCTGCAGTTCATCACTGCTTTTCTCAGATTTTATTCATTATACTCTCAGATAATGCCACATCATTATATTTATTTAGCATTCTGATTGAGTGTAAGTGTGTGTGTGTGTGTGTGTGTGTGTGTGTGTGTGTGTGTGTGTGTTTGCTTATCATCTGGAGAATCTATGTAATGTGATAGGTCATTATGTTTTGCCTGACACAGTTTCTAGGAAATGACAGTGAGGAAGCAAGGAAGGATCATTCTGAGCAGCACAGGACTTGACTTCTGTGCTTACATTCGAATCTCCTGGTATATGTTATAAAGGCTTTTCCCTGTAGATATGATTATGTCCTTTGGGAATTTTTGTAGTAATAGAGCCAAGGATTGCCAAATCCTTGTCTAAAAACAGGAGGAGAGTCATAGAGATTTAACGTGGTCCCAGGCCTGTTGCACAGGTTCCAGGAAAGTCCATTGAGAGCTAATCTATTATTTCAAGCCTCTTCAGTGAACTGAAGCAGGTGAGCTCCCTGCCATTACTTCCCTGTCTCTACTGGCCCCAGGCCAAAGGTAATAAATTTAATAAGCACCAAGTGGAACTGGTGACAAGGAGCTAGGTTGTGGCATACATGGGTTGGGGTAGTGCATGATTCTCCTTGAATAGAAATGATTCTTATACCCTTGGTTCACGGGATTATTTATTCCTTGGGCCATGTCCTCCCAGAGGATCAACTTTGAGACATTCATGCTTGAGATGCAACATGATCAGGTGATGACTGACCTGAAGAGAATGTCCAAGGACATCAGTGAGGCCTTGTACAAGTGCCAGGACTTGACTAAAGAAAATGAATATTACTGGTGAGTGACTAACATGGTCATGAAGCAAGAACTAGACACGGGATATGTCTGTCCATATGTGTCTTTGAAACAAAGTGAGGGCTCAGGTTCTATACTGTTTTCTCTAACAGGAAGCCTATCTCGTTTAAAGCAAGCCTGTAAGATTTTAACATCTTGTACTCTTTTTGGCAAAGTGTGTAGAGTCTGTGAGCCCCTCAAGTCATAGTCCTTTACAACTAAGTATCCTCAAGATAGAAAATGTTTACACCATGATGGAAATATTTATCAACCTTGAGCCTCTTGGGCTCTGAAATTAGATTCATAGATGAGGTTTCCCTGAGGAACATAGAACGACTGTGTGCTGCTTGGGTGTCTTCTCTCCTAGAGAAATTTTGCCCTATACCTAAAAACAGGTGGTTTTTTAATACTGTAGACATATAAGCACATATGGACCCCATGTTCCCTTCTGAGGGATACATGAGTCCCTGTTGGTGTCAGTGGTTTCAGAAGTACCTTGGGTTTTCTGGAAAGTGGCTGGCCTATGGATTTGACCTCTCTCTATGTGATGCTCCACGGACAATCTGGATACTTGTCTGGGGCTGTCTGGGTATCAAGGCTCATGATAGGGGAATGGTCCTTGGAGGAGTGGGCGGAAGATGGATACTGCCTGGAGTCACCATATTTTGTTTGTGGATCAGGTTCAGGAACTGCCACCTCCTGATTGAATCTAAGCTCATCCAGCTCAAAGTCAGGATGTTGCAGAAGGAGAACAGACAGCTGCTAAGGGAGAAGATTGCCTTTGAAGAATGCAACATAGAAACAAAAATACTATGTAAAGAAGGCAGCCAGAAGATCAAAGACAAATATAGCAGGCAAGCAGCAGGTAGGCTGAATGAAGCATCAGGGGCAAGTTGCCCTAATGTGTAAGCATAAACACAGTCAAGCCTATGCAACTGTCCTGAAACTTATGCAGGCTCTCTGCTATGTCCCATCCAGTTGTACAATTCTGTGATCATTACCAAGACTTTCTGTGTATTTGACCTTTTTTCAAGAAATTTAATTACTGCCATGCCTTCTCCTCGTCCTCCTCTTCCTCCTCCTCTTCCTCCTAGCAGTTGGACACCTCTAGTTGGCCACTATAAGGCAGAGGAGATCCTGGACCCCTTATACCATCACGTTATTGCTCTATGGTATGGAGAGGTGCCTCAGGATGCCACTTCCTGAATTATCTAGGAACCAAGTCCTCTGTACTGATCTATGGCAACTCACTCAGAGGGGCTTGTGCCCAGTCCCCTCCTAGGACAGTAGGGCAGCCTCTAATTTTAATGTTTTATAATTAAAGTCTTTAGTAAAAAAGAGTAAGTTCCACAATATACATATTTTAAAAATAAAAATTAGACTTCTCTGACTTTCTTGCATAAGTTAACCACCTAGACATTCAAGGTATGTCTGATTGGCTTCACCAAGAGGATTCAAAAAATCCTACTCTGCATCCCTCTCCTGACATAGGTTTCCTTAGTATGTCATGGCCCTGGCTTTGCTTCAGTACAGATTCCCCCTCAGAGTTTTTCAGAGTGCTGCATTTCAGAACAATCATTGCATGTCAATTCACTAGCCTCATTTTGACTGACATTGGAGATGATTTTTATATCACATGAACTGCAACGTGTTGAAATGTTCCTGTATAATAACCATTGTTAACTCTTTTTATTGGTGCTACCAGGGTCTTCTGAGATGTGGCCAAGGTAGGTTTAGGAGCAGAATATATTTCAGATGTTCTTTGACCCCTCTTTCCTAGGACCTTGAATCTTGTGTGCCAGCTTGTCTGTGCAAGGCTTACACCATACTTGTAGAATCAGCAAGTATATGCATGGAAAATGTTCCTGACAAGGAAATCAGTACAGGCCAGGGCACACAGGCTGGGTTAGTCTAAGAGCCTTTTACACATCTTAGGTCCCAATAATTCCTCAAGTGACAGGAAATGTTCTGAAAAATAGCCATCTTTTCATAGCGGAGGTTGTGTCTCTATGTGTGTGTGTGAGTGTGTGTGTTTGTGTACATTTGTGTGTGTGTGTCCTCTTGTCCATGGGTGTTTAGTATGTGAGTTTTGTATTTCAGTAATGGTAGGTGCTTGTTATAGTTGCTTCATTATACAAGTGTGTATTCATGTACTCTTTTTGTATGTGTGTGTGCATGTGTCTTTGAAGGGATGCAATTGTGGGTCTCTGTACATATACGTATGTAATTGTGTCTATATACATTCATACATTTGCTTGGTCATTAAACATCTTAAATGGTAATGGAGGAAATCTTTAATGAGAATTGTACTCTGTCAATTCATAATGCATTTTAAGAACCTCAAACATAGTAGCCCATCTTCATGCCTATCCACCTAGGTCACTAGAACTAAAGAAGACAAAAAATGGTATAAAATCTGATATTCCAAAATTTGTAGATTGAAAAATACTTATCTGTTTTGATTTTATTTGTAGGAAAACAAATAATTGTGGTACCTGGAAGTAAGGAAAAGGCTCCTATGTCAAATCCATGTGCCTGAGAGTCAAAAAAAGCTGGCTAAGGCTTTGTGTTCCTTCTCTGCACTTGGTGAATAGTGATTGCCCACTGGAAGATCAACAACAGCACCAAAAACAACAACTTAAATAATGGACTTTGTGTGAATCTAAGGGGCATGTCTCTCTTAAAAAGAAAAAAAAAATGGCATCTTCTAACGGAACTGAATAGGTTTGCTATGTATTAGTCAGTTTGTTTCACTAGCATTAGAAAGGTATGAGGAAGAATTTATTAACATCTCATCACCAATAAAAATTAAGGTTTTCAAAATTATTATTAATGTTAATTATTTATTTATATCCAGATCTCAGCTTCACCCTCCTCCCTTCACAATCCCTCTTTCCAATGGCTCCCTGCTATCCCCCCTTCCTACCCTTCTCCTCAGAATTGAGGAGGCCTCCTATGAATAACAACCAGTCTTGCATTATCAAGGTGCAGTATACCTAGGTGCATCTTTGTCTTTTCAGGCTAGATAAATCATGACAGTTAAGACAAGGGGATCCAAAGTTAGGCAATATTGTCAGAGACAATCTCTTCTCTAGTTTTACGATTCCCACGGGAAGACCAAGCTATGCAACTGTTACTTCTTTGGAGAAGGCCTAGGTTCATCCCCCATATATTCTCTGGTTCAAAGTTCAGTCTCTATGAATTATTCAGAGCTCAGATTTGTTGAAACTGTAGGTTATCAAGTGGTGTCCTTGATCACTGTGGCTCCTTCAACCCTGCCTCTCCCTCTTCCACAGAATTCCCCAAGCCTCTGCATCTGTTTCCAGAAGCTGCTGAGTGAAGGCTTTCTCTCTAACAATAGTTATGCTAGATCCATGGCTGCACATATACACGAATATCATTAACTATGTCGGGGGTGGGGAGGCTCCATTTCTTGGCATGGGTCTCAAGTTGGGCAAACCATTATTTTGTGCTTTCATAAAATTCAACTTCATCTTTTACCATGCACATCTTAAAAGCAAGAAAAATTGTGGGTCTAAGTTTTGGTGGCTGAGTTGTTGTTTCAGTCCCTCCACTGGAAGTCTTGTCCGGTTACAGGAGATGGCCAGTTCAGAATCCAGACTTTCCAATTTGAGTCTAGAGCCACCCTAAAAGATTCCTGGGGTTTTCCACTGTCCTGGGATTCTAGCTCTTCCCAGAGAGCCTCCCACCCCCAATACAGGTGCTGCTATGAAGAGAGGTATGCAAGTGTTCTTGTGGTATGGTAGAGCATCATTTACATATATGCCCAGGCAAAGTTCAACTGGGTCTTGAGGTAGAAATATTTCCTGTTTTCAGAGAAAGCATCAAGTTGATTTCCAATATGGTAGGACAAATTTGTACTCCCTCTAGCAGCAGTGTTATCCTTGGCACACATTTTCATCAGCATGAGCTGTCCCTTGAGATTTTTACTTTATCCATTCTGAGGCCTGTAAGATCTCAGAGTACTTTTGATTTGCATTTCCCTGATGATGATGACTAAGAATATTGAACATATCCATAAGTGCTTCTAGGCCTAGTGAGATTCTTCTGTTGGAATACTCTCTTTAGATCTGTACCCAACTTTAAAATTGGGATAAAATTTTATTTAGTTTGTAGATACATAGTTTGATGAGTTATATAAGAGTTAGTGAAGATCTTTTCGCATTCTGTAGGTTGCACTTTTGCCCTTTTGATATTACCTGTGCCATTGTGAAGCTTTTCAGTTTTATGAAGTCCCATTTATTAAATTTTTGCTATAAGTGTTAGACCTGTTGGCATTCTGTACAGGAAGCTGTCTCCTGTGTGATTGTGTTCAAGGTTATTCCTCCCTTTCTCTTCTATCAGATTTAGTATATCATGTTTTAGATGAGGTCTTTGATCCAGTTGGACTTGTGTTTTGTGCAGGGTGAATAATATGGGTGTATTTTCATTCTTTAACATGCAGTCATTCAATTAGACCTGAGCCATTTGTTGAAGATGCTTTTTTTTCCACCCCACTATACAGTTTTAGTTTCTTGGTGAAAAATTAAGTTCTCATCAAGGTAAGGGTATTTGCTTCTGGGTCTTCAGTTCAATTCCATTGGTCAAACTTTCTATATCCGTGCCTGTAGCACTTTGTTTGGTTGCTATTGCTCTCTAGTAAAGCTTAAATCAAAGATGGTGATGCCTCCAGAAACACCTTTACTGTAGGTGATTGTTTTGGTTTTACAGGGTTTTGGTATTGTTTTGTTTTTTGCTTTTGGTGGTGTTGGTTGTGGTGGTATGGTTTTTTGTTTGTTTTTTGTTTTTGATTTTCTTTCTTCTTTTTTTTTTTTTTGGCTTTCCATATTGAATTGTGTAATGTCCTATCAAAGTCTGAAAAGAATTGTGTTGGAAATTTAATGGATGTTTTGCACTGAGTCTGTAGATTGCCTTTGGTAAGATGTCCACTCTTACTATGTAAATCCTACTAATCCATGAAAATGGGAGATCATTTCATCTGGTGATAGTTTCTTCAATTTCTGTCTTACAGGTGTGAAAATTCCTGACATAAAGGTCTTTCATTTGCTTGGATAGAGTTACACCAAGATATTTAATATTATTTGTGGCTATTGTGAAGTGTGTTGTTTCCCTAATTTCTTTCTCAGTCCAATAGATGGTAGGCAACTTTATGATGTACCACTTGCTCAATGCTATATACATGTGCTGAAGAAACCTAGTTGTTAATTGGAAACATCTAATACATATCCTTGAAAGACACAACAGACTTTGTTTGATAATGAGTGTCTTTAACTCTAGGTTTAGACATTGGTATTCTTGTGTTCCACGTCTATAGCTAGGACTATAGATACTATCTTCAAAACAGTAAAAGAAAATGAATATAATGAACTCGTGGGATGTCACAATAGTGACGGTGATTGCAACCAAGCTGGAGACCAGAATTTGATCTCCAACAATTGAAAGACAAGAGTAAATTGATTCACAACTTGTCTTTTAGGCTTCACCCAAGTGTGGGGGTAACAAGCACAGAGATGGATACAATAATTCATAAGTGTATAAACAATGCACAACATGATAAAAATAGAGGGCACATGCCACAATTTATGGATTATTATACCATAAAAACCATTACATTGACCACTATGTATGTGTCTTGTGAAGAGATTCTAGCCTACATCAGACTCTCCTGTCCTTATCCAAGTTTCTCCTTCCCTTCCACTCTGACATACCCAAATGGGACTCACCTAAATTCATTGTCTATTGCTAGCAAATAGGGTTTAATGTGAAGGCACAGGACACAGTACTAACCTGATGCTGAGCCTTTGCAGTCAATGCATCCTGAAAGGCTTAGGATTTACCCATCACAGAAAGAGTCTTCAAAAGTAGCTTTGAATTACACTCTTTCAAAGACATGATTTCTTCCCCATGCTAATATCAATCTTCTGAGTTTAAAGAAGCCCCACACCCTACAGAAGGGACACTTTAACTTCTTCAATAACTGAATTTGAAGTACTAAGCCAGAATCCTAAAGGTTCTGTGTAATTCCAAAGCTTGAAAACTACCTGAAATATGGCATGAATAGCTGGACAGACATTCATCTGGAGGCATCTTCTCTGTCAACTTTTCAGGATGAAGAGCAGGGCCTTGTCCTCTACCATACTCTGTCCATCACAATAGGTTGACACTTTTCCTAATGAAACTGTTCATGCTAAGATGTAATCTAATAGCTTACATAATTTGGCACAAATCATCCCACTACACATTAAGGCAGGACACCATTTTCTGACCCAGACTGGTAACACTTAAAGAAAGAGACTCTAGTTAATTCTGTTTCCAATGTTATACAGGCTACTCACAAGCAGAGTGGCATAGTTTCCAGTATTCCTTGAGATGAACCTTAGGAGTGCTTCCTAAAAAGGCTAGCATGTTCTGGTTTCAAAATCCACATTGAAATATGCAGCTACCTATGAGTTAAAAAACTCTTTAATTCCAATATCTTTGCAGATAATGCATAAATGCAGGGCTATTCAGGCACTGTCTAGGAAGCTAAGCAGATCACAGAAAGAGTAACAAGAGATCTAGGATTTGTTGCAGGCTTGACAACACAATGAGTTCAATTTATCTTATAACTGTCAGCCTGCCTACAAAGTGACTGTGGTTTCTGAAAAACAAATAAAAATTACCTCTTGGATTTTCCAGTGTACACATAGCTGCCCCTGAAATTTAGTCTGCCTTATGTGGAAATGAGCCATGAACACAGACAGGTATACTTAAGAAAATCCTGTTTCCTGGTTGACTCATAAACTTCCAAGATCTGCCACCTGAAGCAGATCTGCTAATGTTTCAAGGACCCTGTTTGGTCAACTCATTGTTAATCTCCACCTTCTGGGGACCTGAAAAAGAGTAGTGGCTTCAAGAATGGTGGAAACCTTAGACCTTTCTCAGTCTCCTTGCATGGATTATCAGCCCAAATAGGGTGAATGTAATAAAACAAATTGAGCATTTTCTACCTTCATGATCCACACTGAAATTTGGTGTGAACTCTCAGCAGAGTTCATGACCAACAGGAGCACCTGGCCTCCCTTCTTCCCAATGGCCCTTACTGGTGTCCCCCTCCATTTTTTCTATTCTCTTTTCTAATCTGAACAATCAGCCTTGGGAACTCAGATTTGGGGTATTTTGCCATTTCGTTCAGAATCTGTGTATTGCCTATGTCTCCCTTTAGGACTCTGTGAATCAGCCTGAGTTCTTATTAGAGCTTTTTCCAGCTCTGCATCAGCAGATACCCATGGGAGCTTCTGGCCCCCCAGGCAGGTGATTTTCCAAAGCTCAGATAAGAGACATGACTGTGAACAACACCCTGACTCCTGCAGATGGATATCTGATGAACAAACTCCATGACTAGTTGTACAAGGAGGTCTTTGGGACTCCTCCAAATCTCCTTGCACTGCAGCTTCCCCTACAGTTTAATGGGGATGCCTTACATATTCAGAGGATCAATCCAGTATCAACAAGGTGGCAACATACTAGCATCCAGAAAGGCATGGTCCAGGAGAATCTGAGAGTCCTACATCTTCATCTGAAGGCTGCTAATATAACACTAATTTCAAAGCAGCTAGGTTGAGGGTCTTGACACAATGTCACATCTACTCCAACAGTGCCACACCTTCTTATTGTGCCAATAGGACAAAATGGCAATGCACATACTAAGAAAACATCTTTACCAACCTTATATCTGATAGAGGGCTAATATCCAAAATATACAAAGAACTCAAGAAGTTACACTCCAGAGAACCAAATAACCCTATTAATGAATAGGGTACAGAGATAAACAGAAAATTCTCAACGGAGGAATCTTGAATGGCTGAGATGTACTTAAAGAAATGTTCAACATCTTTAGTCATCAGGGAAATTCAAATAAAACTGATCCTGAGATTCCACTTCACAGCAGTCAGATTGGCTAAAATCAAAACTCAACTGACAGCTGATGCTGGCAAAGATGTGATGAAAAAGAAAATTCCTCCATTTCTGCTGAGACAACAAGTTGGCAAAAATCACTTTGGAGATCAATCTGGCAATTTCTCAGAAAGTTGGAAATAGTTCTACCTTAAATGCAGCTATGCCACTATGGTGCATATAAGCAAAAGATTCTCCAATACATTAAAAGGAATATGCACCAGTATATTAATAGCAGCCTTATTATATAATAATCAGAAGATGAAAACAACCCAGATGTCCCTCAACAGAGGAATGGATACAGAAAATATGGTACATTGTACAGTGGAGTACTATACAGCTATTAAAAAAAAGACTTCATGAAATTTGAAGACCAATGGTTGGAAGCTGAAATATCATCTTGAGTTTGGTATCCCAGTCACAAAAGGACACATATGGTATGTACTTTTAATAAGTAGATGTTAGTCAAAAAACTGCATGGAATGCTCATGAAACAATTCACACACAAAATGTAACCCAGAAAGAAGGAAGACCACACAAAATGTGGATGTTTCTGTCCTACTCAGAAGGGGGAAGACAAGAATGTTTGGAGATAGGAGGAGAGAAGGATCTGGGATGGAGAGAAGAGTAAGAGGTAAGAGTGGGCTGGTTCAGATATGGGAGGAGATAGGGAAGAAGTACAGAGGGTAACTCATTTGAAAGGAGGTCTGTAGCCATGGGGGAGGGGGAAGTGTTTGTAGCCACTATAAAGTCCCAGATGCCAGGGACCCAAGAGATTCCCAGGACGCAACATGGAGGACATTAGCCTAAATACCAAACAAAGGGCAGGTATGAACTATACAAACCATATTCAGTGAATATGCATGGCCACAGTTGAAGAGTGGGGCCATTTAACTGCCTCAAAAATACTAATTCAGAATTACTTCTCTCAAAAGAAAATGCAGAGATAAAGAAAGGAGCAGAGATTGAAGGAAAGGCCACCCAGAGACTGACACACCTACTGTTCCATCCCATTTGCAAACACCAAACTCAGTCAATATAGCCAATGTGAAAAAATTTGGCGCTGACAGGAACCTGGTCTCTCTCTCTCTCTCTCTCTCTCTCTCTCTCTCTCTCTCTCTCTCTCTCTCTCTCTCTCTCTCTCTCTCTCTCTCTCTCTCCCACAGGGGGATAATCTTTTTGTCTTGTTTCCCTAAAGAGTGTAACAATGATAGATAACATATGTATCAAGTTAGGATTATGGGCAATCAGGAGATGTTTCAGTGTATCAGTACAGAGCAGTGCTTCTCAACCTTCCTTTTTTTTTAATATTCTTTTATTACGTATTTTCCTCAATTACATTTCCAATGCTATCCCAAAAGTTCCCCATACCCCCCCCACTTACCTACCCACCCATTCCCATTCTTTTGGCCCTGGCATTCCCCTGCATTGGGGCATACAAAGTTTGCAAATCCAATGGCCTCTCTTTCCAGTGATGGCCGACTAGGCCATCTTTTGATACATACAAGAGCTCCGGGGTACTGGTCAGTTCATCATGCTGTTCCAACTATAGGGTTGCAGATCCCCACAGCTCCTTGGGTACTTTCTCCAGCCTGTGAGCATCCACTTCTGTGTTTGTTACCCCGGCATAGTTTCACAAGGGAGAGCTATATCTGGGTCCTTTCAGCAAAAGCTTGCTAGTGTATGCAATGGTGTCAGCATTTGGAAGCTGATTATGGGATGGATCCCTGGATATGGCAGTCTCTAGATGGTCCATCCTTTCATCACAGCTCCAAACTTTGTCTCTGTCACTGCTTCCATGAGTGTTTTGTTTCCAATTCTAAGAAGGGGCACAGTGTCCACACTTTGGTCTTCATTCTTCTTCAGTTTCATGCCTTTAGCAAATTGTATCTTTTATCTTGAGTATCCTAAGTTTTGGGCTAATATCCACTTATCAGTGAATACATATTGTGTGAGTTCCTTTGTGATTGTGTTACCTCACTCAAGATGATGCCCTCCAGGTCCATCCATTTGGCCAGGAATTTCATAAATTCAGTCTTTTTAATAGCTGAGTAGTACTCCATTGTGTAAATGTACCATATTTTCTGTATCCATTCCTCTGTTGAGGAGCATCTGGGTTCTTTCCAGCTTCTGGCTATTATAAATAGGGCTGCTATGAACATAGTGGAGCATGTGTCCTTCTTACCTGTTGGGACATCTTCTGGATATATGCCCAGGAGAGGTATTGCTGGATCCTCCGGTAGTACCATGTCCAATTTTATAAGGAATCGCCAGACTGATTTCCAGAGTGGTTGTACAAGCTTGCAATCCCACCAACAATGGAGGAGTGTTCCTCTTTCTCCACATCCTCGCCAGCATCTGCTGTCACCTGAATTTTTCATCTTAGCCATTCTGACTGGTATGAGGTGGAATCTCAGGGTTGTTTTGATTTGCATTTCCCTGATGATTAAAGATGTTGAACATTTTTTCAGGTGCTTCTCTACCATTCGGTATTCCTCAGGTGAGAATTCTTTGTTCAGTTCTGAGCCCCATTTTTTAATGGGGTTATTTGATTTTCTGGAGTCCACCTTCTTTAGTTCTTTATATATAATGGATATTAGTCCCCTATCTGATTTAGGATATGTAAAGATCCTTTCCCAATCTGTTGGTGGTCTTTTTGTCTTATTGACAGTGTCTTTTGCCTTGCAGAAGCTTTGCAGTTTCATGAGGTCCCACTTGTCAATTCTCGATCTTACTGCACAAGCCATTGCTGTTCTATTCAAGAATTTTTCCCCTGTGCCCATATCTTCAAGGCTTTTTCCCACTTTCCCTCTATAAGTTTCAGTGTCTCTGGTTTTATGTGAAGTTCCTTGATCCACTTAGACTTGACCTTAGTACAAGGAGATAGGAATGGATCAATTCACATTCTTCTACATGATAACAACCAGTTGTGCCAGCACCATTTGTTGAAAATGCTGTCTTTCTTCCACTGGATGGTTTTAGCTCCCTTGTCAAAGATCAAGTGACCATAGGTGTGTGGCTTCATTTCTGCATCTTCAATTCTATTCCATTGGTCTACTTGTCTGTCAGTATACCAGTACCATGTCCTTTTTATCACAATTGCTCTGTAGGAAAGCTTTAGGTCAGGCATCATGATTCCACCAGAGGTTCTTTTATCCTTGAGAAGAGTTTTTGCTATCCTAGGTTTCTTGTTACTCCAGATGAATTTGCAGATTGCACTTTCTAATTCGTTGAAGAATTGAGTTGGAATTTTGATGGGGATTGCATTGAATCTGTAGATTGCTTTTGGCAAGATAGCCATTTTTACAATGTTGATCCTGCCAATCCATGAGCATGGGAGATCTTTCCATCTTCTGAGATCTTCTATAATTTCTTTCTTCAGAGACTTGAAGTTTTTATTATACAGATCTTTCACTTCTTTAGTTAGAGTCACACCAAGATATTTTATATTATTTGTGACTATTGAGAAGGGTGTTGTTTCCCTAATTTCTTTCTCAGCCTGTTTATTCTTTGTGTAGAGAAAGGCCATTGACTTGTTTGAGTTAATTTTATATCCAGCTACTTCACCGAAGCTGTTTATCAGGTTTAGGAGTTCTCTGGTGGAATTTTTAGGGTCACTTATATATACTATCATATCATCTGCAAAAAGTGATATTTTGACTTCATCTTTTCGAATTTGTATCCCCTTGATCTCCTTTTGTTGTCGAATTGCTCTGGCTAGGACTTCAAGTACAATGTTGAATAGGTAGGGCGAGAGTGGACAGCCTTGTCTAGTCCCTGATTTTAGTGGGATTGCTTCAAGCTTCTCACCATTTACTTTGATGTTGGCTATCCCACTAAAATCAGGGACTAGACAAGGCTGTCCACTCTCTTCATACCTATTCTACATTGTGCTTCTCAACCTTCCTATCCTGTGACACTTTTATGAAGTTCTTTAGTTTTTGGTGATGCTCCCCACCCCCTTACCATATAAGTATTGCAATGCTACTTCATAACTGTAACTTTTTTTATTGCTGTCTCTTGAAATGCTATGCAGACCGCCAAACATTGAGTGAGGGAACCCAGATTGTGAAGTTAGGGCAAGGACTGAAGGAGCAGAAGGGGTTTGCAACCCAATAGGGAGAAAAACAAAGTCAACAAACCAGAGGCTCCATGGAAGCTTTTAAAGTCTGCCACCCTCCTCATAGATCCCTCCCAGACTCCATTTATTGCCCTTAATTGAGTAGATATATTCTCTGGGGAAAGTTTCCATAGTTGAGGTATAAGCCTGAATGTACATACGAATACATAGATTATGACATTCTGTGTCTGTGGTGACTGGCTGATGAGATGGCTCAGTGGATAATGGTAATGCGACCAAGCATAGAGACCTGAGTTCCTTCCCTGTGACCCACATGATAGGAGAGAAAAAAACTCCATATTTTGTCCTCTGGCTTTCATGTAGGTAGGGGTGCCAAGTCTTAGCCCACAGCAGCTCAAGTTTCCCATTGCTCACTTATTGAGAACTCTCCATCAGATACACACATGTAATTATATGATTCTATGCTCCATTTGAGAGATTCAGTACTTCTTTATTTTTACTTTTGTTGCCCAGAATTAAAAAAACCAAGGAGGCCAGCTGTGGCTGTAGGTCTCTGCATATTTACATTTAAATGGTGATGGAGAGTGACAATTAGAGGGACTGCCCACAACAGGACACAATGGAAAACTCTCAGGAGCCTGCAGCAGCTACTTGTAAAAAGGGATGGTGTCTGTGTTCTTGAGAAGCAGGAGATACCTTCCTCCTGGGTACCTGCCATTTGAAGTAAGGGACTGCCTGATGTAGGCTGTGATAGAAACATCTCAATAGCCTGTGGAAGCTTTTCAAACTAAAACATAATTCCCCTTTATCTTAACCTTAGCCCTGTACAATCACTGTAGAGAATTCATTGTGCATGACTGCTTTGCAGCTGGCCTTGATGTGTATAATTATTCTATTATATCTGAATTTTCTATTTCTTTCTATTTCTGCTTTGGTGTAGTCTGTGAAACTCGATGTTTCTTGATGTAATGATTCTTAAAGTATGAAAAATTGAGATATAAGGAGCTCAGTACAGCACACTTCAAAATGTCCAAGGTGTATGCTGTGTGTTCTCATCTTGGAAACTATGTAAAAACTGTGTAATGATAGTTCCAGATTAATTCATGACTTTTAAAGAAAGTTTGAATAATGTATTAGAAAATGAAATAGGGACAACATTTGGACCCGAGAAATTTAAAGTTATTGATGTTCGGAAATTAGTTTCACACAACATTTGAGAGTAGTCCTGAATAATAAAGTATAGAATATGTCATACTGTATGCCAGTCAAACTAAGTCAAAACACTGGGACTCTTTTATGAGAGTTATTGTGTGCAATGTACAGAATCAGAAAGCTAGCAGAAGTACTGAGTTAAGGGTTAAGCACCTCTGACCCATTCAGTGCTTTGGTAGAGGCTTTCCCATCAGAGCCCTACCCTGCAAAGCAGAGGATGAATCTCCAGTACACACCAGCTACTCAATTGGATACCATGTTTCCTTTTGTAAAGAAATGGAGGAGGCCATTCAGCCACCATCTGGGAAGGCTCTATCTCATTTTCAGAGCCACTACAATTGCAAGATTTTAACTTGGCACCAGCTCCATTGTCTTATGCCAGTATTCTCTGCATTGCCCACTTTCCCATGGTAGTGTCAGTGATGGGCTCTGCACTATTATTTGTCCCTGTTACCTGGTGTTACTGTTCCCAAAATCTGCTTCTCTGATCTAAAGAGAAACTTCAAATCACATTCTAAACTGCTTTTGCTCTGAAGGAGATGGGTGCTTCTACTTTTTTACAACAAAGTAAACATATCTCAAGAAACTCTTTCTATAGGTATGATCCATTCCACTAATATAGCACACAAGGAAGGACAAAAGTGCATATCAGGGGATGGAGAAATAGCTCTTCATCTGAGAATATGTTTCTCAAAAAACCCACCTGGCATCTAACAGTCCTCTGTCATTTTAGTTCCAGGTGAAACCCCATAACTTCTTCTGGCCTTTGGGGAATGGCATGCAAGTGTTGCACAGACCTACAGAAGGTAAAACATGCATAAATATAAAATAAATCAAAATAACAAACAAAATCACCACTGGGGCGAAAGAAAACAGAGGGAGAAAACTCATAGATCATATGGGCCTGGATTTTGTCTCAGCTTTTAAAAACATCTGGATACTGAATACTGAACTACACACTGTGCTTGTGTTAAAACCCCCAAAAGGAACCAAATGTATTGTCAAGCACAAAATTCACTCTCATGATCAAGAAAAACAACAAAATCACCAAAAAAATCCCTATCTCAAAAGGTCCTAAAATTGAGTATCTCTAGTAGTAGTTACCACTGAATGAACATTTGAAGGAAAGAAGCATACATGTCTGTGTTTTCTGACAGCTTTTATATTCCATTAGAATATGTTTTTATTTCCTGAAAGACATTTCAGAAATACTGATCTATTTCCCATTAATTTGTTCAACACTATCATCCACAGTATTTTAGCAGCAGCTAAATATTTGACATGCAGGGATACAGTATGGTGAATTTTTCCATCATGACATCGGTATCCACAGAGTTGGACACACTAGACACACTGAATGTAAAATCAATCACTTTTGTAGCTCAGTCTGGCTGAGAAGTCATTATGGAACCCAAGCCCCTTACAGAGATCCATCTGTGTCTGATAGGTGTGAGATTTCAGTAGGATGATACCACAGCTGAATAAAGAAGTTTCTTATGAGTGAAGAGGTGGAGATCATTGTTTTAATCTTAAGAAAACATCCAATTTATTCAATAGTAACTAAAAGTGGGCAGTCAATATGTACAGTGTATAGCCTTATCAAAATATTAAATCAATTACAAAACAAAACAACAGCAAAGAAACAAACAAAAAAACTTCTAATGAAATGAAAGAAAACCAAAGAACAAAAGTAATCAAAGCTCAAACCAAAATCCAAAAACAAGAATTGTGCTAAACAGCCTTCTTTTGCTGTTATTTTATAGCAAAGACTTACAGCCAATGACTGTCCTTGGCATCACAGTAGAAAATGAGTTACTTCTGGTAACAATCTTTACAAGAGAAATTCTGGTAGGTCTCCTTTTTTGGAGTGTGGGTTTGAATAATAAGAACACCCAAGACTAAGCAGAATACATGTTACCAACCTTGGCTCAAATCTTTACAATTTTGTAGAATGATTTTTTAATTTTCCTGGATGACCTATTAGGACAAGAAAAATTTACACTCTCAGAATCTTCCTGCTTTCCTAGCAGCTCTTGATGTGTCTCAACACATGTCTGAATCCCTCTACATGTTCACACTTGCTGAGCCAGAGCCCAGATGAAATTAAGAGCTATTCATTCCAATGAAACAAAAATAAAGGAAATAAATGCAGCAGATGATAGCTATGATTACTGGGGATGAGATGAAATATTTGCTTTGCACATGCAGAGCTTCCCCTATAGAAGTTCTCTTCAAAGGAGACCTTGTCCTGGTCTGTTCCATGTTCCAGTTTCTGCTGGAGTATTTTACACCTAGGGAAGGAAGGAACAACAGCCCCGTTAGTGTTGTTTTTCAATTCAGCTTTACGTCCCACACTAGATCTATTCAGCTGGACAACCAATTATTATGACCTATCCTCTGCTGAGGTCATTACCTGCATTCCCAACTGTCATAGAGCACTTGGGCTTGTAATTATTTCTCAGCTTTTAAAAACAGCTGGAAACTGAGCTTTGAACTACACACTGTAGTGGAGTTTAAAAAAAAAACACTACATTACTCCAATAGCCCATGTATAATATATTGAATAATAACATTGTAATAATGTCTGAATCTTTGTTGAAGAGAGATGTGAACAACCTAGAAAATCATGTGGATGCCTTATGGGGAACCTGCCTAGAATTGAAGTGAAGGTTATGATTATTTCTCTAGTGCAGGATCCTGACAGGGTACCACTCATCAACCCCTATATCTGGAAATAACCAGAGAAAACATATCACATGAAATCCACAGGCACTGATCTGGGATCCATGACAAAAATCGAAAGAGTTTATACCTTTTGGGTCTCCTCTCCTCCCTCAGAGGGGATTTACACTCTTCCTACTGATGGTTTTCTGGTACCACAGACATATAAGCAACCATGAGGTACATTTCCTCCTCTGTGATGTACATGGGACACACTTAGTGTCAGGGTTTTCAGAAGTCCTTTGATTCTTGTGGCATTTGGCTGGTCCCTGGATTTGACCTGCCTCTCTTTTGGACTGATGGGTATACTGTGGTCTCTAGTCTGGGGCTGTCTGGGGATCAGGGCCCTTGCAGGGATCATAGTACTTGGAGGAGTGGCAGGCAAATGGAAGATTGATGAGAACCTCCAGATTGATTTCCATAGCTCTCAAAGCACTTTGCACTCCCACTAGAAATGAAGTTTTGTTTCTCTTTTCTCACATTCTCACCAACATGTGCTTTTACCAGTTTTTGATCTTGGCCATTCTTATTTGGAAATTATACTGCCTTATACGAATCTCAGTCGCCTTGGTTTTCATTTCCCTGAAGACTAAGGATTTTCCACATTTCTTTAAGTGCTTCTCGGCCATTCAAGGATCCTTGTTGTGAATTTTTTTCTATAGTTCTTTACAACATTTTTAGAGTGGGTTCTATTCTTCTTGGTGTTTAGCTACTTGAGTTCTTTAGATATTTTGGAATGTAAGGTTAGTGAAAATTTTTCCTAATATGTAGGCTATCAATTTGTCCTACTGGCTATGCCCTTTGCCTTACATAAGTTTTTCAGTCTCATGAGGTCCCATTTATCAATTTTTGATGTTAGAACCTGAGCCATCGGAGCGTATTTAGAAAATTTGCTCCAATTCCTGTGAGTTTGAAGCTCTTTCTCAATTTCTCTTCAATTAGATTCAGTGAATCTGGTTTTATGTTGAAGTCTTTGATCCACCTGGCCTTGAGTTTTATTCCTGGTGACAAATATGGATCTAGTTTCATTTTTATACATACTTACTTACTGACAGTAGGACCAGCACCATTGATTGAAGATGCTTTCTTTTTTCCATTGTATATTTTTGGCTTCTCTGTCAAAGATCATGTGTCGATATGTGTGGTTAAATTTCTGGGTCTTCAATTCATTTTGTTTTTCTATTTTAAAATATTTTAATCTTACACTTCAAAATTTATCCTGTTTCCTGGTTTCTAGTTCAAAACCTTTTATCTCATGCCCCCTCCATCTGCATCTATGAGAGAGTTCCCCACTCACACAAACACTGCTGTCTACTTGCCCAGGCATTCCCCTACACTGGGGCATTGAGCCTTCAAAGGAACAAGGGCCTCTCTTCCCATTAATGTCTGGCAAGGCCATTGTCTGATGCATATGTAACTAGAGCCTTGGGTTGCTCCATATGTACTCTTTGATTGGTGGTTTAGTTCCTGTGAGCTCTGGAGTATCTGGTTGGTTGACATTGTTGTTCTTCCAATTGTTGCAAACCCATTTAGCCCCTTCAGTCCTTTCTCTAACTCCTCAATTGGGGACCCTATGCTCATTCCAAAGGGTTGCTGCAAGCATCCTTCTCTGTATTCATCAGTCTCAGGCAGAGCCTCTGAGGAGACAGCTGTAGCAGGCTCCTGTCATCAAACACTTCTTCGCATCTTTGACAGTGTCTGAGTTTGGTGTCTGTATATGGGATGGATCCCCAGGTGGGAATTCTCAGGATGGCCTTTCCTTCAGTCTCAGTTCCACAGCTTGTCTCCACATTTCCTCCTGTGACACTTTTGTTCACTCTTCTATGACATATTTTTTTTTTTGTTATTCTAAATGAATTTGCAAATTGCTTTTCTAAGTATAAGAACAATTGATTTGGAAATTTGATGGGGATTGAATTGAGTCTGCAGATGCATGATGGCCATTTTCACTATATCAATCCTGCCAATCCATGAGAAGGGGAGATCTTTCTATCTTCTGAGATGTTCTTTGATTTCTTTCTTCAGAGACTTGAAGATCGTGTCATACAGATATTTCACTTTCCTGGTTAGAGTCTCCTTCAAGGTATTTTCTTTTCCTCTATAAGTTTCAGTGTCTCTGGTTTTATGTGAAGTTCCTTGATCCACTTAGACTTGACCTTAGTACAAGGAGATAGGAATGGATCAATTCGCATTCTTCTACATGTTAACAACCAGTTGTGCCAGCACCATTTGTTGAAAATGCTGTCTTTCTTCCACTGAATGTTTTTAGCGCCCTTGTCGAAGATCAAGTGACCATAGGTGTGTGGGTTCATTTCTGGGTCTTCAATTCTATTCCATTGGTCTATTTGTCTGTCACTATACCAGTACCATGTCCTTTTTATCACAATTGCTCTGTAGGAAAGCTTTAGGTCAGGCATCATGATTCCACCAGAGGTTCTTTTATCCTTGAGAAGAGTTTTTGCTATCCTAGGTTTCTTGTTACTCCAGATGAATTTGCAGATTGCACTTTCTAATTCGTTGAAGAATTGAGTTGGAATTTTGATGGGGATTGCATTGAATCTGTAGATTGCTTTTGGCAAGATAGCCATTTTTACAATGTTGATCCTGCCAATCCATGAGCATGGGAGATCTTTCCATCTTCTGAGATCTTCTATAATTTCTTTCTTCAGAGACTTGAAGTTTTTATTATACAGATCTTTCACTTCTTTAGTTAGAGTCACACCAAGATATTTTATATTATTTGTGACTATTGAGAAGGGTGTTGTTTCCCTAATTTCTTTCTCAGCCTGTTTATTCTTTGTGTAGAGAAAGGCCATTGACTTGTTTGAGTTAATTTTATATCCAGCTACTTCACCGAAGCTGTTTATCAGGTTTAGGAGTTCTCTGGTGGAATTTTTAGGGTCACTTATATATACTATCATATCATCTGCAAAAAGTGATATTTTGACTTCATCTTTTCCAATTTGTATCCCTTTGATCTCCTTTTGTTGTCGAATTGCTCTGGCTAGGACTTCAAGTACAATGTTGAATAGGTATGGAGAAAGTGGACAGCCTTGTCTAGTCCCTGATTTTAGAGGGATTGCTTCAAGCTTCTCACCATTTACTTTGATGTTGGCTACTGGTTTGCTGTAGATTGCTTTTATCATGTTTAGGTATGGGCCTTGAATTCCTGATCTTTCCAAGACTTTTATCATGAATGGGTGTTGGATCTTGTCAAATGCTTTTCCGCATCTAATGAGATGACCATGTGGTTTTTGTCTTTGGAGAAAGTGGGGAAAAGCCTTGAAGATATGGGCACAGGGGAAAAATTCTTGAATAGAACAGTAATGGCTTGTGCTGTAAGATCGAGAATTGACAAGTGGGACCTCATGAAACTGCAAAGCTTCTGCAAGGCTAAAGACACCATCAATAAGACAAAAAAACCACCAACAGATTGGGAAAGGATCTTCACCTATCCTAAATCAGATAAGGGACTAATATCCAATATATATAAAGAACTCAAGAAGGTGGACTCCAGAAAGTCAAATAACCCCATTAAAAATTGGGCTCAGAACTGAACAAAGAATTCTCACCTGAGGAATACCGAATGGCAGAGAAGCACCTGAAAAAATGTTCAACATCCTTAATCATCAGGGAAATGCAAATCAAAACAACCCTGAGATTCCACCTCACACTAGTCAGAATGGCTAAGATCAAAAATTCAGGTGACAGCAGATGCTGGCAAGGATGTGGAGAAAGAGGAACACTCCTCCATTGTTGGTGGGATTGCAAGCTTGTACAACCACTCTGGAAATCAGTCTGGCGGTTCCTCAGAAAATTGGACATAGTACTACCGGAGGATCCAGCAATACCTCTCCTGGGCATATATCCAGAAGATGTCCCAACCGGTAAAAAGGACACATGCTCCACTATGTTCATAGCAGCCCTATTTATAATAGCCAGAAGCTGGAAAGAACCCAGATGTCCCTCAACAGAGGAATGGATACAGAAATTATGGTACATATACACAATGGAGTACTACTCAGCTATTAAAAAGAATGAATTTATGAAATTCCTGGCCAAATGGATGGACCTGGAGGGCATCATCTTGAGTGAAGTAACACAATCACTAAAGAACTCACACAATATGTATTCACTGATAAGTGGATATTAGCCCCAAACTTAGGATACCCAAGATATAAGATACAATTTGCTAAACGCATGAAACTCAAGAAGAATGAAGACCAAAGTGTGGACACTGTGCCCCTTCCTAGAATTGGGAACAAAACACCCAGGGAAGGAGTTACAGAGACAAAGTTCGTAGCTGTGATGAAAGGATGGACAATTTAGAGACTGCCGTATCCAGGGATCCATCCCATAATCAGCTTCTAAACGCTGACACCATTGCATACACTAGCAAGATTTTGCTGAAAGGACCCAAATATAGCTGTCTCTTGTGAGATGATGCCAGGGCCTAGCAAACACAGGAGTGGATGTTCACAGTCAGCTATTGGATATATCACAGGGCTCCCAATGGAGAAGCTAGAGAAAGTACCCAAGGAGCTAAAGGGATCTGCAACCCTATTGTTGGAACAACATGATGTACTAACCAGAATCCCGGAGCTCTTGTCTCTAGCTGCATATGTATCGAAAGATGACCTAGTCGGCCATCAATGGAAAGAGAGGCCCATTGGACTTGCAAACTTTATATGCCCCATATAGGGGAATGCCAGGGCCAAAAGAATGGGAATGGGTGGGTAGGGAAGTGGGGGGGGCGCTATGGGGGACTTTTGGGATAGCATTGGAAATGTAATTGAGGAAAATATGTAATAAAAATATTAAAAATTTAAAAAAAGTTATTTTCTTTTATTTGTGATTATTGAGAAGGATGTGGTTTCCCTAATTTCTTTCTCAGCCTGTTTATTTTTTGAGTAAAAAAAGGATACTGATTTGTTTGATATAATTCATATCAAGTCACTTTGCTGAAATTGTATATCAGGTTTAGCAGTTCTCTGGTGGTCAGTGCTTCTAACCATTGGTTGTGTGCTGACCCCTGTGGTTGAATTATGGAAACCTGCTAACCCCAGTTGTTGGAAAGCTGAAAGAAGCTGAGGGGGGGGCAACCTTGTTGGAGGACAAGAACACTCAGTAATCCTGGACACTGGAGATTTCTCAGACACTGCAATACCAACCAGGCTGCATACAACATCTGTTATGAGGCCCCCAAAATATATACAGCAGAAGACTGCCAGGCTGGATTCAGTCAGAGAAAATGCACATAAGCCTCAAGAGAATGGAGGCCCTAGAGAGTTTGAAGGTCTGGTGGGGGTTGGCCTGGTGGTGGGAACATCCTGTGGACACAGGGGTTTGGGGGTGGTGGTATGGGATATGGTATGGGGGTGGACCAGGAGAGGAATAAAATCTGGAGTTTAGCCTGGCATGGTGAAGCACACTTTTAATCCCAGCACTTGGGAGGCAGAGGCAGATAGATATCTGAGTTCCAGGACAGCCTGGTCTATAAAGTGAGTTCCAGGACAGCCAGGGCTACACCAAGAAACCCTGTCCTGAAACAAAACAAAACAAAGCAAAGCAAAACAAAACAAAAACAAAAAACAAACAAACAAAATTCTGGAGTTTAAAATATATAAAGGAAAAAAATTTTAAAAATAGAAGAAAGATAAAAGAAGGAAATCTTTGGTGGAACTTGTGGTCAGTTCAGAATATGATCCTATCATCTGCAAATAGTGGTATTTTAACTTCTTCCTTTCCAATTTGTATCCCTTTGTCCTCCTTATGTTGTCTAATTGCTCTGGCTAGGACACTGAGTACAATATTGAATAGGTAGGGACTGAGAAGGCAGCCTTGTCTACTCCCTCATTTTAGTGGGATTGCTTCCAGTTTCTCTCCCTTCTTTGATGTTGGCTACAGGTTTGTTGTATATTGATTTTACTATGTTTAGGTATGGGCCATGAATTCCTGATCTTCCCTAGACTTTATCATAAATAGATGTTGAAGTTTGTCAAATGGTTTTTCATCATATAATGAAATGATCATGTAGTGGTTTTCTTTGAGATTTTTTTAGATAGTGGATTATGCAGATGGATTTTTGTATATGGAACCATCCCTGCATCCATGGGATGAAGTCCACTTGATAATGACGAATGATCTTCCTGATTTGTTCTTGGATTTGGTTTTTGAGAAGTGAAATGCGTAATTTTGCACTGGTATCCATAAATGAAATTCAGAAGTTCTTTCTTTGTTGGGTCTTTGTGTGGTTTTGGTATCAGTGTAACTGTGGTTCCATAGAGCACATTGGGTATTATTCCTTTTGTTTCTATTTTGTGGAATAGTTTGAAGGGAATAGGTATTAGTTCTTCTTTGAAGGTTTGAAAGAATTCTGCACTAAACCCATCTGGTCTCGAACTTTTGTTAGCTGGGAGATTTTACCCATTGCTTCTATTTCTTTAGGGGTTATAGGACAGTTCACATGGTTTATCTGATCCTGATTTAATTTTGGTACCAGGTATCTGTTAAGATAATTGTCCATTTCATACAGATTTTCCAGTTTTGTTGAGTAGATTTTTGTAGTAGGATTTGATGATTTTTTTTAATTAACTTGGTTTCTGTCATTATGTCTCCTTTTTCATTTCTGATTTTGTTAATTTGGATACTGTGTCTGTGCCATCAGGTTAGTCTGGATAAGGGATTTTCTATCTTGTTGATTTTGTCTAAGAATCAGCTCCTTGTTATGTTGGCTCATTGTATAGTTTTGTTGTTGTTGTTGTTTGTTTGTTTCTTTGTTTCTTTGGTTGATTTCAGCCCTGAGTTTGATTATTTCCTTCCATCTACTCCTCTTGGGTATATTTGCTTCTGTTTGCTCTAGAATTTTCAGATGTTCTGTCAAGCTGCTAGTATATACTCTCTCCAGTTTCTTTTAGGAGGTATTCAGAGCTATGAGTTTTCCACTTAACATGGTTTTTATTTTGCCCCATAAGTTTGGGTGTGTTGTAACTTTGTTTTCACTAAATTCTAAAAAGTCTTTCATTTCTTTCTTCATTTCTTCCTTGGCCAAGTTATAATTGAGGAAAGCATTGTTTAGCTTCAATGTGTATGTGGGCTTTCTGTTGTTTTTGTTGTTATTGAAGACCAGCCTTAGTCCGTGGTGATATGATAGGTTGCATCAGATTATTTCAATATTTTGTATCTGTTGTGGCCTGTTTTGTGAATGATTATATGGTCAATTTTGTAGAAGTTGCCATGAGGTGCTGAGAAGAAGGTATATTCTTTTGATTTAGGATGAAATGTTCTATATATATATATATCTGTTAAATCAATTTAGTTCATAACTTCTGTTAGGTTCATTTTGTCTCTGTTTAGATTCTGTATCCATGATCTGACCATTGATGAGAGTGGGGTACTTGAAGTCTCCCTGCAGTGTTGTGGGAGTTACAATGTGTGCTTTGAACTTTAGTAAAAGTTCTTTTCTGGTTTTGGTTGCCCTTGCAATTGGAGCATAGATGTTCAGAATTGAAAGTTTATCTCGGTAGATATTTCCTTTGATGAATATGAAGTGTCTTTCCTTGTCTTTTTTGAAAACTTTAGGCTGGAAGTCGATTTATTTGATATTAGAATGCCTACTTCATCTTATTTCTTGGGAACATTAGTCTGGGAAATTGTTTTTCAGCTTTTAATTCTAAGGTAGTATCTGTCTTTGTCAGTGAGGTGCATATCCTGTATGCAGCAAAATCCCGGGTGCTGTTTACTTTTCCAGTCTTTTAGACTATGTCCTTTTATTTGGGAACTGAGTCCACTGATGCTTGAAAACCACTCTGGAAATCATTTTGGTGGTTCCTCAGAAAACTGGATATAGTACTACCTGAGGACCCAGCAATAACACTCCTGGGCATATACCGAGAAGATGCTCCCACATGTAATGATGACACATGCTCCACTATTTTCATAGCAGGCTTATTATAATAACCAGTAGCTAGAAAGAACCCAAATGTCCCTCAACAGAGGAATAGATGCAGAAAATGTGATGTAATTACACAATGGAGTACTATTCAGCTATTAAAAACAATGAATTTATGAAATTCTTAGGCAAATGAATAGAACTAGAAAATATCATCTTGAGTGAGGTAACTCAATCAGAAAAGAACACACATGGTATGCACTCACTTATAAGTGGATACTAGCCCTGAAGCTTGGAATACCCAAGATACAATTAACAGACCACATGAAGCTCAAAAGAAGGAAGACCAAAATGTGGATATGTTGGTTCTTCTTAGAAGGGGGAACAAGATACCCATGGGTGGAGACAGAGCGACAAAGTGTGGAGCAGAGACTGAATGAAAGGTCATTAAGAGACTGTCCTGTCTGTCTAACCATTCCCTATAGTGTCACTACACCCAGGTGCTCTTGTGGATACCAACAAGAGCTTGCTGACCAGAGCCTGGTATAGCTACCTCCTGAGAGACTCTGTCAGTGCCTGTCAAATACTGAGGAGGATGCTCTCAGCCAACCATTGGACTGATCACAGGGACTGCAGTAGTGGAGATACAGAAAGGACCCAAGGTACTGAAGGGTTTTGCAGCCCCATAGGAGGAACAATATGAACCAACCAGTACCCCCAGTGATCTTAGGGACTAAAGCACTAGCCCAAGAGTACACATGGAGGGAACCATTTCTCTAGCTGCATATTTAGCAGAGGATGGCTTTGTTGGTCATCAATGGGAGGAGAGGCCCTTAGTCCTGTAAAGGCTCCATGCCCCTGTGCTCAGGAATGCCAGGACCAGGGAGCTGGAGTAGGTGGGCTAGTGAGCTGGGGGAGATGGTAGGGGATTAGGGGTTTTCAGAGAGGTAACCAGGAAATGGAATAACATTTAAATGTAAATAAAGAAAATATTTAAATAAAAATATTTTAAAAATAATAAATAAACTGAACTTCTAAATTATCTAGAGATTATGAGACTTGAGAAGGTCTTGGCTAATCTTCCTAACCTGTGTGTCCTTGTATAAATCAAGACAGGTTTCTTTGTGTGTTGGGGAGGGTAGTTGAAGGAAATAATTTTAATTTTCATCTGGAGGTGGCTTATTCCCTAAGGATGAGGATGAATTCTGACCTTGTCTGTCAGGAATGGCACGGAACCATACATTGTTGTCCCATATCCAGGCTGCAGAGTTCCACTGGTTTATGAGCATTAATCATTATTTGCTCTTCTCTACAAACCCTGCTCTCTCTCCTTTGGAGTAAATTGTCCCCTATTATATGTACTTAATTTTGTGTTTTGTCTTCCTACAGGATGTTGAGTAACTGCTTAAGTAGTTTCAGGACCACTAATCTTAGTGCTTTTATATAAGATTGAGTGGAATCATCATTTCAAAATCTCCAGATGATCTCCAGAAAACATAGAAAAGGAGTCAATTTGATAATCCCGAAATAAAATAACATGGGAAAAGCTTAAAAACCAGTGACTGGACAAGTTAGTCATTTGGAAGAGGTGTTCATCAGCCTCTGGTTCTTTCTGTATCTTCAAAGTCTACTCAAGGCTGGACTAACCTGAAGGAGTAAACACGAATCTCAGGAAGCACACAATGTCCACGGAAACTTTCTCCAAAGATAGTTTCGGACAGTCTATAAGGATGACAAACAGAACTTCCTGTGGAATGGGAACACTCTGGCCATACAGATTTATTCTGACAAAGGCTCCAGAATTCAAGATTACGAACCGTAAAAGTAGAGCAAATCTGTGTGTAGGATCTATTGGCTCATCAAGCCTGGGATGCACCAGGGCATACAGTAGGCACATATTTGTTTTAAGGAATCCCTACAGGAATGAGAAGACAGGATGAAGACGCCAAGATCATCCCTCTAAAAAGAAAACCTGAGAATGTTAACTCATCACCTAATTTGTAGAAAAGTCTGTGCATTCCCTTTTAACTTCCAGCTATGCATGTGTTTAAAAAAGAGAATGAGAAAAGGCACAATGGGGAAATCCCAGCATCTTCAAGAAAACACCATTCTCTTCAATCACAGGAGAGTGGGTTAGGAATGCCTCCCCCACCCACCTGCACAACTCTTCCAGGGAAAACAGAGGCTTTAGAATCTAAGCACAGACTCACATCTAACCAATGAGAGAGGCATTCTAAGTCAGATCATACCAGTCCACAGATACTAAATGATACAATCAGAAAACCTTTTGAGATGCAATCGCCCTCCACCCTACTACCTACTCCCCCTCCCTTTCTTTTCTCAGACAGGGTCTTTTGTAGCTCAGGAGGGTCTTGAACTCTGGATCTTCCTGGTTCAATGTTCCTAGTACCCAGCCTTGAGAGACATTTTTCAAACAGTGTTTAACACCAGGTGTCAGACTCTAAACTTCTGAACTTCTAAGACTATCAGAAGCCAATTTACAACTATATAAAAAAGTCACCACTGTGGGTGTGATTGGCAAACACATTCTTGCACATTTCTGCATTTTCTTAAACTTTATTTACATTATGCTCTACCCTTGAAGTTTCCTTCTAATTATCTGCAAGCTGGATAACTATCTCACTCTGTCTCAAAAATCCCCCCACGGATGGGTAAAGTTAAGTAAGGGCTGGAGGGACATTTCTGGGGTTGTCTGGTTTTGTCCCTAAAAGACACCCAATGCCCCTGGACCCCTTGGGGCAGGCAGAGCCTGCTCTTCAGAATAGCTTGGCTGCCTGGAAGCCACTGCAGGTCTCTTTTTCTGCGCTGTCTAACAGGGTCACCAGTTTTATCTGGGGAAACTCAACTCTTAACTTTAGTTGGGCCACCAGCAACACTTTGCCCAGCACCTTCCTGGACTCCATGGCCAGGGCTCCCAGCTCACCTGACCACATTAGGGTGCTGGAATTCTCCTGGTGCCTCAGCACCGCCACCTTGCGGATGGTGGAGAGCGGCATGCCCTCCTCACTGGTCTGCACTCACAAGAGTTTCAGATTCACGAAGAGGAAGCCTTTCTTCAAGTCGCAGGCCTTGAACACCTTCACTTAGGCGCCTTCGCTGATCTCCATCATGTACTCAAACTGCTGATCAGAGCGACTCAGGCTGTCCTTCTCCATGCTGGCTGCAGGCTGCCGGCGTGACACAGTGGAACCGGGTGCACACTCGCTGCCTTACAGGCCTCGGGGAGGCACGGAGTTGAACTCGCAGCCGCCAGGCTAGAACGAAGGACCTCAAGCACAGCAGCTGTGATACTCCACCTAGCCAAGTCGCCAGGCTCGCCTCGCCGCGCCGCGCTGCACCATCACTGCAGGAGAGCTCTGATCCCTCCTCTTCCCCCTCCTCAGTGATTGCATAGTCCGCCCACAATCTTTGCACCTAGGAGGAGGAGACAGGAGGACAAGAAGAAAGTGCGATTAGACTGCCCAGGAGACTTCCACAGGGTTCCACCAGCTCCCCGCCTCCTCTCCTCTACTCGCCCTGGCTGCCTAATCCGGCCGGGTTTCTCGGAGAAAAACCAAGTTACTTTTCTTCCCCAGCAGGGCTCATGCAGTCTTAGCGAGGAAAAGGTTGCTGGGGCCTCTCGGGATGAGAGCTGGGCGTGAAGCAGCAGAAAGAGAGGGGGCGTGCGGAGCAGCCCAGAGTGTGCCTGGGGCGCGGGGGAGGAGCCCCGCGCTTCAATGTCATGGCCATCTGTTAGGGAGGGCTGGGGCGACTAGAGGAGGGAGAGTGAGGGGCCCTGGAAGGGCATTACTATTTTTTTTTAATTATATATATGTTTTGCCTGCTGCAACCCGCACCTGGTACCAGCAAAACTGGCAAAAAGCAAGCTAGCCAGGCACATGGAGCAGACCACCTCGGGCACCCAGAGGGGACTCTAGAAATCCCACCACAACCACATCTGTGCACCAATGCATGCAATTCCTCCAGAAGCCAGAAGAGGGCATGGTGTTCAACCCAGAAATGCATTAATAGGATTGTTAGCTGCCCTTTGGCTCAATATTTATACCTATATCATTGTTCTCCGCTGCCCTCCCTGACTCCGGGGTCCTAATCGTGCGGGGTCGACCTGGGGTAATTCGGAAGCTGGTGTGAAAGCACCGGGGGTCACCTGTGTGGGGCCACAGAACGGGGTTGGGGCTCCTAGGACCCTGTAACCCCATGCTGCCAGTATGCCAGTGGGGGTGGTTAGACATCTGCATGGAGATTGTTTCCTTTCTTTCTACTTTCAGTTTTTCGACAGTGAGACATTTGAAAGGGACTAGCTCTCACAAATGTTCCTTGGGGTATGGCAAGCTTAGTGGGAGATGAAATTCTCCTCCAACTCAGAGACCTAACTGGTGGATACTCAGGGAGGACAGACCATCTGTTAGGGAGGGCTGGGGCGACTAGAGGAGGGAGAGTGAGGGGCCCTGGAAGGGGAGAAGTGTCGTGCCACCCACCTCCACCCGCGCACAAACACTAAGATCCCAAGGGTGTAGGAAAGGCAGGTCCATCACACTTTCACTCATCCTGTCCTGAAAAAGTAACTTCAGGACTTTTCTAGCTAACTGGGACTGGCTCTTAAGTTTTCAACCCTTGCAAAAGCAACCGCCCTTAAGATGGTGGGGGTCAGGGGCAGTAAACTTAGGTCTCCGGGTGTTAGAAGGGGCGGCCCTTGTGTAGAGACTTCTAAGAGTCACAACTGTATTGCTCTAAAGTTTCTTAGGAAATGAATATTCACTTGGAGTTCATAAGAAATCAGGAAACCCAGAGCTATCTGCCTCTCATTTCCTGGAAATACAGCACTGGTGATAACTGTAAAGCAGAAATACCGACTTTCCAGAAAAAGACTTCCCAACTACCCATGATGAGGTTTCCCAGACATGTTGAGACATGACTTTCCTTTTAGGTAATATAAGTGTGACTACACATTTGGAGCCTTTTTGGGTTTCGTTTATTTGTTTGAATTTGGAGCATTACTATTTTTATAAAATTATATGTATGTTTTGCCTGCTGCAACCCGCACCTGGTACCAGCAAAACCTGCAAAAAGCAAGCTAGCCAGGCACATGGAGCAGGCCCCCACTGGCACCCAGAGGGGACTCTAGAAATCCCACCACAACCACATCTGTGCACCAAATGCATGCAATTCCTCCAGAAGCCAGAAGAGGGCATGGTGTTCAACCCAGAAATGCATTAATAGGATTGTTAGCTGCCCTCTGGATCCTCTGGTGGATAGACAAATGCTCTTAATGGAAGAGCCTTCTTTCCTGTCCCTACCCTACATTTCTTCTTTGTCCTTCCAGATTGTGTGGTTTTTAATTGAACAAGATCATCCACAATCAAAGATAGAAGTTTATGGAGACCTATAGGTTCAGGTGCTTGAAGATGGAATGCTAATTTTCCTAGGTTACCTGGCACCCATCCAGAGCTCTTGTGGGTTCAAGATAAGGTCATAGAATTGACAAAGTTGGAGCAGATCTGTTACCTCTCATGTCATATAACCAGGCAGACTAGGCATGAAATGCCTAATTGATGAAATGCAGAATTGAGAATTTCCTCAATGGGTAGAAGTAGAGGAAGGAATAACCATTTAAGGCCAGCTAACTGGTGATGGGATGAAACCTCACACTCTCCTGCATGGATGGATCTTGAAATCGAGGTCACATGCCTATGGTGGAGAGCATGTCTGTGCAAGGCTAGGAAGGGAGAGCGATGGTTGATATTGATCTTAACCACACTAGATCTTAGAGTTTATTGAGGAAGTACTTCTTCCAGTGGATGCTTCATGCTTGTGAAGGTCTCCTGGAACAGATCTCATTTCTGAGACTAACTGTGAGTCAGAGACTTAATGTGTGAAGGAATTAATCCCCTGGATCCCAAAACTGGTACTGTCAAACCAGGGCTTTTAAGCAGAAGCCTGAGGATTGAGGGATGGGTTAAGTTGCTCACTGTCTTTGGTCACCTTCTCTAAGCTAACTCTGACACAGAAAGGGACACCTGTAAACACACAGGAAACCAATCATTATCAAGTGATATGGCTCTTCTTATCCATCTTTCAATTCTCTGGTGGATCCTGAGCCTTATTTACTTCAGTGTAGTGCTTGGCTGTTTTGGTAAATGTTACCTGTTGGGTAGCTTAACCTGATATCTAGTAATGCTATTTGTGCAGGTAGATAACAGCTTGACATCAGTCTTTAAATGACTAAACTATCCCGAGTTTGCAGAGTGGACTGAGACACTTACTTTTCTCTTTCAGATAGATATTCCTAGGCTTGAAATTATTCTCTCAGCCATTCTCAAGGACCAGTCTTATAGCAGCCAAACTGACTATGGAGTCTCAAATTGCCACTTGCCTTGTAGCTGTTGTAGCAGATGAATGAAGTTACAGGCCTGGAATGTAACTCAGGGAGCATGGACATTATTAGGTTCAATCATAGCACAGGGAGGTCAAAGAGAAGGAAAAATTACCCCATCTCATCCAGACTTGTTGGAGACAAAACAAAACAAAACAAAACAAAACAAAACAAAACAAAACAAAACAAAACTGTGAGGCTCCATGGAAGCTTTTAAAGTCTGCCACTCTCTTCATAGATCCCTCCCAGACTCCATTTATTGCCCTAGGGAAAGTTTTCATAGTGGGGTGTATAACCCAGAATATAAATACGAATACATAGATTATTAAATTCTGTGTCTGTGGTAACTGGCTGACTAGATGGCTCAGTGGATAAAGGTAATGGGACCAAGCATAGAGACCTGAGTTCCTTCCCTCTAACCCACATCATAGGAGAGAAAAAAACTCCATAAATTGTCCTCTGACTTTCATGTAGGTGGGGGTGCCAGGTCTTAGCAGCTCAAGTTTCCCACTGCTCACTTACACTGAGAACTCTCCATCTGATACACTCATGTAATTATATGACTCTGTGCTCCATTTAAGAGATTCAGTACTTTTTTATTTTCACTTTTGTTGCCCAGAAGTTAGAGAAACCAAGGAGGCCAGCATCAGACCAACACCTGAAACACTGGTTAGGGATTATGGAAATAGGGAACTTGTAACTGAGGTGTGAACATCATGTGTTCCAAACTGCTCTAAATGGTTTTCTATACATGCATGGCCAACTGTAGTAGATGCTGTTATTTCATTGCTATTTCTTTGTTGCTATAGTTTTGTTTTATTGTCTACCTCTGATTATCTCAAAGAGACCAAAAAAAAAAAAAAAAAACTGTGATGAAATTTGCACTAATCCCTGTGGCCTGTTGAAGCCTCACTAGATGTCAGAGTCAGGTTTAGTGAGGATGATTTGCCTGGATGATGCACAACTGCTCCGGGTCGCCTGTACTGCCATATGCTAATATCTTCCTCTGACAAAGTAGCAGTTATCAGTGAAACAGAGTGAAATGATTTACAGTGCTAGCACTCTTAGGTTTTATCAGTGAAACAGAGTGAAATGATTTACAGTGCTAGCACTCTTAGGTTTAAGCAGACACCAGTAGCAAAGTACAAAGGACCCAAAGATGGAAGCACATGCCCAGGCTTACAACAGTAGGCTTTGAAATGATTAAATTGACCTGGGAGTAGACAGTGGAATGTGAGGTGCAGGCAGAGGCCTAGTACAGAGTGTCTGACAATTATCCAGGCTAGAAGGTGTTCCCACTACTAGAAGGTCTTTGGATCTGTGGTCTAGGCAGCATAAGGAGAGTGATGAAAGTCACTGTCTTGTGAATTTGCTGCTGAGACAATTGCTTTCTCTTCTGAATATACACAGTGGAGTTGGCTCAAGGTCAAGAAGAAACAGCCATTGTTGTAGTTCATTCCTCTGAAGAACATTCTCCTTCTCTTTTCAGCCCACATAGATTAATCATGTACCAACTTGTTCCCTGGACACTGACATGACAGAAATATGGTACCACTTTCCTGTTATGTGTACCAGAAGATCACTTTACAATGGCCCAGATGATCTAGTTCAATCTTGCAAGACACAATGACCTAGCCTAGTATGGTGGCACTTGCCTTTAATACCCAGAGAGTCACAGGCAGACAGAATGTTATGAAATCAATGCAGTCTAAACAGTTGGTGGAGATTATGTTTTTTTTTTGTTTTGTTTTGTTTTGTTTTTTTGTTTTTTTTATTCAGGATCAAGTCAAATAAGATCCTAAGGTTGGGAGGTTTTAGGTTTACCTTTTAAGAGGACTTTGTACTTGTAGGAAGGAATAATGCAAATATTCACAGATAAATTGTGGAACCCAGGCCTTCATTCAGCTCCAAGGCAAGTGCATCCAGGGGACTAATGAATAATATGCTTTGGGGATTCTGACCAGCCTAACAGAAGAGTCCTAAACGTAGTTATTATAAGGAAATAGTCCGACCAGTTCATATACAGTAAGATGCAGAGCCCACAACTGGACAGGTTTTTTGGCACCATGTATTTCCATGCATGATGTGGGTTCATGGTGTCAGGAGACACAGAAGAAGGCCTCATATCCCTTGAAACTGAAGTTACTGACATCTCACACCATTGCTTGAAATCCCAGCACTTGGGAGAGGAGGTCAGAATCAGTTCAGGAGCATCCTTGACTACATAACAATTTTTTTAATTAATCTTTTTTATTAGGTATTTTCCTCATTTACACTTCCAATGCTATCCAAAAAGTCCCCAATACACTCCCCCCTTACTCCCCTACCCACCCACTCCCACACCTTGGCCCTGGCATTCCCCTATACTGGGGCATATAAAGTTTGCAAGTCCTATGGGCCTCTCTTTCCAGTGATGATATACTAGGCCATCTTTTGATACATATGCAGCTAGAATCAAGAGCTCTGGATTACTGGTTAGTTCATAATGTTGTTCCACCTATAGGGTTGCAGTTCCCTTTAGCTCCTTGGGTACTTTCTCTAGCTCCTCCATTGGGGGCCCTGTGATCCATCCACTCACTAGCTGACTGTGAGCATCCACTTCTGTGTTTGCTAGGCCCCGGCATTGTCTTGCAAGAGACAGCAATATCTGTGTCCTTTCAGCAAAATCTTGCTAGTGTATGCAATGGTGTCAGCGTTTGGAAGCTGATTATGGGATGGATCCCTGGATATGGCAGTCTTTAGATGGTCCATCCTTTCATCACAGCTCCAAACTTTATCTCTGTAACTCCTTCCATGAGTGTTTTGTTCCCAATTCTAAGAAGGGGCACAGTGTCCACACTTTGGTCTTCGTTCTTCTTGAGTTTCATGTGTTTAACAAATTGTATCTTATCAGATGTTGCCCAGTGTGCCAGAAGAAAAACATGTGGCACTCTCACTCTCTCTTTGTATGTTGTTGTTGTTGTTGTTTTTACAGCAGACCAAACTATCTTTCAACTATAGTTGTTCCCAGATCTCTTTCAGTCACTTTGGGGAAATTTTACCTGTCTCTGGCAACATTTCCCTCCAGAGGGGGCACCAGTGTCCCCAACCCAAAGCTGAGGGGCCACTCACTTGTCCAAGCTCATTCTTTGCAGCTCACCTCCCAGGATTTCTTTGTGAAATGACCCCTTGTTATGAAAAATCAGGAGGAGGGAGGATGCTGGCAGTTGGAACAGCTCTTATAAAGCAGAAGGAGAACGAGTGAAGCAGGGGAAATTTTAGAGCAATTTGTGTTGTGGAGAATTTCACAGAAAAACAAAACAAAACAAAACAAAACAAAACAAAACAAAACAAAACAAAACAAAACACCCATACACTTAAAATAAAATTTAGTGAAAAGACAGGAGAATTTGGATAGAATAAAGTTAGAAGGAGAAGCACCCACACCGGGCACTGTACACTTACCACATAACAAGTGTCTGCATGTGACCAGGATGAATGTTAATGACAAATGAAAAAGGAAATTTAGTCCAGTGAAGGAATGTCTTGACCTCCTTAAAGAAAACAACTTCAGTGTGAAAAAGACAAGCAAACATTGACCTCTGAACTCGAGCTATAAAACGTCTTCCAACAATAGGGCCAGACAGTTTTGGCAACAGAAGCAGAAACCAGCCTTAGCTACTCAGCTTTGGGGACCGACAGCTTGTCATAACATTGGGCACCTCGTCTCTGGAACTGAAGAAAACGGATAGAGTTAGTATTCTGAGGTGAGGTAGGAGATAAGGTCTGTGTGTCCTGGAGACAGGGCTGTGACTGTACCTGCTGGACTCACAGGAAAGTCAGGTCGAACATCTAGAAAAGGGGGTTGTGGGTCTGTTTGATCTTTAATCTGAACTTTCTGGAGTGATCCTAGCAGAGTCCATAGGAAATGGAGACAGAGACATTCCATCTCATGTTTATCCACATGGCCATGCTAATCTCTGAGACAGGTGTTGGCATTTTCTCCCTTTGGTCTCTTCCTTCTATGTAGCTAGGGTGGCTTAGGCTCTCCCACACTGTAATCTCTCTTAGAAGCAGATATTACAGGCAATGGTCTGAATCTGGCCGGTAGCTCTTGGGGTTTAAGGGAGGTTGTGAGATCCTTTGTTTATTATCCATGTTTTTGTTTGCTGTTTTGCTTTATTATCATGGTTTACGTTTATTGTGTTGGTGGGTGCACACATACCACAGCACACTGTGTGAGGTCATGTATGTGGAGGTCAATGGACAACTTACAGCAGTTGGTTCCCGCCTTCTGCCATATGGATTGTGCAGGTCAAATTCAGATCATTAGCATTGCCTTTTATCACGCTGTGATAAAATATGGAAAAACCAACTTGTATAAGAATGGGTTACTTTGACTTACAGCTCCAGGCAGACACTGGGACACAGTCCAGCATCTGTCAAAGTTATGACAGCAGACATGGAAGTCATACTAGTAGGAAAAGAGCTAGTCACATTACATCCACACTCAGAAAGCAGACAATGAACCAGGCATGAGGCTAGGCTATGGAGCCTCAAGACTTGCTTCAAAGACATCCTGCACTACCTTCTGAAAACAACTGGGGTCAGGGGCCCTCAGTGTTTGGACACACAATTTCCTGTGTGATTTTGGGAACCTAATTAAGACAAAGCATTAAAACCAATTCCCAACAGAAAGGATGAGATGTTGGGATATAGAAAGTGTTAACTCTGGAATACCAGAGGGAGTGTGTGCTTGCCACAGGGAGGTTTGGAAGTGCCCAACCACTGAGCTAGTAAGGCATATCAAAAGTCAGCCGGCATGTGTGTGTCTTTCAATCATGAGTCCAGGTCTCTTGAGGGACTACAGGGCTATGAATGCTCCCACTGGGAGCTCAGAGCAGATTAACAATTTACCACTGAGTGGTTAAATTGATTAACAATTTAACCACTGAGTCCTCTCTCCAATCCCTCTTAATTTCTGTTTAGTGTTATGGGGGGATGTGGAAGACATAGGTCATCTTTGTGGAATCTATTCTTCTTTTCCATCTTTACATAGGTCCTAGGAATCAAATTCGGGTTGCCAAACATGAATAGCAAGGGCCTTTGCTGGTTGGTCCACCACCTCACTCCACCCTCACCCTTATGTCTATATTCCTTAGTAGCAGGATTCACATTGTTAAGACCTAGGTAAAATAGTAAGGCCAAGATGGAATGTTAAGGCCTAAGTGAAAATATCAGGCCTAGGTAACTGTTTCCTGGCTAACCTGTTATTTTGTGCTGTTACTAATATTATAAGGAAACTTTCTCATGTGTTGTTTCTGTTGTAACTAGAAAATTTTCTCATGCCAAATTGATTAAATATTCTATTATGTTCTGTGCCCTTGGAAATCATGATAAAAGTCAATAGAAATGCTTTGTATAGGTGCCCACATAAGCTTAAAACTGAACCAACCACACAGCAGCACTTCCTGCATCTGTGTATAACCCCTTATGATATTTACTTTTATACATTATGCCTGGGATGGAACCCAACATAAGAGAGACACCTGCATCAATTTATATTAAGACTTCCATTTTGAGTAAGGGTCAAGTAAAGTTCAAGTTGCCAGGACCTCTGCTTCTCTGCTCTCTCCCTATCTCTGCCTTCCTACAATAAATGCCTTAAAACCATTAACTGCCTTTTCTCATCAGACCTGCTGAGCTGAAGCAATGGAGCAGACATTCCTGTAAGGAGGTGCTTGCTCAGAACCTCCCACCAGGAGATCTCTCTGGTTCCCAGCCACCACCACCATCAACCTGCCCACTAAGGAAGCCAGCAAAGCTAGGCAGACACTCTCCTCCCCATGGGAACTGAGCCAGCACTCCCTCCTCCTGGAAATTTCCCTTCAGGCCCCAGACCAGAGTCTGCCTGAGCTTCCCCTCTTCCAGTCACCCCTTCTTTGGTCTCAGCTCTTCAGGGTCATCCAGTGGCATCTGCAGTGTCCAAGCCTGAGAACCTGACACCCCTGGACTCTGTGTGGACCACAGACTCCAGAACGAGGCCTTCCACAGCGCCCAGAGCTGTCTGCGGTGCCTAACACTCTGAACACAACTCTGCCAGGTCTGGAGGAACATGTGTCACCAGATCTGGCTAGTAAACACATCCTTTTCCAAACAAAAAGATAAATAAGAAAAATTGATGCTGGATTATATTTTCAAAATCTCTTTAGAGGCTGACATCTTGATTCCAAATCTGATTTTTATCTGTACTGTTCTACATCATTATTCTGTTGAATTATATAAAGTTGGCTTCATACACATAAGCAGTGGAAAGAGAAAAGCTGACACACAGCTACCACAGAAGAGTTGATGGACCACCAGGGTTATTGGTGCAAACATGAGGTAATCAGCGACAGCTTCTTGCTCCTGGGATCCACTGTTCTATCACTGGGAGACCCTTGACACTCAGAAACATTGTCTTGAGAGTGTTGAGGGACAAAGATGGAGACCTTACCCGCTCCTCTCATTCTTGAGACAGTAGGGTTTGGCCCTGCTGCCACTGGAGTAGAATATGCTAGAAAAGACCAATTACTAGATATAGACTTATTGGTTTATTTAGTTATATACTTGATTTACTGATACTGTTTGTACTGCCTGTTGGTCAACCATGACTTCACCTGCTACCTGAAACAGAATGGCTTGGAGAAATGGCAAGGGTCTGCTAAATTTAACCTGCTGACTGTCAGCTATGCTTCTGTAATCTCTTGCTTGCTTATCTGCCCAACCTGGTGGTCCTAGAGTATAAAATGAGAATAAAAGCCAACCCCACCCTGAGAGCCCTTCCAGGATTTATCCTAGCTTCAGTCCACAGGTGACATCACCTCTCTTCTGGTCTCACTGGTATCAGTGGGCTGATTCCAGAAAGATTGCCACAAAACGAATTTCTTATCAATGCATGTGGGACTTCTGCCTGAAGATAGACCAAGACAGAAGAGATAGAGGGGTGGTGAAGTAACGGATTCTGCTTTCACCATCTGAGTTCTGATAAGCGGCTTGTTAACCCATAACAACACCTTATTGCTTAGTGCCTTTTATCTAACATGTTCTGGGGACAACAGAATGACAACATTTTTCTTTTCTTTTTCTTTTTTTTTTTTTTTGAAGGAGGAGGGAGCTTCAAGGCACAAGAGAGGATGATTTTATAATAAACTTTAAACTAGAACCCATGTTGTATGGTTTTGTTATTATCACATGAACATTCATGATTACAGAAAGGTATTTAAGGACAGCTCATGCAAGTATATAAGTCTTCAGGCATAAGCTACCCTTATTCCACTGAGATCTCATTCATTACCCACCCCTCTTCTCAGTACTTTCCAAGCTGAGCCATCTCACCATCTCTTAACAATCCATACCACTGCAAATCAGCAAGAGAGCTCATGTACACCAATGCAAAGTCCATTTGGGTCAACTGCTCCTGCCATGATTCCAATACTTTGGGAGGAAAAAGGCAAAAGACCCAAGGTGGCCTGAAGGACATGCTGAGAAAACAAGAAACTTTAAAGAACCACAACTCCAAGGAGATGATCTGGCAGGAGAAAGAAAATAGAAGATGAATGGAACAGGCCTGAAGAGGCAACCAGTGCTAGTATGCTAAACCTGTTTGTCCCTCCTGCACCCTGAGTGAAGTAGCTGCTTTTTATTTAACACAAAAACCTGGCAATCAGGTCATGTTTGCTAGGACAGACAGCTTCTTCAAACGTGTTGTCCATAGCAATGTTGTGATAGGCTTACCTAATTTCCACTAGCTGACTTGTTGGTGTGCCTAGCTCTATACTGTTCTTCCTGCAAGTTCGCAGTCATAGTAAAGGGGGATGATGTGGCCATGAACTACAAAGCAAAGGATAAGGTCACTAAGTAGGAGCAGAGACCTGATGCCCCTACATGTGTTCTGGCTGAACTACACTGTCCCTTTTATGTTTTTTAATTAACTACAAATATAAAGATTTACTGTTTTCAAGAGAGATGGCTCAATGGCTAAGAGCACTGACTGCTCTTACAGGATTCCTGAGTTTGATTCCCAGAAAACACATGGTGGCTTGTCTATAATGGAATCTGATGCTCACTTCTGGTCTGTCTGAAAATGGTGACAGTGTACTTACATACATTAAATAAATAAATACATACATAAATATTTACAGTTTTCAACATAAAAGTAATCTTTATTTCTGCCTTGTGAGAAATCATAAAGTCTGCACAGTGTGGATCTAAATTTCCCAGATGCTGTGCCCAACAGAATCTGAACGAGAAGCTTTCTTCAGTGGCATCAGACATAGTGGCACAAGCTTTTACCCCAACACTTGAGAATCAGAATCAAGGGGCTCTGTCTGATTCTGAGGCCAGCCTGATCTACATAGCAAATTCCAAGCCACCCAGGGCTAAATAGTGAGAACTGTTGTTCAGAAAACAAACAAATAAAACAAACCAAAAACAGTCCTCAGCCCCTGAGAAGGTGGGAAGTTTATTCAGTAATCCAGCACTTGGGAGGCAATGCCAAGAATAGTACTGGTTCAAAGAGAGTGGCCTGGCTGAGGCAAATCAGACAGAAGTTGGACAGTTGGTGGCACCTACAGCCTGGTGCTGGGTAAGGGCCATACACTGAACAGGACCAGAGCTCCTGACCCCTTGAGTCCCCCAAAGCACCATGAAACTGAAGAGAGTATTTTATTGATAAAACTGAGAATAAAAGCCGTGTAGGTTAGGGAAGGAGGCAAGAGCAAGGGTTTCCTAGAGACCAACATGCAGCCTCTAAATGACTGTCCTCAGGACTTATCCTAACTGCTTTCATCTCTAGAGTGTTCTAAACAGCTGTATCCCAGGTTAGTGTCATCAAAGGGGAAGGCTGCTGAACATTGAAGCACAACCCCACTGGGATGATCTCTCATTTCAGAGTGAAGCAGCACCCCACACACGTCATTACAGGTTATCCTATTAACAGAGTGAGGAGGCTGGGCAGTCCATTGAAAGTTACAACATTCTTAGTCTAGTAAAGAGACTCTAGTTGAGAAGGTTCTAGTGGGAAGAACATCCACATCTGTGTTTTCTGTGTTTCAGGAAGAAATGAGGCCATCTCCAGGCCAGGTCCTCTTTTCCCAGGCCCCACACCAGCACAGGACTACAGGCACTCTCCTGCCCTCTGCTGACCACAGTGAGGTCTTATAGACCTCATTCTGTGCTAGCTGATAGCCCAACCTTTCTTAGCCTCCTGCAGGCGCCCAGCTTCAGCCTCTTCTTCTCTTTCTGAGACTGCACACTCTGCAGGAGATCTCCACCTCAACCCTGAAGTTGTCAGAGTGCTGTGTGTCCCTAAGATCGGAGAGTCACCAGTCCCATATTGTGTCAGCCTGGGACATCACACCGGATTCTGGTCTTCTTTTGTGAAATGAAGGATCTGTAATAAAAGATCTCATAGATTCCTTCCATCTAGGAATCTCTCTAGTGCTTTGAGTCAATGAATAAATGTGGGTGCACGTGCATATGTGTGCATGTGTGCATGTGTGTGCATGTGTGCATGTGTGTACAGGAACAACTATGAAGGGAAACAGACATTCATTTAATTTTAGTGTCAGGGATAACATCCCGTCAGTTGGCTTTCTTATTCCGGAGTCTGTGGTAGAGAAACGCCCACGATGGGAGGTGTGTGTTAAAGCAATGCTGCTCAAGGTCAAGGCAGAAGAAAGGAGGACAGGAAAGGGCACTGCGTCCCCAAACATCCTTCAAGGGCAAGCCCATGGCATCCTAGCTTCTTGCTGCTGAGTCTTACTTCCTAAAGCTGAGCATCCACTCACAGCAGCACAGGCTGCTTACAACTTGGTTCATAAGCTGGGTCTGGAATTGCAAGTCTGGGAGCCTACAACTTCCAGCCTGAGGCAGAAGGACAGAAAAATTTGAATCCAATCTGGGTTTCTAAGCAAGTTGAAACCAAACCCAGGCTACAGAGTGATACCCTACTCAACACTCCTTAGACCCCCAAAAGATTAGTCCCTAAAAACAGGTTCCTGTGACAATTTTATAAATGTTGTCCACTGTCATTTCCATAGACAGCCGGAGCACTTGACAGAGCTGTGTCAAATACTACACTGACACTGGGCATCTGTCAGTCAGTATGTCAAGAGCAGTCATTACAAGAGGATCCCAGGGTTGAAGAAATTCCAAGTTTTGGAAACAATCTCTCATCGATGGAATCTGCACAAAAAACATCTATCAATTGGGAAAGCAAAATAGTCTTGTAGCTTATAGGTCAAGTGCAAAAGTATTTCTTGAGATATTATTATGATATTCATCAAGATTGGAAAGAAAATCCCAAGACTTACTCTTGGGCTATAACTCTGGCTGTACTTCACAACAGAACTGAGAGCAGGTCTGGGCATCTGTCAGTGGGTGGGAGTGCAAGGGAGGTTTGGATAACAAAAAACTTAGAGAGGCTTTTAAACTATGGAAGCCCAAACTCTCTATCTATGTGACACTAGGGATGTAGATCAGTAGCAGTTCATGTCTCTAGATTGCAAAAAGCCTGGTTCAAACTCCAGTATGAAGAAAAACAGAAATCAAAATTCTTTTAGGGTTATTGCACCATTTTTAACATTGGCTTATAGTAACTCTGGCATCTTAGATAAAGAGATGTTTTCTGAGGGTCCATGTTGTAAAACTAGACCATTGGTACTAGCTCTGGAACAAATGAGGGTAGATGGAAATGTAGAAAGGAATCTTATATAGAAAACAATCAGAAAAGTACTATGAACTATGCCATGAGTACAGTGTTTTCTTATAACTATGACAGTGTTCCTATATGCAATATTTAAAGTTTGCCTTTTTAACATTTACATGTGTCTGAACTCACATGTGCCATGTGTGTACAGGTACTAACAAAAACCAAACAGGTGTCCAATTCCCCTGGACCTAGAGTTATCTCAAGTTGTGACCTCTGCGTGACAAACTGTGATCTTCTGGAAGAGGAGGAATCTGGAAGAGTGGAAGTTCTCTTAACCACTATCATCTCACTGATTTCTAAGACCTATTTTTACTAATGTGTCTCTGTGTGTCTGTGCACATGTGTACGAACATGCCAACAGATGCTATTAGAAGACATGAGATGTCCTGGATGGAGTTACAGGCAATTGTAAGCCATCCAGCATAGGTACTGAAACCAACCTTGGGTCCTCTGGAGAGCATCAAATACCCTTAATAACTGAGCCATCTCTGCAGACCTCACCATCATATAATTTTAAAGATGCAAGACAGAAAGGTAAATATCTCTTATGATTCCGGCTTCCCAAGGCTTCCTAAAAGTGTGTAGTATGGCTAATAGAAAACTTGTCTGTTCCTTACTGAAAACAGACACGACACCTACAGCCAATCAACAGGCAATACAGAGATTTCTGTGGAGAGTTCCAATTCAGACTTCAAACTGCCCTGCACAAGAGGGCTTGGAATTTATTCCTTACAATGGAGCCAGCAGCACCATGGCTTGGCCAAGTGAAGAAACAGAAGGCTGGTTGCACAAGCAGGCAATGTACCAATCTGTGGGTTCTCCACCAGCTCCACCCACAGAGCCTGCTGTATATCTCAGGGCCCAAGTGGTGCTCACCCATTATCCCTGATTTCCAGGATACCAGACCTCAGTTCCACTGGAGCCACAAAGCAGACGGGGTAAGACACTGACTGTCTATGCCTGGGACAGGGTGGGCAGGTGATGGGGCAGTGTCCAGGAAAAGTGGCACTGTGAACCCATAGTGACAGCAAGGGCCTTCAGGAAGACATAGGGAAAACTAAGGCAAGGTGGGAGCAGTCACTTCTCTTCTCTCCTCACAGAAAACATGGGTCCGAAGCTGCTTGAGTCCCGACTTTGTCTCCTGCTGCTGCTAGGACTTGTCCTAATGCTTGCCTCATGCCTGGGACAAACCCCTTCCCAGTGGTTTGCCATCCAGCATATCAATAATAATGCCAACCTCCAATGTAATGTTGAAGTGCAGCGTATTAACAGGTTTAGAAGAACATGTAAGGGCTTAAATACTTTTCTTCATACAAGTTTTGCTAATGCTGTTGGTGTGTGTGGAAATCCAAGTGGCTTGTGCAGTGACAATATAAGTAGAAACTGTCATAATAGTTCATCTCGGGTGCATATAACTGTCTGTAACATCACAAGTCGGAGGAGAACACCTTATACCCAATGCAGATACCAACCAAGAAGATCAGTGGAGTACTACACAGTTGCCTGTAACCCCAGAACTCAACAGGATAGTCCCATGTATCCAGTGGTACCAGTTCACTTGAATGGGACATTTTAGCTCCAGTGCCAGCACTTTGCACCTTCACTCATCTGCTACTTGCAAGATCATAGTAATGAAGAGACAGTTCCTCTGTCTGCACTCCATATAGCACATGTCCTCGTGAAACCTGTCCCTGACTACCTTTAATTTAGCTGAACAGATCTTTTCTTACTAATAAACACCTTTGCGTACAAATCTAGATCTCTGGTATGTTTGTGTCTGACAGTGTTGTGGAAAGAGGAAGGGGAAGAGACACACACAGCAAAGTGTGTGTGTGTTGTGTGTGTGTGTGTGTGTGTGTGTGTGTGTGTGTGTGTGTGTACTTATATGTAACCATACATGGATTTAGATGAAAAGCAAAGATGAAATATAAAGGAAAGTGCAAAATAGGGGAGTAGAATACATGAAATAGGAAAGCAGAAGCTGGGACTGTGTGAAACAAGAGAACCAGCCACACAGGGTGAGGAAGTGCAAGACAGATCAGAGAGGCAGAGGAATGAAGGAGAAATTATGATTACACAAGTGAGTGAAATGTCCATGATAAACACTACTGCTTTGTATCTAACCTTTACACAGACAAAAACCAGGAAGTGAATCTTCAAACTGTCCTTTCTTGGGTGGCCCATCCATCTGAGAAGAGAGAGGCTCAGCATTCTATAGCTTTGTCTTCCTCTCTTCATTAAGCTAACAAATTCCATAGGAAATGGTAACAGAGCCATTCCTTCTCATGTTTATCCATGTGACCGTTCTTGTCTCTGAGATAGTTGTTGGCACTTTTCTCTGTACAGCTAGCATGCCTTATGCTCTCCCACACTATTTTCTCCCTGATAAGATTATGTTACAGGTGATGATCTTAGTCTAGATAGGGGGTGATGGCATTTCATGGGGGTGGAGATTTGTTTATTGTTTGATGTTTTATTTTAATGCTTTACATTTATTGTGTTGGTGGGGGCACACATACCATAGCATGTATGTGGAAGACATGTATGTGGTGGTCATGTATGTGGGTATCAAAGGAGAACTTACAGAATCTGGTTCCCTTCTTCCAATACATGGACTCTGCAGCTCAAACTTGGGACATCAGCAGTGCTTTCATTTGCTGAGCCAATTCATTGGTCCATTAAGAGAAGTTGGAGAGCCTTCCTTGGATCATAGGTGGGGGATTATTCCTCTATGTCCTCAGGTGGAATCTCTCCTTTGAGGTCGCTGATTTTAGCTTGAAACTATAACCCCTGGTATTAACATCAAACAATGTGACAGTCATTGGAGTTCTCAGAACCACCTGGTAAGGTCCCTTCCACAGAGGATCCAATTACTCTGTGGATTTTACCAGGAGAAGCCAGATCCATTCAGACTGAGTGTGTACAACTTTGTTTCCATACTCTTGTAGGGTTATTGGATTTGCCCCAAGTTCGTAGTGTATTGTACTGAATCATCTGATTGACCTCAGAGTCTAACCCAGGACTCATGTGAGGAAAAGCTATACAACAACCAAGGACTATATTTGGTGTCAGTTTGGGGAGCTATTCTAACACCCCTGGGGGCAACAAGAACAGATTCACCCATTTATCAGAGGTTTTGAAAGACCAGTAAAAATTCAGACCCCTAGCACCAAGAATGTAGGTTAGCTGGTTCAGTGACCCTGTTCCAGGACCTGGTCATCCACAAAAGTTAGATTAAAATCTTGAGAACAATCTTGAGAAGCAGGGAGTTTCCCCTTGTAATTTTAATTCCCCCTTGGGACTTTTTCACCAGTGTTTTTGGCATTTTCCAATAATGCCCTCCCTATCCCCTTGGGCTGTGTTTTTTTCCTTTAAATACCTCCTTTTCCAGCTACTCAGGGTCCACAGTCCTCTACCCCTGCATGGTGTGCGACTGTGGGGCCTAGAGCTTGCCTGGAATAAAACAAAAATCCTCTTGCGGTTTGCATCAAGGCCATTTCTGGTGAGTGATTTGGGGTGTCGCCTCTCCTGAGTCAGAACATGGGGGAGTCCTAACTTTGTGGGTCTTTCAATTTCTTGGTAACGTTTTCCTAGGATCTACTTAAGAGCTTGGTTAATACTTTCAATACCACATGAGCTTTGGGGCTTCCAAGCAGAGTTTGGGTAATATTTTATCTCTAGAGCTGTGAATATAGATAATCACATGTGTAAATAAAGGTTAATCTGTGAGTCTTAAATGACCAGAAGAGACCAAACCTTGGACAGTGTCCTTTAGAAAAACATATTTGACTCCTCTGTAATCGTTTCAACCCCAGTTGCTAAAGATTCTATCTAGTACAAGAAGGTGTGTACAAACACTAACACATATTTGAAGCTGCCCCAAGGAGACAAAAGAGTACATTCTACATCCCAGTCCTTATTGGGATAGGAGCACGTCCTCTGCATTGCTCCAAGATGTGTAAAGAATAAGGGCAGCAACATTGTGAAGACCATAGCCCTGATATTCTTGCTTTACTAGGTAACTCTCTACCCAAGAACAGTCAAGTTACCATTTACAGAGTGACATCCCTCCCTGGATGGAATGAATCATGTATTCCATGATTTATCTTAACTTCAGGACTTAGAGAGGAAAGGTGCTTTCCACATTGATCCATGGCCAGTTTCTATTGCCCCTTTTTCATGGCACAGTGATGTACATATAGGTTTTATATCATCTGTCTTTGGAAGGATCAGTACTCTCATGGGGATCTATCTGCAATACTGTCTTCTTTGCTTTTCTCTGCGCTGGAATATTTCCTTGGGACACATGAGACATGCATGCCCTTCTGATGGCCCTTCCAGTACATGACTGATCTTTGTCAAAATCTTCGACAGCGTCCAAAAGGATTAAAATATTTTTTGCTTATGTTTGCTTATATTTTATAGGTCAGATGTTGGCCAATAACCGTTATGTGGGTTCTAGGAATCAAACTCAGGTTGCCATACATTCATAGCAAGGGCCTTTGCTGGTTGATCCACTGCTTCACTTCACCCTCACCCTTATCTCCATATTCCTTAGTAGCAGGATTCAAATTGTTAAGACCTAGGTAAAATAGCAAGGCCAAGATGGAATGTTAAAACCTAAGTAAAAATGTTAAGGCCTAGGTAACTGTTTCCTGGATAGCCTGTCATTTTGTGCTGTTACTAATATTATAATGAAACTTTCTCACGTGTTGCTTCTGCTGTCATTAGGAAACTTGCTAATGCCAAGTTGATTACATATTCTTTTCTGTTCTGTGCCCTTGAAATTAAGATAAAATTCAATAGAACTGCTTTGTCTAGGTACCCACAATAAGCTTGATCTCGAACCAACCACTCAACAACAGCACTTCCTGCACCTGTGTATAAATCCTTATGGTACTTGCTTTTATAAGTTGCCCCTGGGATGGACCCAATCATAAGAGAGACACCTGCATCTATTTAGATTAAAGCTTCCATTTTGAGTAAGGGTCAAGTAAAGTTTAAGTTGCCAGGACCGTTCTGGGAGCTGGCATCCTACTTGGTACAAAGAGACCTGTATATGGGTAACTGACATCCTGGTTGGCAAGTTAAGACATGAAGGTTAGACAAATTCCATCCTGGTTGACAAGTTAACACATGAAGGTTAGACAAATCCCATCCTGGTTGACAAGTTAACACATGAAGGTTAGACAAATCCCATCCTGGTTGACAAGTTAACACATGAAGGTTAGACAAGGCAAGTCCTTTGCCACAGTTGAATACTCCAACCAATGGGAACAGGATGAGTGTACAACAAAGACATGTTCCTAAGGAAACCCCCATCCCTAAATCCTGATGGGTGAAAATCTTGGCACAGATATTTGTAATTTCAGGCTTAAAAAGCCCTACTGGATCTTGACACAAGGTGACAGTCTGCTCCCACATCTGACTGGAGTCCCTGATTTATCATCAGCCATGGGGTATGGTGTTTGATAGACCATTCCTGTTTGATTAGAGGCACCAGTGTCTGAGTGGTGTGTGTGACGATTCCCAGACTCCCAACACAAACATTTGAGTCATGGTGTCATTTTACACTCTAAAACTTGCCTTGATTTGTGGGACAGTGAGCTGTGCACCTACAGGGTGGTCCCTAGTAGAGCACAGGCCTTGAACCATGGTGACCTGGTAGGTGGTGACTTCTCCCTGCATGGAACGGCAGGTGTTCAGCCCCATCTCCTGGGCCCCTGGTTCCTACTGCAGCCACAGCCTCCCACAGTCCCCCTGCAGGGGTGTGTGTGCCCATCAGTCACATAGACAAGGCCCCAAGCTCCTGGTATTCTGTATGGTCTCCACACTGCCAATTACCTGGCCACATCTAGTTTCCTCTCCACAATTACTTGGCAACAGTCAGGTAGACCTGTGCACTCTAAAAGGGGTTATTTGCCCCCTTCTCCCTTTCTTAACCTCTTACCCTCTTACACTCTTACTCTCATGTCTCTCTTATTCTTGCTTCCCACTTTCTCCTCCTTTCCCCATCCTCTTCTACTTTCTCTCCATATGGCCATAGCCAGCCTCCCTGTTTCCTTGCTCTCTTCCTCTCTGTGCCTTTCTAAAATACATGCTTTAAAACCATTGACTGCTTGTTCTCATTGGGACTGGCCATGCTGGAGCAATGGAGCAAGGGAAAACCCTCATAGAAGCATGATAAAGGGGGATGGCATGGGGGTTTGCAGAGGGGAAACCTAGAAAGAGTGTAAGATTTGAATATCAAATAAATAAAATATCCAATTAAAAAACAGAGTAAATTGACGATAGGGGAAAAAAAAGAATTTGGAGTCATCTGAATAAGGAGTCAACAGCACCTTAAGAACACACCTAAATTCTCTAGGATGAAAAGAAGCAAACACATTTAAGAGGAATAAATGGCAGGAAATACTCAAACTCAGGGCTGAAGTCAACCAAATAGAAACAAAGAGCAAGATACAAAGAATCAAAGAATCCCAGAGCTGGCTCTTTGAGAAAACAGTTAGCCAAACTAACTAAAGGGCACAAAAACAGTACCAAAATTAAGAAAAACAGAAATGAAAAGGGAAACATAACAACAGAAACTGAGGAATTTAAAAACTCAGGCTGTCTGACTAGAAAAGCCTATGCTCAACCAACCTGGAAAATGTAGATGAAATGGAAGATATTATTTTATTTTAAGGTTTATTTTGGAATGTATGAGTGCTCTGCTGCATATACACACATGTGCCAGAAGAGGGCATCAGATCCCATGATAGATTTTTGTGAGCCACCATGCTGCTGCTGGAAATTGGACTCAGGACCTCTGGAAGAAACCCAGAGCTCCCAACTGCTGACCCATCTCTCTAGCCCAATACCACATACCAAACTAAAATCAAGATAAGTAAACTACATATAAAGTCCCATAACCTCTACAGAAACAGAAGTAGTCATTAGAATCCTCCCAACCAAAACAAAAACAAAAAACAAAACAAAAACAAAAAACAGTGAAAATGAGGGCATTGACTCTCTAATCTGGAATGTGTCTGCACAAATCATGTTTGGGACCTTAAAGATGGGGCTTTAGTTCAAAACCCTAGCAATTCCAGATGCCTCCAAGCCTTTTCATCTACAGGTCCATAAAACAAATTTTACTGCAAGTAGTGTGAAACTACGTATTTTAGGCCCATTGTACCACCATGTAACAGCCCTGTCCAGGCTACTGGACTCTGTCTCCTCAGGTTGTTCCACTTAGGGAACAAAATACCTATAGTCTCATGTAGGCTCTGCAAGTGCCTGTCAAATACAGACATGGATGCTCATAGTCAGCTATTGGATGGATCACAGGGCCCTGAATGGCAGAGCTAGAGAAAGTACCCAAGGAGCTGAAGTGGTCTGCAACCCGATAGGTGGAACAACAATATGAACTAACCAGTACCCCCAGAGCTCGTGTCTCTAGCTGCATATATAGTAGAAGATGGCCTAGTCGGCCATCATTGGGAAGAGAGGCCCCTTGGTATTGCACACTTTATATGTCCCAGTACGGGGGAACACCAGGGCCAAGAAGTGGGAGTGGTTGGGTAGAGGAGCAGAGAGGGGGGAGGGGAAGGGAACTTTTGGGATGGCATTTGAAATGTAAATAAAGAAAATATCTAATAAAAAAAGAGCTATGTTGGCTACTACTATTTTAGCAAGAGAAGCAGAGACGTTAACTCTGGGTCAGCATCTTATACTTACATCACCACATGCAGTGAAGGTTCTTCTCAAAGGAAAACCAGAACCCTGGCTGATCAAGGCATGTTTGAAAAAGTAGCAGGTCCTTTTCTTGGACTATCCTTGGAATCTAGATAGAAAACCCCACTGTCATCAGTCCTGCTACATTCTTGCCAGATGATGACACACAGAAACTCATCAGTAATTGTCTGAGGAAAGAAATGTGATGAAAGAGATCTGTCTCTGTAACTCATGTACCCATAGAAGGACTTACAGAGACAAAGTTCGGATCTGAGACAGAAGGAAGGTCACACAGAGACTGTCCCACCTGGGGATCTATCCCATAAACAACCACCAAACCCAGACATTATTGCTTATGCCAGCAACATTTTGCTGACAAAACCCTGATATAGCTGTCTCTTGTGAAGCTATGCCAGTGCCTGGCAAATACAGAAGTGGATGCTCACAGACATCTCTTGGATGGAAGACTTAGCCCCCAATGGAGGAGCTAAAGAAAGTACCTGTGGAGCTGAACGGGTCTGCAGCCAATATGAACTAACCAATACCCCCAGAGCTCATGTCTCTAGCTGCATATGTAGCAGAAGATGGCCTAGTTGGCCATCATTGGCAGGAGAGGCCCTTGGTCTTGGGAAGATTATATGCCCCAGCACAGGAGAATGCCAGAGCCAGGAGGTGGAAGTGTGTGGGTTGGGGAACAGGGTGGGAGGAGGGTATAGGGAACTTTTGGGATAGCATTTGAAATGTAAATGAGGAAAATCTCTAATAAGAAATTAAAAGAAAGAAAGAAAGAAAGAAAGAAAGAAAGAAAGAAAGAAAGAAAGAAAGAAAGAAAGAAAGAAAGAACAAATGAACAAAGGAAAGAACGAAAGAAAGGAAGGAAGGAAGGAAGGAAGGAAGAAAGAAAGAAAGAAAGAAAGAAAGAAAGAAAGAAAGAAAGAAAGAAAGAAAGAAAAATCTGTCTACCTAAACCTAATAAATATCCCCACATCCCATGAAAACTTTCAGTTCTGAGGCAATGCTTGGCATTCTGAGGCAATGAGGCATGGTTGGGAGCACCATCTTTAAACATGGATTCAGGGACACAGGGGCTTCAGCATAAATTGCAACTGAAATGATTTGGACCCCAGACTTATAGACCAAATATATGGTGAAAAAGAAGACCTGTTATCTCATACCAGGAATGTCACTATGCCTTAGATTCTGCACATGTGAATGTTCTGATCTATCAAGAAGGAGGGCTCGTCACTGCTGCCAGAAAGAACATTAAAAACAAAGAGGAGTTCTTGGCTCTCCTGGAAACTCTTTGCCTTCCTGTAGGAGTTTCTTGGTTTCAATGCTTAGGACATCAACTTAAAAACACCCTTGAGGCCACGAGTCACCAGGGAATTGACTTGGCTGCCCAAAAATCGGCCCAAAGACCAGTGAGGCCTACTGACATTCTGGTGACATAAAGTGACTCACTGCTGCCTGAGAATCCATATACAACCAAGGGGACATAGGGAATATAAAAATATCCAAAGGGTAGAAGAACCAAACGAATGGTGGTGGAAGCCAGAGGGAAGATCATTCTGCCAGGAAATATTGGCAGGGTTCTGGAAAGTAACTTTCACCAGGGTACCAGACAGGGGTCCAGTATACTTTCTGAGTTGCCCAGAAAAAGGTATGTTATAACTAGACATGACAGCCTGGCCCGATTTATCTTTAGCAATATGTCAGATTTATAGTAAAATAAATGTAAAGACAGACACTTATCCCAGAAGTGGGCACATACGAGGGGCCAAACTATGGTCAATTGTGAGAAACTGACTTCAGTGATATGTGGCCTGCTAGGGGAGGATAAGAGTCCATGCTTCTTTTTAGTGATACCTTATTTGGATAGGTATAAGTTTTATCCACTAGTCTCAAAGGTCTCAAAGAGTAGCTCAAAAGCTCTTCCAGGTACTGGACCAACAATTTTACCACCCGCTTGGAATTGAGTCAGATTATAGCAGAGAACTCATAGCCAAAACTTGTCAAGTAACAGTGGATGATTTCTGAATAGCTGAGAAAATTCATTGTATATGCAGACCTCATAGTTTTGCTCACATTCAAATGAAGAGTAGTTCACTAATGGAAACGGAACTTAACTCTCAGGAGATTTCCTGGAAGGGTGGATGGGCCTCCTTCTTATTTTGGCCTTTTGTACCCAATACATGGAGGAATCCATCCCTATAGTATTTGTTTAGAATGCCTCCCCCATTGCTTTCCAATATCAAAGATAATCAGTTAACCAAACTATAAGTATTTCTTTTTCATTGTCTAGGTCCTCCTGTTTCCATAAAGGCTATTCATCAACTCTTTGAGAGACATAGTGGACTTCTGACTTTTCCACCATCACCCTAGCCACTTCTGAGCCTTGTTGTAGTGATACTACTTGGCTGAAAAGGGTAGCTAAAGACAACACAATCAATTTGAAAAACACTTACATGATTTTTCCACTCTTACACCTGAGAGGTTAGGTGGCATTTTACCATGCATTCAGCAGGCCCTTGTCGAAAAGCTAGAAGCCAGAGATGACAATGCCAAACAGAGACCATCCTGAAATTATAGACCCATTAAAATTGAGGTTTCCCCAGACCTGAGCCCTTTCCATTGCCTATCCACCATGTTGAGTATTAAGTATCTTGTAGTCGACTATGGGATCATAATCCAATGCCCAACATCCTCAGACTTGGAACTGGGAACATCAGAAGGTAAATATTGGAGAAGGGAGAGGTAATGGGACTACAGAGCAGCAATCCAAGACCCCTGTTGACCTTTGCTCACAGATGCCTACTTTGTCTGGTTCTTTTGGATGAAGAGAGAATGTGGCATTTTAGCTTTTGAAGAAGGGACATAAACTTTACAATTTGATATTCCCCCTGTATCTGAGTTCCTCTATTGCCAAGTACAAGGAAATTTCATTGAAAAAAAATCTGATCTTAAAACAGAGCTTTTTTGAAAGCACATATCTCAATATATTGAAACAATGTCTCCTCTCAAGGTATGTACCCACTAAAAAACATAACCCAACATGCAGAAAATTAAATGTGCAGGAGAATGATTTTGTCCTCTGAAAACCAGAGCAACCTGGGGAATTGGACTATATGTTATATGAATGGACACCAGAAGTAGATTTACATTGGAGAACAATCTACCACATGCAAGGATCCTAGAGCTCTAGGTCTTAACGAAGATGAGCTATCCATGTTTAGGCCCTATGAATCTCTCCCCATCCTAAGCATTTGACATGTAGTGAAGCAGAGAGAACTCTTTAGCTTTGGAAGGAGAAGGTGACAAAGGGAACCCCTGGGTCAAAAGAGAGAATCCCATTTTTTTTTTTTTTTTGTAATTAAAACTCCCTTGTTCATGGCAATAGGGAATCTCAGGTACAGGGGGAATATCAAATTGTACAGGCACCTCAGAAACGGGTCTAAATGGGGCAAGCTGGTAAGCCAGTGCACCATGGTAGTTCCCAGTGGCATCATCAGTAGTCACATCCCTGAACAATGTCTTGTATCCAGGAGAACCCTTGACTCTTCTGTGATGTCACCATTGTTGTGGTGACACCAAAGGCCTGTAGTGTATTCCTTCAGAACCAATTGGTTTCACAGGCAAGCATGTTGTCCATGCAGCTCACACTATTTTGGAGGGAAAATACAATACACACAGAGACCAGACTTTGGAGAAATGAGGCCAGCCTTCTGTCATCTTGGGAAGTGGGAAGAAAGAAATGGTCCTGGAGAAGGCACAATATTTCCTGCGCAAAGATTGGGGAGCTACATTGAGGATGTGGGCTTGAGCTGGTCCTTTCAGGAATAGGGCTTATGATTTGGATCCTCAAAATTCTTCAATCACAGACCCAGAAACAAGAATTTATGATGATTAGTTTGCTGAGAGCCAGGAATTGAGAAACCTGTACTTGCTTGTTAAGAAATTTTAATATCATCCCAAGTGGTAAAAATATGCCCGGAGGAAGCTCTGTGAGGATAACAGAGTGTTGTTCTCAGGATAGAGTGTTGAAGCACTTCATCCTGTTAGAGTTTCCAGTAGGTTATATGAGGATGTGATGGCAAGTACAGAGTGGGATATTCCCCTGCTCATGAATCAAGGTCTCTGACACTTTGGCATTGAGCACACAAGATGAGGACTGATTCACAGTCTGAGGTTAGTGTAGTAATGTGGGAGCTCTCATCATGCATTTTAAGAAGCATGGACAGGTGTTGGCTTATGGGAGATGTTAGGTGTTAATGTTTATGGTCAAACTTTTTTATGCTAAGTAGAACAGACTACATTGTCAGATAAGAGCTGACAATGCCCACCAATTATTCTTGCATGGGAGAGCTTATGCATTTCAGGGCTAGGGGAATTGCAATAGGGAGGGAGGAATATGCTTAATGATGGTTTCTGGGAACAGGGATCTAGCTAAGGAGCCCAGCCTGAAGATAGCTTTCCTGCTCTTTCAGGGATTCTCTGTGACTCTAGATTTTCCTCTTCCTCAGACTTCTGTGTGCAACAAAGCATGGTGTCTCCATTCCGTGCCCTATTATCTCTACGAGTTTACTAGTGTTTATCAACTGTTGGAAAGGCATCACCACAAACCTCCCCCATCAATAAGCAGGGGCAGAGAATGAAGAGGATGGAGAAACTCAAAAGGGATCTCCAGAAGATCAAAAATAAGAAAGATGAACTCCAGGGAATCCTAGTCAATTACACTAACAAGGATTTGAACAACAGGGAGTCATTATGCCCAGTTCTTTGCTGACTGTCTTGGGCCCTCTCTGTTAACCGCAGATTCCCTCATATCACAGGAGGCTACAACACCAGGCGGTCCACATATCCAAATTCATTTTGCTGATTGGATTTTCGACACAGAACTTCAAGTTCAGATAGGAGTGATATGGGTCTTAGGCACTTTTGATTCCTCCAAAAGGAAATCAGAGCCTGTGGTATGAATCTCAGTCTGGGGATAAGGGTAGTAGTGTGTGAGCCCTAATTCTGCATTGTAAAAATCCTATAAAGATGTTGGTTTGTGGGAGATACAAGGTACTCTCTGTTTATGGCCAATCATGATTGCAGTTTACTTGGAGGTTTGTTGGGTCCAACTAGTCGTGTCAACAGCTGGAGGAGCCTGGTCCCACATACTGCCTCTCACGATGACTGGATTGGCTGTAGTTCATCACTACTTTTCTCAAATTTTCTTCATTATACTCTTATATAATGTGTCTTTATTTGGTATTCTGATTGTGTTTAATGATGTGGTGTGTGTGTGTGTTTGTGTGTGTATGTTCCACTTAAAATCTAGAGTGACTGTGTACTATGCTGGGGCCTGAGATATTGCATGACACAGTTTACAGGCAATAATAATGAAGAAGCCAGGGAGCCTCACTTTGAACAGCACAGCACATGACCTCTGTGCTCACCTTAGATGCACACTGGAAACTCCTGGTGTATGTTATAAAGGCTTTCACCTGAGGATACTGATTATGTCCTTTGAGAATTTATGTAAGCAATAGAACCAAGGATTGACAATTCCTTGTCTACAAACAGATGTCCCATCACAGGTCTATAAGGATGACAAACAGAACTCACCTGTGGAATAGGAACACTCTGGCCGTACAGTCTTATTCTGACAAAGGCTCCAGAATTCAAGATTACAAACCATAAAACTAGAGCAAATCTGTGTGCAGAACACTATTGGCTCATCAAGCCTGGGACGCACCAGGGCATACAGTAGGCACATATTTGTTGTAAGGAATCCCTACAGGAATGAGAAGACAGGATGAAGACGCCAAGATCATCCCTCTAAAAAGAAGACCTGAGAATGTTAACTCATCACCTAATGTAGAAAAGGCTGTGCTTTCCCTTTTAATTTCCAGCTATGCTAAAAAAGAGAATGAGAAAAGGCACAATGGGGAAATCCCAGCATCTTCAAAAAAACACTATTCTCTTCAAATAAGAGAGTGGGTTAGGAATGCCTCCCCCACCCACCTGCACAACTCTTCCAGGGAAAACAGAGGCTTTAGAATCTAAAGCACAGAAATTTCATAAATTCATTCTTTTTAATAGCTGAGTAGTACTCCATTGTGTAAATGTACCGTAATTTCCATATCCATTCCTCTGTTGAGGGACATCTGGGTTCTTTCCAGCTTCTGGCTATTATAAATAGGGCTGCTATGAACATAGTGGAGCATGTGTCCTTTTTACCGGTTGGGACATCTTCTGGATATATGCCCAGGAGAGGTATTGCTGGATCCTCCAGTAGTACTATGTCCAATTTTCTGAGGAACCGCCAGACTGATTTCCAGAGTGGCTGTACAAGCTTGCAATCCCACCAACAATGGAGGAGTGTTTCTCTTTCTCCACATCCTCGCCAGCATCTGCTGTCACCAGAATTTTTGATCTTAGCCATTCTGACTGGTGTGAGGTGGAATCTCAGGGTTGTTTTGATTTGCATTTCCCTGATGATTAAGGATGTTGAACATTTTTTCAGGTGCTTCTCTGCCATTCGGTATTCCTCAGGTGAGAATTCTTTGTTCAGTTCTGAGCCCCATTTTTTAATGGGGTTATTTGACTTTCTGGAGTCCACCTTCTTGAGTTCTTTATATATATTGGATATTAGTCCCTTATCTGATTTAGGATAGGTGAAGATCCTTTCCCAATCTGTTGGTGGTTTTTTTGTCTTATTGATGGTGTCTTTAGCCTTGCAGAAGCTTTATAGTTTCATGAGGTCCCACTTGTCAATTCTCGATCTTACAGCACAAGCCATTACTGTTCTATTCAGGAATTTTTCCCCTGTGCCCATATCTTCAAGGCTTTTCCCCACTTTCTCCTCTATAAGTTTCAGTGTCCCTGGTTTTATGTGAAGTTCCTTGATCCACTTAGACTTGACCTTAGTACAAGGAGATAGGAATGGATCGATTCGCATTCTTCTACATGTTAACAACCAGTTGTGCCAGCACCATTTGTTGAATTCCTAGCCAAATGGATGGACCTGGAGGGCATCATCTTGAGTGAAGTAACACAATCACAAAAGAACTCACACAATATGTATTCACTGATAAGTGGATATTAGCCCAAAACTTAGGAAACCCAAGATATAAGATACAATTAGCTAAATGCATGAAACTCAAGAAGAATGAAGACCAAAGTGTGGACACTGTGCACCTTCTTAGAATTGGGAACAAAACACCCAGGGAAGGAGTTACAGAGACAAAGTTCATAGCTGTGATGAAAGGATGGACCATTTAGAGACTGCTGTATCCAGGGATCCATCCCATAATCAGCTTCTAAACGCTGACACCATTGCATACACTAGCAAGATTTTGCTGAAAGGACCCAAATATAGCTGTCTCTTGTGAGACGATGCCGGGGCCTAGCAAACACAGGAGTGGATGTTCACAGTCAGCTATTGGATGTATCACAGGGCTCCCAATGGAGAAGCTAGCGAAAGTACCCAAGGAGCTAAAGGGATCTGCAACCCTATTGTTGGAACAACATGATGTACTAACCAGAACCCCGGAGCTCTTGTCTCTAGCTGCATATGTATCGAAAGATGACCTAGTCGGCCATCAATGGAAAGAGAGGCCCATTGGACTTGCAAACTTTATATGCCCCAATATAGGGGAATGCCAGGGCCAAAAGAATGGGAATGGGTGGGTAGGGAATTGGAGGGCGCTATGGGGGACTTTTGGGATAGCATTGGAAATGTAATTGAGGAAAATTATGTAATAAAAATATTAAAAATTAAAAAAAAAGAAAAAAAAAAAGAATCTAAAGCACAGACTCACATCTAACCAATGAGAGAGGCATTCTAAGTCAGATCATACCAGTCCACAGATACTAAATGATACAATCAGAAAACCTTTTGAGAAGCAATCGCCCTCCACCCTACTACCTACTCCCCCTCCCTTTCTTTCCTCAGACAGGGTCTTTTGTAGCTCAGGAGGGTCTTGAACTCTGGATCTTCATGGTTCAGTGTTCCCAGTACCCAGCCTTGAGAGACATTTTTCAAACAATGTTTAACACCAGGCGTCAGACTCTAAACTTCTGAACTTCTAAGACCATCAGAAGCCAATTTAGAACTATATAAAAAAAGGCACCACTGTGGGTGTGATTGGCCAACACATTCTTGCACATTTCTGCATTTTCTTAAACTTTATTTACATTATGCTCCACTCTTAAAGTTTCCTTCTATTATCTGCAAGCTGGATAACTATCTCACTCTGTCTCTCAAAAATTCCCCCCACGGACGGGAAAAGTTAATTAAGGGCTGGAGGGACATTTCTGGGGTTGTCTGGTTTTGTCCCTAAAAGACACCCAATATCCCTTGACCCCTTGGAGCAGACAGAGAGAAAGCTCTTCAGAATAGCTTGGCTGCCTGGAAGCCACCGCAGGTCAACTTTTCTGCACTGTCTAGCAGTGTCACCGGTTTTATCTGGGGAAACTCAACTCTTAACTTTAGTTGGGCCACCAGCTGCCCCTTGCCCAGCACCTTCCTGGACCCTATATCCAGGGCTCTCAGCTCACCTGACCACATTGGGATGCTTGAATTCTCCAGGTGCCTCATGGTGGAGAGCCGCATGCCCTCCTCACTTGTCTGCCTTCACACTTGCTCCAGATTCAAGAAGTGGCCACCTTTCTTCAGGTCGCGGGCCTTGAACACCTTCCGTAGGCACCTTAGCAGATCTCTGTCATGCACTCATACTGCTGATAGGCGCGGCTCAGGCTGTCCTTCTCCATGCTGGCTGCTGGCTGCTGGCGGGGCACAGTGGAACCGGGGTGCGCACTCGCTGCCTTACAGGCCTCGGGGAGGTAAGGAGTTGGACTTGAGGCAGCCAGGCTAGAAGGAAGGACCTCTGGTGCAGCCTCCAAGAAACTCTGCCTAGCCATGTTGCCGCCCCGAGCCATCACTGCAGGAGAGCTCTGATCCCTCCTCTTCCCCCTCCTCAGTGATTACAGAGTCTGCCCACAATCTCTGCACCTAGGAGGAGGAGACAGGAGGACAAGGAGAAAGTGTGATCAGACTGCCTGGGAGACTTCCACCGGGTTCCACCAGCTCCCCCACTCCCCCCTCGCCCTGGCTGTCTAATCCGGCCTGGTTTCTCAGAAAAACAAACAAACAAACAAACAAACAAAATCAAAACAAAAGTTACTTTTCTTCCCCCGCAGGGCTCGTGCAGTCTTATCGAGGAAAAGATTGCTGGGGCACCTCGGGGATAAGCGCCGCGCAGGAAGCAGTAGGAAGAGATGGGGCGTGCCTAGCAGCCTAGAGTGTGTCTGGAGCACGGGGGAGGGAAGGAGCGGGGCGCGTCAATGTCGTGGCTCAATATTTATACCTATATCGTTGTTCTCCGCTGCCCTCCCTGACTACGGGGTCCTAATCGTGCGGGGTATGGAGCGACCTGGGGGAATTCCGAAGTTGGAGTGAAAGCACCAGCTGTTCACCCATTTGGGGCTGCAGAATGGAGTTGGGGCTCCTAGGACCCTGTAACTCAATGCTGTGAGTATGTGAGTAGGGGTAGTCAGACATCTACTTGGAGATTGCTTCCTTTCTTTCTACTTTCAGTTTTTCTACAGGGAGACATTAGAAAGGGACTCGCTCTCACAAATGGACTTTGGGGTATGGCAAGCTTAGTGGAAGATGAAATTCTGCCTCTGACTTGGAGGGCCTCCCTGGTGGATACTCAGGGAGGACAGACCATCTGGTAGGGGAGGGCTGGGGCTACTAGAGATGGGAGAGTGAGGGGCCCTGGAAGGGGAGAAGTGTCGTGCCCCCCACACCCACCTCCACCCCCGCACACACACTAAGATCCCAAGGGTGTAGGAAAGGCAGATCCATCACACTTTCACCCATCCTGTCCTGAAAAAGTAACTTCAGGACTTTTCTAGCTAACTGGGACTGGTCCTTAAGTTTTCAACCCATGCACAAGCAACCGCCCTTATGATGGTGTGGGTGGGGGGCAGTAAACATAGGTCGCCCAGTTGTGAGAAGGGGCGGCCCTTGTGTCCCTAGTTCTGAGAGTCACAAATCTAAAGCTATAGAGCTTCTTAGGAAATGAATATTCATTTGGGGTTCATAAGAAATCAGGAAACCCAGAGCTATCTGCCTCTCACTTCCTTGAAATACAGCATTGGTGATAACTGTAAAGCAGAAATACTGACTTTCCAGAAAAAGACTTTCCAACTACCCATGTTGAGATTTCCCGGACATGTTGAGACATGGCTTTCTTTTAAGGTAATATTAGTGTGACTCCACATTTGGAGCCTTTTGGGTTTTATTTGTTTGAATTTGGAGCGTTGCTATTTTTTATATTATAAGTATGTTTTGCCTGCTGCAACCCTCACCTGGTACCAGAAAACCAGCAAAAAGCAAGTGAGCCAGGCGCATGGGGCAGGACTCCATGGGCGCCCAGAGGGGGGTCCAGAAATCCCACCAGGACCACATCTGTGCACCAAATGCATGCAATTCCTCCAGAAGCCAGAAGAGGGCATTATGTTCAACCCAGAGAAGCATTAATAGGAATGTTAGATGCCCTCGGGGTCCTCTGGTGGATAAACAAATGTTCTTAATGGAAGAGCCTTCTTTCCTGTCCCTACTCTACATTTCTTCTTTGTCCTTCCAGATTGTGTGGTTTTTAATTGAGTAAGATCATCCAAAATCAAAGATAGAAGTTTATGGAGACCTATAGGTTCAGGTGCTTGAAGATGGAATGCTAATTTTCCTAGGTTACCTGACACCCATTCAGAGTTCTTGTGGGTTCAATATAATGCCACAAAATTGTCAAGGTTGAAGCAGATCTGTCACCTCTCATGTAGGATAACACTGCAGACTAGGCATGAAATGCCTAATCGATGAAATGCAGAATTGAGAAGTTCCTCAGTGAGTAGAAGTGGACGAAGGAATAAAAATTTAAGGCCAGCTAACCAGTGTTGGGATGAAACTTCAAACTATCCTGCATGGATGGATCCTGAAATAGAGGTCACATGCCAATGGTGGAGAGCATGTCTGTGCAAGGCTCGGAAGGGAGAGCGATATCTGATATTGTTAACCACACTAGATCTCAGAGTTTATTGAGGAAGTACTTCTTCCAGTGGATGCTTCATGCTTGTGAAGGTCTCCTGGAAGAGATTTCATTTCTGAGACTGTGAGTCAGAGAATTAATGTGTGAAGGAATTAATCCCCTGGATCCCCAAACTGATGCTGTCAAACCAGGACTTTTAAGCAGAAGCCTGAGAAGGATTCAGGGATGTGTTAAGTTGCTCACTGTCTTTGGACACCTTCTCTTTCTAAGCTGACTGTGACACAGAAAGGGACACCTGTAAACACACAGGAAACCAATCATTATCAAGTGATACGGCTCTTCTTGTCCATCTTTTAATTCTCTGGTGGGTCCTGAGCCTTATTTACTTGTAGGTCTTCAGTGTAGTGCTTGGCTGTTTTGGTAAATGCTACCTGTCAGTTAGCTTACCTGATATCTAGTAATGCTATTTGTGCAGGTAGATAACAGCTTGACATCAGTGTTTAAATGACTAAACTGTCCCGAGTATGCAGAGTGGACTGAGACACTTCCTTTTCTCTTTCAGATAGATATTCCTAGTCTTGAAAGCATTCTGTCAGCCATTTTCAAGGACCAATCTTGTAGCAGCCAAACTGACTACAGAGTCTCAAATTGCCACTTGCCTTGTAGCTGTTGTAACAGATGAATAAAGTTACAGGCCTGGAATGTAACTCAGGGAGCATGGACATTTATTAGGTTCAATCATAGCACAGGGAGGTGAAAGAGAAGGAAAAATTACCCCATCTCATCCAGACTTGTTGGAGACAAAAAAAAACCTGTGAGGCTCCATGGAGGCTTTTAAAGTCTGCCACCCTCCTCATAGATCCCGCCCAGACTCCATTTATTGCCCTTAATTGAGTAGATATATTCTCTGGGGAAAGTTTTCATAATTCGGGTATAACCCAGAATATAAATACCAATACATTGATCATTAAATTCTGTATCTCTGGAGACTGGCTGATGAGATGGCTCATGGATAAAGGTAATGTGACCAGGCATAGAGACCTGAGTTCCTTCCCTGTGACCCACATCATAGGAGAGAAAAAACTCCATAAATTGTCCTCTGACTTTCATGTAGGTGGGGGTGCCAGGTCTTAGCAGCTAATGTTTCCCCCTGCTCATTTACACTGAGAACTCTCCATCTGATACACACATGTAATTATATGACCCTGTACTCCATTTGAGAGATTCAGTACTTTTTTATTTTCACTTTTGTTGCTCAGAAGTTAGAGAAACCAAGGAGGCCAGCATCAGACCAACACCTGAAATGCAGGTTAGGGATTATGGATATAGGGAATTTGTAACTGAGGTGTGAACCTCATGTGTTCCAAACTGCTCTAAATGGTTTTCAATACATGTGTGGCCAACTGTAGTAGATGCTGTTGTTTCATTGCTGTTTCTTTGTTGCTATAGTTTTGTTTTATTGTCTACCTCTGATTACTTCAAAGAGACAAAAAAACTGTGATGAAATTTGCACTAATCCCTGTGACCTGTTGAAGGCTCACTAGATGTCAGAGTCAGGTTTAGTGAGGATGATTTGCCTGGATGATGCACAGCTGCTCCGGGTCGCCTGTACAGCCATATGCTAATATATTCCTCTGACAAAATAGCAGTTATCAGTGACACAGAGTGAAATGATTTACAGTGCTAGCACTCCTAGGTTTAAGCAGACACCAGTAGCAAAGTACAAAGGACCCAAAGATGGAAGCACATGCCCAGGCTTACAACAGTAGGCTTTGAAACGATTAAATTGACCTGGGAGTAGACAGTGGAATGTGAGGTGCAGGCAGAGGCCTAGTACAGAGTGTCTGACAGTTTTCCAGGTAGAAGGTATTCCCACTACTAGAAGGTCTTTGGATCTGTGGTCTAGGCAGCATAAGGAGAGTGATGAAAGTCACTTTCTTGTGAATTTGCTGCTGAGACAATTGCTTTCTCTTCTGAATATACACAGTGGAGTCGGCTCAAGGTTAAGAAGAAACAGCCATTGCTGTAGTTCATTCCTCTGAAGAACATTCTCCTTCTCTTTTCAGCCCACATAGATTAATCATGTACAACCTTGTTCCATGGACACTCACATGACAGGGATATGGTCCTACTTTCCTGTTATGTGTACCAGAAGATCACTTTACAATGGCCCAATGATCTAGTTCAATCTTACAAGACATAACAATCTAACCTAGTATGGTGGCACTTGCGTTTAATGCCAGGAAAGGTACAGGCAGACAGAATGCTATGAAATCAATGCAGTCTAAACAGTTGGTGGAGATTATTTGTTTTTATTCAGGATCAAGACAAATAAATTCCAGAGGTTGGGAGGTTTTAGGTTTACCTGTTAAGGGGACTTTGTACTTGTAGGAAGGGATAATGCAAATATTCACAGATAAATTGTGGAACCCAGGCCTTCATTCAGATCCAAGGCAAGTGCATCCAGGGGACTAATGAATAATCTGCTTTGGGGATTCTGCCTAGCCTAACAGAAGAGTGCTAAACGTAGTTATTATAAGGAAATACTCCCACCAGTTCATATACAGTAAGATGCATAACCCACATTTGGATGGGTTTTTTGGCACCATGTATTTCCATTCATGATGTGGGTACATGGTGTCAGGAGACACAGAAGAAGGCCTCATATCCCTTGAAAATGGAGTTACTGACATCTCACAACATTGCTTGTAATCCCAGCACTTGGGAGAGGAGGTCAGAATCAGTTCAGGAGCATCCTTGACTACATAAGAAATTTTAAGTCACCTTTATTACTCTAAGAACTTCATTGAGTTTCCATCTGTTGCTATGTATTGTAATGCTAAATTCTGTTCCTAGGAAGGTCTGGAACTAGGAGAGAATTCTCCTATCAAAAGATTTTGTTGTGCAAATATTATTGCTTAATTTAAAACCATTGGTTAAATAAAACTGACTACTGGTATTTAATGGAGGCAGTAGACATATGTGAGTTTTTAGTTATCTGGTTGTGGGTGGAGAACTGAAAGATAAGAGGAGAAATTAGAAAAAAAGAGAAAAGGTACCATGGAGGAGAGGTACCCTGTGTGCATATGGAGGAGAAACAGCAAGTATTTGGGGTGCACCACTGGGGAGGTAGCCAGGTGAGCTGGTAGAAAAGCAGATTAGGGGTGACCAAACTCACAGTAATTGTCTCTGTTTTTGTTTTTTTTTTGTTTTTTTTTTTTTTTATTTTTTTTCTCGGTCCCCATTTTCTCTGCGCTGCTCCATGACCCATCAGCCACAGCGCCTGACCTGCAGAACCCTTCCCTGTGCTTCTTGTTTGACCTGAAATGGTTCTTTTGGGGTGCCACTTTGTTATAAGAATTTGGCTCCCCAGTGGCTGTGGAGCCCGGCAGTGACTGTATATCAGGAGCATGCTTCAGTGAGAAATTAGATTAGGCAAAAATCTAAGACCTTTTCCAAATATTCATCAACTCTGTATCTGAGTGACTCACTTGGCATTGACAGGGCTCTGATCCAGCAGGACTCCACCTGTCCAAACTTACCCCCTCCTCCTTCCGAGTTTCCCTCAGCCAGTAGCCACATTCCTGAAGTCTCATGTAAGCCTTGCTCATTTTTAACCATTTCCTTCAAGCCATTATGATTACCTTCACCACTTTCCAGCTCTGAAACAGATGGCAATGTCCTTCAAGAGACTGCTATCTGCAGCTAGCAGCATGACCTTTTAACCTGTCCTAAGTGTGACTGTTCTAGCACCTGGAGCTCCTGAATCATGATCCACATTTAACAGGGTCCCCTTGTGATCCTCCACACCTGAAGCTGGCACTACAAGTGGGCTCTGCAGTCAGTCCTACCTACTCACTGGCTCATTATTTTTTTTAATATTTTTTATTACATATTTTCCTCAATTACATATCCAATGCAATCCCAAAAGTCCCCCATACCTCCCCCCACTTCCTTACCCACCCATTCCCATTCTTTTGGCCCTGGCATTCCCCTGTATTGGGGCATATAAAGTTTGCAAGTCCAATGGGCCTCTCTTTCCAGTGATGGCCGACTAGGCCATCTTTCGATACATATGCAGCTAGAGACAAGAGCTCCAGGGTACTGGTTAGTTCATCATGTTGTTCCCCCTATAGGGTTGCATATCCCTTTAACTCCTTGGGTAGTTTCGCTAGCTTCTCCATTGGGAGCCCTGTGATCCATCCAATAGCTGACTGTGAGCATCCACTTCTGTGTTTGCTAGGCCCCGGCATAGTATCACAAGAGACAGCTATATCTGGGTCCTTTCAGCAAAATCTTGCTAGTGTATGCAATGGTGTCAGCGTTTGGAAGCTGATTATGGGATGGATCCCTGGATACGGCAGTCTCTAGATGGTCCATCCTTTCATCACAGCTCCAAACTTTGTCTCTGTAACTCCTTCCATGGGTGTTTTGTTCCCAATTCTAAGAAGGGGCACAGTGTCCACACTTTGGTCTTCATTCTTCTTGAGTTTCATGCATTTGGAGGACAAACAGCAAGTATTTGGGGTGCACCACTGGGGAGGTAGCCAGGTGAGCTGGTAGAAAAGCAGATTAGGGGTCACCAAACCCACAGTAATTGTCTCTGTTGTTGTATTTTTAACATGGGGTTTCTCTGAATATCCCTGGCTGTCCTGGAACTCACTTTGTAGATCAGGCTGGCCTCAAACTCAGAAATCCTGCCTCTGCCTTGCAAGTGCTGGGAGTAAAAGTGTGCACCACCACCTCACAGTAATTGTCAAAGTCAAATGATATAAGCATAGTCTGAGTCATTTGTTTGGAAGCAAGTCCAGATGAGCTTAAATTGGTTCTACTGAAACTTTGTATCAAAAAAGAAGGTGATGGGGAAGGAGTAGAGCATTGCCTGGAGGGGAAGGGAGAGAAGACCATGAAGAAAATGATCAAAGACATACTTGAACAGAAAGTCTCCAAGAGCCAGTGGGTGTGCATTTTTTCATTGATTTAATTATTTATTTCCATCTGATCACAGTCCCTTCTTCTCTTCCCAGTCAGAATCAATGTCCCAATCCCCCCACACACAATTCCCTATCCCCTTCTCCCCAGAGTAAGTGACCCTCCTTTTTTCCCCTGTAACAACTCACCCAGCACATCAAGTTGCATCAGGAATAAGTGCATCCTCTCTCACTGAGCACAGACAGGGCAGCCCAGCTAGGGAAAGGAGATCTAAAGGCAGGTAACAGAGTCTAAATCTGAGGCAGCACCCACTCCAGTTGTTAGTCGCCCACATGAAGACCAAGTTGCATATCTGTTTCATATATGAAAGGGTCCTAGTTCAAACCCCTATGTGGTGTTGACTCATGGTTCAGTCTCTGTGAACCCCTAAGGGTTCATATTAATTGACTCTGTAGGTCCTCTTGTGGCTTCCTAACCCTTCTGGCTACTATAACCCTTCCACCAACACTTCCACAAGACTCTCTGACCACAGCCTAATGTTTGGCAGTGGGCCTCTGCATTTTTACATTTAAAGGGTGATGGAGAGAACATGCAACTAGAGGGACTGCCCACAACAGGTCAAAATGGAAACCTCTCAGCAGCCTGCAGCAGCTACTTGTAAAAAAGGATGGTGTCTGTGGTCTTGAGAATCAGGAGACACATTCCTCCTGGGTACCTGCAATTTGAAATAAGGGCCTGACTGTTGTAGGCTGAGATAGAAACATCTCAATAGCCTGTGGAAGCTCTTCATACTAAAATATAATTCCGCTTTATCTTAACCTTAGTCCTATAAAATCACTGTATAGAATTCATAACTGCTTTTCAGCTGGCCTAGATGTATATAATTATTCTATTATATCTGAATTTCCTGTTTCTTTTTTCTTCTTCTCTAGTGTAGTCTGTGAAACTCGATGATTCTTGATGTAATGATTCTTAAACTATGAAAAAATTGAGATATAAGCGCTCAGTACAGCACAGATCAAAATGTCCCAGGCATATGCTGTGTGTTCTCATCTTGGAAACAATGTAATAATAACTGAGTAATGGTAGTTTGAGATTAATGCATAACTTTCAAAGACATTTTGAAGAAATTATTAGAAAATGAAATAGAGACAACATTGGGACCTGAGAAATGTAAAAGTTATTGATGTTCTGAAATTAGTTTCACACAACATTTGAGAGTAGTCCTGAATAATAAAGTATGGAATATGTCATATGCTATATGTCAGTCAAACTAAGTCAAAACACTGGGACTCTTACAAGGATTATTGTGTGCAATGTACAGAATCAGAAAGCTAGGAGAAGTACTCAGTTAAGGGTTGAGTACCTCTGACCCATTCAGTGCTTTGGTAGAGGATTTCCCATGAGAGCCCTACCCTGCAAAGCAGAGGTTGGATCTCCAGTACACACCAGCTACTCAAATGGATACCATGTTTCCTATTGTAAAGAAATGGAGGACTCCATTCAGGCACCATCTGGGAAGGCTCTTTCTCATTTTCCAAGCCACTGCAATTGCAGGATTTTAACTTGGCACCAGCTCCACTGTCTTATGCAAGTATTCTCTGCATTGCCCACTTTCCTGTGGTAGTGTCAGTGATGGGCTCTGCACTATGATTTGTCCCTGTTACCTGGTGTTGCTGCTCCCAAAACCTGCTTCTCTTATCACAAGAGAAACTTCAAATCACATTCTAAACTGCTTTGGCTCTGAAAGGAAATGGGTGCTTCTACTTTTTTACAACAAAGTAAACATATCTCAAGAAAAACTTTCTATAGGTATGATCCATTCCACTAATATAGCACACAAGGAAGGACAAAAGTGCATATCAGGGGACGGAGAGATAGCTCTTCATTTGAGAATATGTTTCTCAAAATACCCACATGTCATCTAACAGTCCTTTGTCATTTTAGTTCCAGGTGAAACCCAATAACTTTTTCTGGCCTTTTGGAATGGCATGCAAAAGTTGCACAGACCTACAGAAGGCAAATCATGCATGAATATAAAACAATTCCAAATAATAAGTAGAATCACCACGGGGGGTGGTGAAGAAGGAGAAAACTCATAGAGCATATGGGCCTGGATTTTGTCTCAGCTTTTAAAAACATTTGTATACTGAATACTGAACTACACACTGTGTTTGTGTTAAAAACGCAAAAAGGAACCAAATGTATTGTCAAGCACAAAATTCACTCTCATAACAAAGAAAAACAACAAAATAACCAAAAAATGATAAATCCCTACTTGAAAGGTCCTAAATATGAATATTTCTAGTAGTAGTTACCACTGGTAGAACATTTGAAGGAAAGCAGAAGCATACATATCTGTATTTTCTGACAGCTTTTATATTCCCTTAGAATATGTTTTTATTTCCTGAAAGACATTTCAGAAATACTGATATATTTCCCATTAATTTGTTCAACACTATCATCCACAGTATTTTAGCAGCAGCTAAATATTTGACATGCAAGGATACATCATGGATAATTTTTCCATCTTGAAGTTGGAATTCACAGAGTTGGACACACTAGACACACTGAATGTACAGTCTATTCCTTTTGTAGCTCAATCTGGCTGGGAAGTCATTATGGAACCCAAGCCCCTTACTTATATCCATCTGTGTCTGACAGGTGTGAGATTTCAGTAGGATGATACCACATCTGAATAAAGAAGTTTCTTAAGAGTGAAGAGTTGGAGATCACTGTTTTATTCTTAGAATATATCCAATTTACTCAATAGAAACTAAAAGTGGGCAGTCAATATGTACAGTGTATAGCCTTATCAAAATATTAAATCAATTACAAAACAAAACAACAGCAAAGAAACAAACAAAAAAACTTCTAATGAAACAAAAGAAAACCAAATAACAAAAGCAATCAAAGCTCAAACCAAAATCTAAAAACAAGAATTGTGCTAAAGAGCCTTCTTTGGCTGTTATTTTGCACCACAGACTTACAGCCCATGGCTGTCCTTGGCAACACAGTAGAAAATAAGTTACTTCTGGTAACAATCTTTACAAGAGAAAATTAAGTAGGTCTCCTTTTTTGGAATATGGGTTTGAAGAATAAGGACACCCAACACTAAGCAGAAAACATGTTACAGACTTTGGCTCAAAGTCTTTGCGATTTTGTAGAATGATTTTGTAATTTTCCTTGATGACCTATCAGGACAAGAAAAATTTACACTCTCAGAATCTTCCTGTTTTCCCAGCAGCTCTTGATGTGTCTCAGCACAGGTCTGAATCCCTCTACATGCTCACTCTTGCTGAGCCAGAACCCAGATGAAATTAATAGCTATTCATTGCAAGGAAACAAAAGTAAAGGAAGAAAATGCAACAGATGATAGCCATGATTAATGGGGATGAGATGAAATATTTCTTTTGCACACGCAGAGATGCCCCTATAGAAGTTATCTTCAAAGGAGACCTTGTCCTGGTCTGTTCCATGTTCCAGTTTCTGCTGGAGTATTTCACACCAAGTGTAGGAAGGAACAACGGCCTGATTAGTATTTGTCAATTCAGCTCTCCATCCCACACTAGATCTATTAAGCTGGAATAATATATTATGACCTATCGTTGGCTGAGGTCATTCCCTGCATCCCCATCATTGACTGAGGTCATTCCCTGCATCCCCATCATTGGCTGAGGTCATTCCCTGCATCCCCAAGTGTCATAGAGCACCTGGGCTTGGAATTATTTCTCAGCTCTTAAAAACTGCTAGAAACTGAGCTGTGAACTACACATTGTACTGGAGTTTAAAAGAAAAACACTATATTACTCCAATAGTCCAGGTATAATATATCGAAAACTAACATTGTAGAAATGCCCAAATCTGAGTTCAAGAGAGATGTGAACAACCTAGAAAATCATGTGGATGCCATATGGGGAACCTGCCTAGAATTGATTCAAAGATTATGATTATTTCTCTAGTGCAGGATCCTGACAAGGTACCACTCATCAACCCCTATATCTGGAAATAACCAGGGAAAACATATCACATGAAATCCACAGGCACTGCATGGGTCCTATAATCAGCAACAATGTGTTAACTGAAAATATTTCTAACACTAGGAACTGAATTTAAAAAGTGATGGTCATGAAGGAACATAACAACACACCTGTACATCTGAGATTGTTGTAGAGCACTCTGTCAAATATGCAAAGTATTTGTGTTCACACAACACAAGCACAGTATACCTCAGTAACCTGTTTAGTGTTGTTTCCTAGCTAATGCTATTATAAAAATCTCCCAGGATATTTTGGAGTCATAAAAAACAAATCTTGAATGGGATAGGTACGTAATGAGCAAAGCATATAGACAGCTCAGTCAGTGATAAGCTTTCCGCTCATAAACACAGACTCAGAATCAGGGTTCTTGGCATAGTATCCAATCTGTCTTAGCAAGTTCCAAAAGGTAGGTAGAGTAGGCTTGTCTGCCAGCAAAGGATCACATGGTGGTAGTGGTCTAGCCTCTCCTTCAGTGTTTCAGTCTTTTCCCAAAGAAAACAGTTCCTTCCATTAGAGGCTCCCTTTGTCATTGCCTAACTGACTAGGTGTCCAAAGGTATGATCCCAGAAAAATAGGAAGTCACTATAAATAGGAACAAATGGAACAATTTTCTCCCAATAATGTGACTGTGTCAGGGATATTTTGAGTAAGATGGGGCTAAATAGTTGAAGGGCAAATACTTGCATGGATTATCTAACACTGAGTAATAGTTCATGAAAGGGCTGCATCACATAGTACAATTTCACTCTTTAGCTGATGGACATCAGGATATCATCTTCTTCTGGACTACTCTGAGGACCAGTACAGACCTCATGTGCCCTAGAGACTCTCTGGATATCTACTACTTGTTCTGTAATCAGTGGGTCAAAGGGGACTTCTTTTCTACTTTCTGAACATCACTTCTCAAACACCTACCTGATTTTATACTACCAGACCTGTCTGAAGGTCCTCATTTCTCCCAACCCCCATTGAGGCTGATTTTAACACTGAGAAAATGAGTTTGAATAACAGCAATTGCAGAATGCTACACAGAAAACATAGTGTGAGTTCTTTAGATTATCATGACCCTCAAGGGGCTCCTGAAAACCCCCTGTTTTGCACCACAGCTATGGGAATTCTGCTGGATGCATGTAAAGCCACATACAACTCAATCTCTCAATGATTAGAATCAAAGACATATGATAAGGCAACGTTTTACTGAGTAGAGGTAGTTGGATAGGCAATGGTAGCAGGCAATGACGAAAAGAATCTGGAATGCTGAGAATACACAGTGAGCCACCTGATATTCCAGTGGCCCTTCTTAATTCTTCCAGAGCAGAAAAGGGACATAACACATGGATGTTATACACCAACGTCCTCCTCAACACTATGTACCATATTCCATTGATTTTCTCCAAAGGATTTCAATGAGGATCAGTACTATTGCCACTAGCCAGTTGAGAGTCTGACTTTACATGAGTTTTTGTGTCCTTTTTTTTTTCTGGGAAGCTAGGTAGAGTTGCACACTAATTTGACTGCCGTATTAAATTTTTTATGCGTGCAGTCTGTAATCTCAGGGGCTTTTCATCATGCTTGGCCTCTAGAACAGACATGGTTACATGTCTACACAAACACACACACAAACATATATACACACACAAACACAGTTGTATATTCAAGCATCCATACCACAAACACTTGCAAAGGCATTTTGCCTTACACAAACACACAACTTAGAATAAACACACTGAGTCATAGCTGGTACACAAACACACACACACACACACACACACACACACAGACACACCAACACACACACCACATACCACACAAAGACTGACACAAACACACATACAACAATGAAATTCTTGCTCTTATCTAGCATATTTTCTATTGTATGAGCATGTAGTGGGACCTATGATGTGCACAAGGCTCTTAGACTTAAGGGGGCTTTGCAGCCCTGACCTGTACTTATCTCCTCCTCAGGAATATTTTATATGCAAATACTTGCTGTCCTACAAGGAAATTACAAGCTCTACACAGATATCCTGAACAACACAGCACTAAATTGCCAAGAAAGAGCTTTCTACCTATAGCCTCCACTAAGCCCGTTTTGACTCATCAAGGCCCTCTCACTAAACCTACACTGAGTCCTTTTTAGCATCTGAGGAAGACTGTGACTTTTGGTCATTACTCAGGAACTTTTCAACACATTACTTATTATATGATATTAAATCATCCTCAAAATTAGTCAGGAGAAATCTAGTTAAATGACCTGCTGTGACATTTCTGAAATGCAGCACTCTGCACAACTCTGATTGAGAATCTATCCTGAAACAAAGCCATGCCCAAAATATAGTTAGCAAAACAATGTCAGCAGAGTGAGCACTGTAGGCTTCTATGTATGCCCATGGTTAAGCCAATAAGACAAGCCAGAATCTCCCAGGCAATAACTCGAAGCAGGAAAAATTAAGAAATGTAATACTAATTTTAAAAATAGTATTATTGTTTAATGATTTGTTGATATAAATAAGAGACAATCTCCACCTGGTAGTGGACAGGAAATGAAAACTCTACTGGACATCAAACAACAGGAAGTATAAGGTTTATTGAGAGACGTAGGCCCAAAGAACCAAGTTAGAGAATGACTACACAAAATCAGATGTCCTTAACTGGCCTTACAAAATACCCACAAAGGTACATATTTGCATAAGCATCCATAAACACACACACACACACACACACACACACACCCATAAAATCATAAGGGAGCAAAAAACAATGAAGAATCTGTCATGCTAGTGGAACAAAAATTTAGACAATGCAGAGCAGGTGTTTCAACTGAGAAATACAACTCTGGTATTCTTACTAGGGAAATAGAAAGATCTAGACAACATTCTTCTTGGTCAGAAGGAGGAGTATATAGAGTGAAATTTTTTCATGAATTCTCAAAACTCTCACACAAAGTGAGATTGTGAGAAGCCTTTCCTACATCCCTGCTCATCAAGCCAGCTCCAGACCACAAGGCCCAGGAACTCCAACTCCAACAACACTCAAAGAAAATAGGACTGACAAGCTGCTACTCAGGCTCACTCAGTGTGAATCAAGATCTACAGGGGAAAGGGTAGGGGTGGGGGGCAAAAACTTCCAAAAGGCAACAATGAAATCCACTTATTTCTCAATCCCACTAAGCTCTCATCCTTCCAAACTACTTCCTACCTGAAATCTCACATGCTCCCCACAAAACTTTTGAAGGCCTTTACATCTTCCTGCAAAGCACTCTACTATTCTAAAGAAGGGCTCCAACACAGCTCCCTTCAAACTCAATGTCATATAGAGTCGTGATGTGTAATCAACTTATCTCCCCTAGTGAACTGCATTCTAGTAGAACAGAAAAATTTGCTTCTCAAACTAACAGTTTCTTGATAAAGGCTACCTCCACAAAAAGCCTTGTAGATGATCCCATAAATAAACAGTTGGAGAAGACATAGGCAAGTGCCTGGTAAGTTGGTGGACTGTTACATTGGACTGTCTTTGTTTATAGTGAGCCATGAGGGCAATCTGCCTCTGATACACATCACCCTACCTGCTGCTGTTTGGCACTTCTGACCAAGATGTTCTTGCTGGCCTCATCACAGAACCTTTTTCTTCACCATAGGATGCTTCCTGTTCAGCCTGCCCCACCAGCAGCTTCCTGTTCTCATTCAGCAACATCCTTACTCTTTCCTTCAATTAATTGCAGTCATTCACGAGGTAACAGTGCCTGAAGCTGATCCACAAACAAAGAAACAAAAAATGATCATTTCAAGCAAGCTTACATTTCTCTGCCACTCTTTTAACAACTAGGATCCCTACAAGAGTCCTGATCCCCAGACAGACTCAGACTAGAGTCCACATTATACCCATCAGTACCAAATAGAGGTAGGTCAAATGCAGAGATCAGCCACATTTCACAAGACTCAGAGGACTTCAGAAAACCGTATCATCAATAGTGTGGTTGTTTATATGTCTGTGTACCATAAAACAATCAGCAGGGAAAGGGCAAAAACACTCTGAGGGAGAAGAGAAGACCCAACATGTATAAACCAAATCGAGGTAGGTCAAATCCAGAGATCAGCCACATGCCACAAGACTCAAAGGACTTCGGAAATCATTAACACCAACAGTTTTCCATGTACATCACTGAAGAGGAAATGTTCCTCATGGTTGCTTACATGTCTGGGTACCAGAAAACAATCAGCAGGGAAAGGGCAAAAACACTCTGAGGGAGAAGAGAAGACCCAACAGGTATAAACTCTTTCCATTTTTGTCATGGATCCCAGAACTTTGAATCTGCTGTCAGAATCCTAAAGTTTCAGGGTTGCTTGATATTCCCAGCATGGTGGAAATGGTATCTATGCAGAGGATCCTGAATTATTAAGAATAAAGTTTGGAGTGTCTTGGACACTCATCACACCGAAGAAAACTGAGTCCAAGAGGTACAAATCCAAGACCCTTGCCTCAAGGGAGGGCTCCTATTAAGGAACAGATAGTGGGGCTGGAGAGATGGCTCAGAGGTTAAGAGCACTGACTGCTCTCCTGGAGGTCCTGAGTTCAATTCCCGCAACCACATGGTGGCTCACCACCATCCGTAATGTGATCTGACCTCCTCTTCTGGAGTGTCTGAAGACAGCTACAGTGTACTTACACATATAATAAATAATTTTTTTTTTTAAAAAAAGAAACAGGTAGTATAGAACTAGAGCCCTTATTTTTGTTCAAAGTCCTAGAAGGCCACCAGCATTCCCTGCCTAGTGTTTCTCCTTACCTGTGTCAGGGACTCACCTGCAGGAATAGTTATCTTCTATGAGTTCCTTGTACTTCTCTATGATATCACTTATTGACTGGGTCATTTTTTCCATATCCAACATTGTCTTCCCATGTTGTGATTTAATGATGGTGAATTCAATGTTCATCCTGTGGAAGTGCATGGCCCAAAGAGCAAATATCCTCTGAACTAAGCAATCAAGTATCATGTGCAAAAAGGCTGTATCTGGACTACCCAAGCCAATTGTATGCCACATCCTTGTTCCTTCAAAGAAGGTCCTATTAGTACTGAGTAAACTTATTATCTTGCCCAGAGAACAGCAGAGCCTGGGAACCAAATGAAGAGCAATGACCCTCAAGAACTCCTTGGGTGAGCCTGAAGTACTATACTAGGTCTGTGAGAAGTTTCTAATAGACCTGTCAAGATATTGAATCCTTTATCCTCAGGCTGGTCCTCTTGTCTTAGAGCTTGGTGGCTCCCACTATCTAGTGAAAGAAGCAGAGAAGTTCTCTCCGGGTCAGCATCTTATATTTACATCACCCCATGCAGTTGAGGTTCTTCTCAAAGCAACACCAAAATTCTGGCTGTTCAAAGCAAGGGTCAAAGTCCTACTCTTTGAATATCCTGGAATCTACTTTGAAAAACCCACTGTCATCACATCTGCTAACATCTTGACAGATGAAAACCCACAGAAGCTCATCAATAATTGTATGAGGAAACAAACATGAAGAAACAGATCCGTCTCAACATACTGGACACTCCCACATCCCATGAAAGATTCTGAGTGAATGTTCTACATGGATGGGAACAACTCAATTAAATATGGAACCAGGTACACAGGGACTTCAGGAGATATTGCAGGTGAAAATATTTGGCCCCAAGATATATAGACCAAATCTATGGTGAAAGAAAAGACCTGTCATCACTTACCAGGAATGTCAATATGCTTTGATTAATAAATATGTGGATATTATGACCTATGGAGAAGAAGAGCTCATCAATGCTCACAGAAAGTACATTAAAAACAAAGAGGAATTCTTGGCTCTCCTGGAAACTCTTTGAATTCCTCCATGATACTCTTGGTTTCAAGGCAAAGCACATCAACTTAATGACCCCCTTGTGGTCACAAGTAATGAGGTCACTGAGTTGGCATGCCAAAAATTGTTTGAGATCAGTGTAAGCTGTGCATGGTGGCACATGCCTTTAATCCCAGAAGTTGAGAGGCATATGCAGGCATATTTCTAAGTTCTAGGCCAGACTGGTCTACAGAGTGAGTTCCAGGACAGCCAGGCGATACAGAGAAATCTTGTCTCGAATAAACCAATCAAAAAGCAAACAAACAAAAACAGTGGAATCTACTGACATTCAGTTGACATACTGTGACCCACTGCAGCCTGAGAATCCATTGTATAAACAAGGGGAAATAAGGGATGTAAAAATATCTAAAAGATAGCTGAAGCCAAAATTTGGTGGTGGACACCAGAGGGAAGGATCACTCTGCCAGGAAATACTGGCAAGTTTCTGGAAACAAACCTTCAACAGACTACCTGACTGGCATACACATTACTTTCTAAGTTGCTCATAACAAAGTATGTATAACTGGACTTACAGCATGGCTCAATTCCTCCAAGCAATATGTCATCTTAATAGTAAAATACATGTAAAGACAGATACTTCTGCCAGAAGTGGGAACATATGAGGGGCCAAACAATGGTCAAATGTGGGAAACTGACTGCACTGATGTGTGTTCTGGTGGGGGAGAGTAAGAGTCCATGCTTTTTTTTTTTTTTTTTAATGAAACCTTCTATGCGTTTATCCACTAGTCTGAAACTTCTAAAAGAGTAGCTGAGGAGCTCTTCAAGGTACTTGACCAACAATTATACCACACCCTTTGAATTGTGTCAAACTATAGCAGAGCATTCATAGCCAAAAGCTGTCAATAAACAGTGAATGATTTAGGAATAGATGGGAACCTTCATGGTATATGCAGACCTCAGAGTTCTGGTCTCATGAAAGTAAAGAAGAGTTCCTTAACGGAAACACTACAAATCTCTCAGAAGAGTTCACGGACTGAGCCTCCTTCTTACTTTGGGCCTATTGTACCCAACACAGGGAGGAACTCATCCCTATACTATTATTCTATTGGAATGTCTGCCCCATAGCTTTGTAGGCTCAGATATCATCAGCTAGCCAAAATATAACTATTTTTTTTCATTAGCCATATTCTCCAGTTCTCCATAAAGGCTCTTCATATGACTACCAGAGAGAGAGAGAGAGAGAGAGAGTACACTTCTGTCTATCCTACCATCTCCCCAGACACCTTTGGGCCTTGTTGTAGTGATATTCCATAACCGAAGGTGGTAGCCAAAGACAACACAATCAATGTGGAAAGGCTTTGCATGATATCTACACTCTTACACCTGTGAGGTTAGGTGGCATTTTACCATGCACTCAGCACACCCAGGTCAAGAAGGCAGAAGGCACTGATGTCAATGCCAAAGAGAGCCCCTTCTGAAATTATGAATCCATTAAAATTGAGGTTTCACTGGACCCGAGGCCTTTCATCCCCTATCCATCCAATTGAGTCTTAGGTATATCATGAATACAGGATCATATTCCAACCCCCAACAGACTCAGGCCTGGAACTGGGAACTTACAAAGGTAGATACTGGAGAAGTGAGAGCTAATGGGACCAGGAAGCAGCCATTCAATGTCCCTCTTGGCCTTTGTTCAGAGATGCCTATTTTGTCTGGTTGTTTAGGAGATAGAGAGAATGTAAGATTTTAGCTCTGGAAGAAGGGACATAAAATTTACAATTTGATGTTGCCCCTGTAGTGACTTCTTCTATTGCCAAGTACAAGGGAGTTTTCATTGCAAAGAAATGGGGTTGTAAATCAGAGATTTTGTGAAATCACATGTCTCAATATATTGAAACAGTGTCTCCTCCCAAGGCAGTTGCAGTCTAAAACATAATTCAACTTGTGTAAGAGTAAAGGTGCAAGAGTAGGTTTTTGGCCTCTGGGAAACAGAGACACCTGGATAAATCGACTGTTTGTTCCATGAATGGACCCCAGAAGTAGATTTATATTGGAGAAGAATCTCCCTCATAAAAGGATCCTAACAAAGATGAGCGACCCATTCCAATGCACTAACAAACTCTCCCCATTCAATGCACTGGACTCGTAGTGAAGCAGAGAGAAATCTCTAGCTTTGGAAGGAGAAGTTGCCAAGAGGTATCCCAAGGGGCAAAAGAGAAACTCCAGGCAAGGGCACCTCAGAAACTGGTCAAGATGGGGCAAGCTGGTAAGCCAGTAGGTCATGGAATTTCCCAGTGACATCATCAGTAGTCACTTCCCAGACAATCTCTTGTATCCAAGAGAACCCTAGAATCTTCTGTGATGTCGCCAATGTTGTGGTAACCAGAGCAGCTTGTGGGGTATTCCTTCAGATCCTCATGGGTTCCCAAGGAGGCATGTTGTCCATGCTCCTCAGGGTATTTCGGAGAGAGAATAGAATACACACAGACATCAGAGCAAGTCAGAAAGAGTCTGGCCGCCCATCAGTGTGGGAAAGGGCAAGAAACAACTGGTCATGGAGATGGCACAGTGAGTCCTGGGCAAGCTTTGGGGAGCTTCCAAGAGGATGTGGGCTTCAGCTGGTCCTTCCAGGAAGAGGGATTATGATCTGGATACTTCAGATTCTTCAATGGTAGAACCAGAGTCAAGAATATGTGATGATTAGTTTTACAGACAGCCTGGTATTCAAAAGCCTGCACTTTCTTTGCTGAGAGATCTTAATTTCCTCCTGAATGGAAAATTATGCAGAGCAAGCTCTATGAGAATAGAAAGCGGTTGTTCTCAGGATAGAGTGTTCATACACTTCATCTTAATATAGTTTCTCTAGGTTACATGAGCATGTGATGCCAAGAACAGAGAGGGCTATTCCCCTGCCTATGAATCAAGGTCTCAGACACTTTGGTATGGAACACACGTGATGTGGACTGATTCATAGTCTGGGGTTCCTGTAGTAGTGTATGAGCTCTCATCATGCATTTGAAGAAGACTAGAAAAATGTTGGCTAGTATGCTAATAGGTACAGACTTTGTTGTCAGATATGAGCTGACAATGCCATCCACTTATTCTTGCCTGGGGCAGCTTATGCATTTGAGGGCTAGGGCGATTACAATAGGAAGTCAGGCATATGTTTAGTGATGGTGGTTGTGAACAGGGACCTAGCTGAGGAGCCCAGCTTGAAGAAACCTATGATGCACTATCAGGGATTCTAGGTGTCTCTAGATTTTCCTCTTCCTCAGGCTTCTGTGTGGGACAAAGCATGGTTTCCCTTTCCCTGCCCTATTATCTCTACAAGGTTACTAGTGTTTTTCTACCTTCAGGGTCTGTTGGGGAGGCATCACCCCAACCCCCCACCATCAATGAGCAGGAGAAGAGATGCGAGAGGTTGGAGAAGCTCAAAAGAGAGCTCCAGAACATAAAAAATGCCAGAGAAGAACTTCAGGGAATCTTGGCCAATTACACTAACAAGGATTTAAATGACAGGTAGTCTTTATGCCCAGTTCTCTGATGACTATCTTGGGCCATCCCTGTTAAGCCCAGATTCCCTCATAACACAGGTGGCTACAACTCCAGGCTGTCTGCATATCCAAATTAATTTTGCTGATTGGACTGTCGACACAGAACTTCAAGTTCAGATAGGAGTGAGATGGGGTCACAGGCACTTTTCATTCCTCCAATAGTAATTCAGAGGCTGTGGCATGAATCACAGTCAGGGGATGAAGGCAGTAATGTGTGAGCTCTCATCCTGCCATTTAAGAAGCTTACACAGGTGTTGGTTTGTGGGAGTTGCTAGGTAATGTTTGTTTATAGCCAATCCTTTCCATAATTGACCAGGCTATAATTTGGGTCCAAATGGTCCTGTCAACAGCTGGAGCGGGCTGTCCCACATATTGTCTCTCAGTATGACTGGATTGGCTGCAGTTCATCACTGCTTTTCTCAAATTTTGTTCATTATACTCTCAGATAAAGCCAAATCATTTTATTTATTTGGCATTCTGATTGTGTGTGTGTGTGGGTCTTGTGTGTGTGTCTCTTGTGTCTTGCCTCTGTCTGTGTGTGAGTGTGTGTGTGTGTGTGTGTGTGTGTGTGTAAAAGAGATAGAGACAGAGAGAGATACTGACAGAGAGACAGAGACTGAGAGAGATACTGTTTGCATGTGAGCTTGTGTGTGCGTTTGTGGATGTGTGTGTTCCTGTGTGTATGTGTTCCTGTTTGTGTGTGTTCCTGTGTGTGCAGCTTAAGATCTAGAGAGTCTGTGTCATGTGATATATCATTGAGTTTTCCAAGACTCCATTTCCAGGCAATAACAGTGAGGAAGCCAGGGAGGTTCATTCTGAGTAGCAGAGGACTTGACCTCTGTGCTCACCGTGAATGCACATTGGAATCTCCTGGTGTGTTATAAAGGCTTTTCCCTGTAGATATGATTATGTCCTTTGGGAATTTTTGTAGCAATAGAACCAAGGATTGGGAATTCCTTGTCTAAAACCAGGAGGAGAATAATACAGGTTTAACGTGGACCCAGGCCTGTGACACAGATTCCTGGAAAGTTCTGGGAGAGTTAGTCTATTCTTTCAAACCCCTTCAGGGAGCTGAAGCAGATCAACACCCTGCTTTTTCTTCCCTGTGCTTACTGACCCAAGCTGAAGAGCAATAATTTTAATAAGCACCAAGTGGAAAAGGTAACAAGGAGCTAGGTCCAGTGGCATATATGGGGTAGGGTAGTACATGATTCAGCTTGAATTGAAATGATCCTTGTATCCTTAGTTCATGGAACAATTTGTTGCTTGGGCCATGCCCTCCCACAGGATCAACTTTGAGACATATATGCTTGAGATGCAACATGACCAGGTGATGACTGACCTGAAGAGAATGCCCCAGGACATCAGTGAGGCCTTGTCCAAGTGAAAAGAAAATCAGTTCTACTGGTGAGTGACTAACAGGGTCATGACCCAAGAACTAGGCCCAGGATATGTCTGACAATCCTTGTCTTTGAACGAACATGGGGCTCAGGTTCTATACTCTTAGTCTCTAAAGAGGAAGCCTGCCTCCTTCAAATGAGGCACTAAGATTTTAACATCTTAGAGTCATTTTGACCAAGTGTGAAGAGTCTGGTAGCCCCTCAAGTCACTGTCCTTTCCAACTCAGTATCCTCAAGATTGAAAGGTTTCTACCATGATGGAGATATCATTCAACCTTGGACCTCTTGAGCTCTGAAAGTAGATACATAGAAGGGGTTTCCAGGAGAAACATAGAAAGATAGTATGATGCTTGGGTCTCTTCACTCATAGAGAATTTTGCCCTATACCTACAGGTGGTTTTTTAATACCACAGACTCATAAGCACATATAGACACCATGTTCTTTTCTGAGAGATACATGAGTCCCTGTTGGTGTCAGAGATTTCAAAAGTACCTTGATCTTCTGGAAAGTGGCAGTCCTCTGGATTTGATCTCCCTCTATGGCCAATCTGGATACTTGTCTGGGGCTGTCTGAGGATCAGGGCCCATGATGAAGGAATGGTGCTTGGAGGAATGGGAGGAAGATGGATGGATGCTGCCTGTAACCACCATGTTTTGTTTGTGGTTCAGCTTCAGGAACTGCCACCTCATGATTGAATCTAAGCTCATCCAGCACAAAGTCAGGATGTTGAGGAGTGAGAACAGACAGCTGCTAAGGGATCAGACTGCATTGGAAGAATGCAACATAGCAACAAAAATACGATGTAAAGAAGGCAGCCAGAAGATCAAAGACCACTATACTAAGCAGCAGCAGGTAGGATGAATGAAGCATCATGGGCAGAATGCCCTAATGTGTAATCATAAAGACAGTCAAGCCTATGTAACCATCCTGCACCTTATCCAGGCTCTCTCCTATGTCTCATCCAGTTTTACACTTCTGTGATCATTTCCAAGACTTTCTGTGGAGTTATCCTCTTTTGAAGAAATTGGATTTCTCTCATGCCCTCTCCTCCCCATCCCAGTTGGCCACCTCTAGCTTGCCACTCTAGGCAGAGTAGATCCTGGACCCCTGACAGCAACCCCTTGAGGCTCTATGGTATGGAGAGGTGCCTCAGGATGCCATTTCCTGAATTATCTAGGAATCAGGCCCTCTCTTTTGCTCTATGGCAACTCATCCAGAGGAGCCTGGGCCTGTCCTCTCCTAGGACAGGAGGGCAGGCTCCAATTTTATTGTGTATGTGTACGTGTGTATGGGTGTGTGTGTGTGTCATGGCTTGGCTGAAAAGATGCAGTGTCCTTTCGATGTCTCTGAGATGAAGTACTAGTACAGGATGGCAGTATCTAAGGAGCCATACACATAGCAGGGCTATTGGTTTTTGGTTTTGCATTTGTTTTTTCCTTCATGAGTATCTCCTTTAGAGTTCAATGCTTACCCTTGGGAAGAATTGCATGAAGCACACTCTTGCTGATTACAGTATCTTTTCAGTGTGCATGGATTTCCTGTGAGATGGTTTCTCTGGGGATTCCCAGATATAGGGGTTCACAAGGAGAGCCAAGGAAGGATTCTGCACTCCAGAAATAATAAGAGACTTCACTTCAAAGTTTGCTAGGCTCCTTAGAAGGCCTCTGTTCAATGTTAGATTCAGACACTGATACACACTTATTTTTCAATATAAACTTTAGACTATTGGAGAAATGTGGTGTTTTACTTTAACTCCAGCACAGTGTGTAGTTCACAATTCAGTGTCAAGCAATTTTTTACATTTGAGAAAAACATCCAGGCCCAGGTGCTCTCTGCCCCTTCTCCTATGGGGATACAGGAAAGATCTCAGATGAAAGGTCATACTAGATTATCCTGATGAGTAAAGCTGGTGTTTCTTGGATCGCTGACATGGCAAGATCTCAACAGCTTTTTTCTCTTCCTCCCATAGGTCTGAAATATTCTGCAGAAGCTCAAACAGATCAGAGACCAGGTCAAGATCTTGCTCCGACACAACTGTTCACCAGGAGCACTGGATGTGCAAAGCAAATTAACCACCATTGCATCTAATCCTTGTAACCATGGCAATCTTGGGCTGCATTTTCTTCTTTTTTAGTTTGCTATGGGTAATGAGGCCTTTATTTTGTCTAGCATCTCATCCAGCAAGACTGCCTGTTTGGAAGGCTTCAGAGAAGTACTGAGATACATCAAGATCTGCTGGGCATCCAGCAGGACTCTGACAATGCCAATTTTGGCAGGTCCTGTTGGGTCATCAAGATATAATTCATAGTGGTCAGTCATGTGAATTTGAAAAACTTTGAGGTATCATCTGTAACATCTCTCATGTTAGCCTTGAAGGACTAGTCCATGAGCAGAACACCCACCCCAATGAGGCATGCCTATATTCATCTTGAACAGATTATTACCATCAGTGACTGCCTTTGCACTATTTCACCAAGGCCAGCAACAGGCTGTGGGTCTGTGCTGAACATCTGCAGCAAGAGAATGATGCTTAGCTTAATTATTTTGTTTGGTTTTTGGTTAGAGTTTTGATTTCTTTGGGTCTTTGGTTTTCCTGTGTTTTCATTTGAAGTTTCAATATATATTCATTATCTTTTTGTTAATGTAATTAATTTGCATTTTGCTAAGTTTATATCTTGTATAAACTGACTCCCCACGTTAAGAATTTATTGAATAAAATTAGTATATTGTTATGGATAAAACATCATCTCTAATTATTTCTATTATAAGGACATTCTGCATTTATGTGTGGTTCATACATAGTCCTGTAACACTAGAAGTTTCAGGCAGGAATGGGACTCTTCAAGTATTATGTTGTTTAGGCTTCATAAGTAGTGCCCAGCCAGCCAGATCTCCACATAAAATTGAGCTTTTGATGTGGATAATGTATTAAACTGTGTGGATCTGGATGTCAGGATGGAAAAAGTATCCATGCTCTATCTCTATAGTCAAAAATTTAGCTACAGTCATAATGTACTCTCTTGTGGATGACCACGTCAGACAAACAAATTAGAAACACAACAGTATTTCTCTAATACATCTCAGGAAACAAAAATATTCACATTGAGTAATTAAAATCTTCTGAATTATAAATGAAGTTATTGGGATTAAAATGACCTTCAAAGTTCATTTCATAATTGAATGTTTGATACCTACTTCATAGAACTGTTTTACAAAGGACTAGTAGATACGGACTTGCTGGAGGAGTTGTGACAATGGAGGTTGGCATTGAGGTTTCAAAAGCTCATGCCAATCCCTGCCTCTGTCTTTGTCCCTGTCTTTGTCACTCTCTCTGTCTCTGTTATCTCACTATGTTTCTCTCTTTTTTCTCTATATCTCAGTCTGTAATGTCTCTGTCTCCGTCTCTGCCTCAGTCTTTCTGTTTGTCTGTCAATCTGTATCTATCTATGTCTTTCCTCTGCCTCCTCTATATGTATCAGATGCAAGTTCATCTACTCCTCTAGTTCCATGATGCCTGTATGCATGCCTGCCTGCCTACTGCCACGTTCCCCACCTTGACAATCCTCGATCACCCTTTTATATTGTTGGCCAACCCCAATTGAATATTTTCTTTATACGTTATCCTGGTCAAGATGTGTCCTAGCAATAAAACAGTGAATAAGAAAGCAAAAGAAACTCTTAATCAATGCAAAGATCAGCTACAAGATGGGAGAGGATCTTTACTAAGTGTACACATGACAGAGAGTTCATTTCTAGACAATCAGATGGTGTTTAAAACCAAACACCAGAAAACCTGCCTGTTAAATATTAAAACATTATAAATTTAAACATTTCAAAATGTTCTATGGCTGTACATGGTAGTGCACACCTGTAATCCCAGCAGTCAGAAGGCAGAGGCAAGAAGAACTGCATGAGCCTCTGGACAGTCTGGTCTATGTACTAGATTCTGGGACAGCAGGGTTAACTAGAGAGTCGCAGTCTCAAACACACTCCCTTCTGATGTTCTGTCGAACTGAAGAACAGAATCTTCAAGAAAGAGAAAGAAATGGATCATAGATATGTATTTACACATTTAATATCCTTCCTCATAGGAAAATGCAAATTAAAATAGTTTTAACCTTGTATCTTACTGCAGTCAGAATGGCTATTACCAATAGACTAAGGACCACAACTATTGGCATGAGTGTGGGGTAAGAGAACATATATTCACCTGTACAGTCATTACAAAAAACAGGAGAAATGTTCTGGAAAACATTACTAGAGATAGATCTTCTATATGAACCAGCTGTACTATTTGTGGTGGTGTGAATGAGAAGAATGCTTATAGGCTCATAGATTTGAATACTTGGTCAATAGGGTATAGCACTATTTGATTGAATTTGGAGCTGTGGCCTTCTGTGGGGGTGGGCTTTAAAGTTTCAAAAGCCCAGCTCAGGGCCAGTATCCCTGCTTCCTGCAGATCCAGATCCAGAACTCTCAGCTACTTCTCCAACACCATGTCTGCCTGTGCATGATTCTGTCAAGACAAAAATGTAATAAAATTCTGAAATGGTAAGCAGACCCGCATTTAAATGCTCTCCTTAAAAGGGCCTATTATGGTCCTGTTGTTTCTTTCTAGCAAGTGAACACAGAGTCAGCCACTATTCCAGGGCATATAGCCAAAGGCATTATCCTAAGACAGAGACCTGGGTGTGCTCATGTTCCTTACTGATTTATTCACAATAGGCAGGACATCAAAACAACCCAGACGTAAATATAACTGATGAAAGGATAATGAATATATGGTTCATATACACAATGGTAATGAACTGTGACAATATAAATGACATTTACAGGTTAATGGACGGAGACATGAATAATCTTTTTGAGTGATATAACCCAGACCCAAAAAGACAAATACCATATGATGTGTCTTATGTTGATGGTAACTTTGAATGTCTAGAGATGTGTATTTAAACTGCAGTATCCATTGAAGGTAATGCATAGTGTTGAGTTATAGGAGGATATTTCAAGAAAATAATAGAACACATAATTGGTGAAGGAGAAAAAAGGAAAACAGTAGGACCGAGTGAGGTAAATATCTTGGGAGATTGCAGAGGAGTGTGGTGGCTTGAATATGCTTGATCATGGGAGTGGTACCTTTAGGAGTTGTGGCCTTGTTAGAAACAGTGTGTCAGTGTGGAGGGTGGGCTTTGAGACCCTCCTACTAAACACCAGTTAGACAGTCTTCTTGGTGCCTTCAGAATAAGATGTAGAGCTCTTAGCTTCTTCTCCAAAGTAATGTCTGTCTAGATGCTGCCATGCTTCTTGCCTTGAAATCAATGGACTGAGCCTCTGAACCTATAAGCCAGTCCCAATGAAAAGTGGCCTTGGTCCTGGTGTCTTCTCACATCAATAAAACTCAAAGACCTGGGACAGTAGAGCACCATGTCAGGAATTTGGTAAGGTTGAGTGGGTTGGAAGTCCCAGACCCACAGTAGATGGCAAAAGTGTCACCTGCTTCCTACCAGGCCTCTTTCATGGGACCAAAATCTCTACATAGGAACATGGCCTGTGGTCTTTTAGAACAGAATAGGGTTCCCCCTACTAATGAGGTACCTAGAAGATGGTAGGGTTTAGTCAATAAGCTTCCCTTCCTGGACAATCCTTCCTCAGAAGGTACTTAACTTCTAGTCTAACCTCAAGACGTGTTATGCTTTCATTTCCATGAAAAACAATCAATAAACAGTTTAGAACCAAGGACTGTCTCTCTCATCAAACCAACTGTGGGTTATACGGAGAAAAAGCCTTTGCCTACAGAGCCATGCCATCTAAGTCTCCAACAGAAGGCCCCTTAATACTCCTGGACTAGCCACCTCTGAGCTAACCCAGAATTTCCCATTCCCTGTTTTCAGGGCTAGTTCTCAGCCTGCTGGCCTCCTACATGCTCAGCTCCTCTGTGACTTCTAGCAGTACCTGCATGTCCAAGATTCTGAGAACCCCTTGGCCTGGTCTCCTTGCAGGCCAGCAGGCTCTAACCTGCTATAAACTCCCTGCAACCCAGCACTGTCTGGATGTCCAGGATTTCCTGGGTCCCTGTCCCCAGACTCCTTAACATAGGCCCATGGAATTCAGAACCTCCATTCTCTACTCTTGCCTGTGGTTTTCATTGTCAAATGGACTCCAAGGTGTCAGGGAACCTCAGCTTCCACCTCCCTGCCCAAGGCTACATTCTTCCACCCCCTAAGTAGTGTAATTGCATTTCAATCCAGGTCAATACCAGACAGTGGGCTTAGGATACATACAATCTACCATGTCTGCATTTGGTCTGCCCAGTGGGTTTCCCACACCTGTGCTGCAGACCAGAAAGCAAAACAACACTAAGACAAGGAAGTAGTATGGAGGTGGGATAACTGACTGCAGACTTTTGAAAGGCCACCTGTAAGCCTACAATTTAAGAAGCTTTATAATACACAAACCCATATAAAGGAGGTTTAAATGAAAATACCCTATTATGCTCTGACAATTCCTCCCCTGAACATAATATACTACCCAATGAAAAGCCCAGGGCCAGGTTTGCTTTATCTGTTTGGAGTTGCTCATCACTGAGTCTCATACACACTCCCCAATCATTAAAGACTGCTTCCATTGCTCTTCCTTCCTCTCTGGAAGTCAATGGTCAGACCACATTGCTGAAGAAGATGGTATCTGGCACAGCCATCAATTCAGGCATCTATCTCATTATTTTCTGTGTGTTGAGAACATATCTATTACTCTTTAGCAGTTACTTGGAGATATTTGGCCCATTGCAACCCACCAAATGTCTATAGAAGAGATAATCCCTTGGTAGCTGAGATTGCAAATCCCAGTCCACCATCACCCTCCTAAAATCTGGCAACTGATGTTCTAACTTCAGCTTCTCTAAGTGGGCTAAACTGGAGAGGGAGCCCAGGGCCTCATGTATACCAAGCAGCAAACACTACACGAGTGTATACTACACTTCACCACAAGCCCTTTCTCAGCCTTCCTGCATGGATTATCTGCCCAAACAAGGTGAATGTACTAAAACAAAGGGAACATTTTCTACTTTCATAATTCACATTGTAATTTGCTGTGAACTCTGTGCAGAGTTCATGACCACCAGGAACACATGGCCTCCCTTCTCCCCATTGCCACTTACTGGGTTCTCTCTCCATTTTTTCTGTTCTCTTTTCTAATCTGAGGGTACAGCCTTAGATACTCAGATTTTGGGTACTTTGTCCTTTCCTTCAGACCTCTGTATTTGCTGTGTCTCCCCTTAGGACTCTGTGTATCAGGCTGAGTGCTTAGTAGAGCTGTTTCTAACTCTGCATCAGCAAATACCCACAAGAGGTTCTGGCCCTCAGATAGGTGGTTCTTCAAAGCTTTAGATAAGAGGTGTGACTCTGAACAACACCGTGACTCCTGCAGACGGATGGCTGCTGAACAAACTCCATGACTTGGAAGAGGGTTCCAGGAGGGTTTTGGGACTCCTCCAAATCTGGCTGCACTGCAGCTTCCCTTACAATTCAATGTGGATGTCTTACAGGTTAAGAGGATCAGTCAAGTACCAACAAGGGAGCCACATGGATGCACCCAGAAAGGCATGATGCAGGAGAAGCTGAAAGTCCTACATGTTCATGTGAAGGCTGCTAATAGAACATTAATGTCCAGGCAGCTAGGGTGAGGGTCTTGACCACACACTATACTCCAACTTGGCCACACCTTCTTATATTGCCACTCAGTGGGCTGAGCATATAAAAACCATAACAAATATTGATGCAAAAATACACAATAACTTCTTGGAAACTGAATCTAATAGCACATGCAAATGATCATTCACCATGATCCAATAGGCATCATGCATAGGATGTAAGAATGATTCAATGTTTTGGAATTCATCAAAGTAATATACTATGTAATAAATTTAAGAAATTTTTACTTGATCATCACATTAGATGCTGTATCATCCCACAAATGCAGGAATGACTCATTATGAACATCCATCAATGTAATCCCCTATATAAAATATCTTAAAATATATTGGATAATCTCATCAGATGCTGAAAAAGTGTTTGACAATATACAATACAACTTCAAGGTGAATGCATTGGAAGAATCAGAAAGTCACGGTCTATATATGAATATAATAAGAGCAACATAGAGCAATCCAGTTGCCAACATAAAAATATATGGAGAAAAATTTGAAGCAATCCCATTAAAATCAGAGACAAGGAAAGACTTCCCCCTCTTCCCCTATGTATTCAACATAGTCCTTGACATTTTAGCCATAGCAATCTGGCAAAAAAGGCAGATCAAAGTGATGCAAATTGGAAGGGAAAAATTCAAGACACTACAATTTGAGGAGTATGGGATATTACACATAAATGAGCCCCAAAATATCCAGGAGAGAACTCCTACAGCTGATAAATAACTTCAGCAATGTCAATGGATATAAAATTAACTCAAACAATCCAGGAACTTTCCACTACTCAAAGGATAATTAGGCTGAGGAAGAAATTTTTAAAAACTACATACTTCACAAACAATATCCTGGTGTGATTCTAACAAAGCAAGGGAAAGATCTGTATGACAAGAACATTAAGTCTCTGAACAAAGAAATCAAAGAAGACCATAGAAGATGGAAAGTTCTCCCATGGTCATTGATGAGCAGGATTAATATAGTAAAAAATGTCCATCTCGCCAAAACAATCTAGGGATTCAATGCAATCCCCATCACAATTCCAACTCATTTCTTCACAGAGATAGAAAAAGCAATTCTCAAATTTATCTGGAATAACAGAAACCCCAGTATAGCAAAAACTATTCTTAACAATAAAAGTATGGCTGGGGAAATCACCATCCCTGATCTCAAAATATACCACAGGGAAATAGTAATAAAAATGTCATGGTACTGGTATAGAGAGACAAGTAGAAAGATGGAATAGAATTGAAGACCTAGAAATGAACCTACACTCATATGGTCACTTGATCTTTGTCAAAGGAGCCAAAACCATCCAGTGGATAAAAAAACAGCATTTTCAACAATTGGTGCTTGTTCAGTCTGCATATAGAAGAATGCAAATTGATCTATTCTTATCTCCTTGTACAATGCTCAATTCCAAGTCACTCAAGGACCTCCACATAAAACAAGATACACTGAATCTAATACAAGAGAGAGCAGTAAAGAACTTCAAACACATTGGCACAGGGGAAATGTTCCTGTACAGGACACCAATGGCTCATGCTGTAAGATAAAAAACATTGTCAAATGGGACCCCATAAAATTCAAAAGCTTTGTAAGTCAAAGGATACTGTCAAAAGGACAAAATTGCACACACATATTGGGAAGACATCTGTACCAACCCTACATCTGATAGAGGGCTACTATCCTGCTGCAGACCCTCTGGGTCCCGTGCCTGTGTGAAATGGTTCTCTAGAGTAGGTGGGCAAAGCTTAGGATAGAGTGACAAAGAGTCATACACAGGAGAGGTTGTGCAGAATCTGAATGTAATTTTCTGGTCGAACTTAGACTAAATATATTACAGCGAATATCATAAATTGTAAAACATAGCAGATAGGGTACATAGAAGTTTTCCAGGTGCAAGAGGAGTGACTATAAAAAGAATTTGTAGGAACCAGATAAATGTTTACATTAGAGATAAGCATCCCTCCAGATGTAAGAGGAGTGACTTCAAAAGGATGATGTTTACATTAGAGATTAGCACCTGCTTTGGATCAGCCCTGTGCCAGGCAAGAGTTTCACACTTTAATGTTAATGGGCTAGGGGAGTATTAACTCTTGCCTGGCCTCAGGAATAAAGTAGTGTCAAGGACCTTGGAATTCTTAGGTCTTGTTAATTCTTATCTATGTCTGGAGAATTCCCATTTATCAGTATAGTATATTAACTTGCTGTTGGCATGGAATGTAGTCTGTAAAAAGAATTTCTATCTCAGTGAGAATTCCAATCTCTTTCTGCAGATAACTGAGCTAATGGCTAGTGCTTTATTGTTTTATTGCAGTGCTTAATTAGTTACTGAATAGTTTAAGCTCCTTGCTGCTATCTGGGAACTTAGAACACTGGGAAAGGCTTTAGCTATGTTAGAATTCAATCTTAAAAGGCATTACATTAAGGTAATACTAAATAGAGCGCATGTGAATCCATACACTAGGCTAATGCAGGGATGGAAGATTGATTTTATGGTTTATAAAGATTTAGGGGAGAAAGTGCCAGACTCCAGGAAGAGAGTTTCCTTGAAACTCATTGCTTCATAGGTCAGCTTCCCAGGTTTCGCTATGTCAAACTGACTCAACCAAAGTACTTGGCAATATCCAAAATATATAAAGAACTCAAGAACATACACTCCAGAGATCCTAATAACCCTATTAAAGAATGGGGTACAGAGCTAAACAGAAAATTCTCAACTGAGGAATCTTGAATGGCTGAGATGTACTTAAAGAAATGTTCAACATCTTTAGTCATCAGGGAAATGCAAATCCAAATGAACCTAAGATTCCACTTCACAGCACTCAGATGGGCCAAGAACAAAACTCAGCTGACAGGTGATTCTGGCAAAAATGTGAAGAAAGAAGAACATTCCTCCATTCATGCTGGGACAGCAAGTTGGAAAAACCACTTTGGAGATCAATCTGGCAATTCCTGAGAAAGTTGGAAATAGTTCTACCTCAAATAGAGTTATACCACCATGGTGCATATACCCAAAAGATTCTCAAATATATTAATAGGACACATGCACCACTATGTTCATAGCAACCATATTTAAAATGACCAGACACTGAAAAAAACCCAGATGTCCCTCAACAGAGGAATGGATACAGAAAATATGGTACATTGTACAGAAGTACTACTCAGCTTTAAAAACATTACTTCATGAAATTCAAAGGCCAATGTTTGGAAGTTGAAATATCATCCTGAGTGTGGTATCCTAGTCACAAAAGGACACACATGGTATGTAGTTATTGATAAGTGGAAATTGTTCAAAAAGTGCATGGAATGCCCATGATACAACTAACAGACTATGGGAAACCGAAGAAGAAGGAAGATCACACCAAAGTGTGAATGCTAAAGTTCTACCCAGAAGGGGGAAGACAAGAATGTTTGGAAGTAGGAGGAGAGAAGGATCTGGGAGGGAGAGAAGAGTAGGAGGTAAAGGGGGTTCTGGTTCAGACATGGGAGGAGACCGGGAAGAAGTACAGAGGGAAAGTCATTTGAAATGAGGTCTGTAGCCACTGGGGAGGGGGAACTGTGTGTAACCACTATAAAGTCTCAGATGCCAGGGACCCAAGAGATTCCCAGAACCCAACATGAAGGACATTAGCCTAAATACCAAACAAAGAAGAAGTAGGAACTATGCAGACCATATTTATTGGATAAGCATGGCAATCTTTGAAGGGTGGGGCCACCCAACCATCTCAAAAGTATTAATCCAGAAATCCTTCTCTCAAAAGGAAATGCAGGGATAAAGAGAGGAGCAGAGCTTGAAGGAAAGGCCATGCAGAGACTGCCCCAACTTGGGATCCATTCCATCTGGAGACACCAAACCCAGTCACTATTGCTGATGTCAAGAAATCTGATGCTGTCAGGAGCCTGGTATATTCTCTCTCTCTCTCTCTCTCTCTCTCTCTCTCTCTCTCTCTCTCTCTCTCTCTCTCTCTCTCTCTCTCTCCTTTTTTTCCCACAGGTGGAGGAACATTTTTGTTGCTTTTCCCTAAACACAGTATAACAATGATAGATAACATTTATATCAAGTTAGGATTATGGGTAATCAGAAGGTGATTCAGTATATCAGTATATAGCAATGGTTCTCAAACTTCCTAATGCTGCAAATCCTTTATGTACTTATTCATGTTTTGGTGATACTCCCTCCGCCATACCATAAAATTATTCAATGCTACTTCATAACTGCAACTTTTGGTAGTTGGTGTCTCTTGAAATGCTATGCACGCAGGCAAACATGAGACCGAGTGAGGGAACACAGATTGTAAAGTTAGGACAAGGACTGAAGGAAGAGAAGGGGCTTGCAACCCCATAAGCAGAACAACAAAATCAACCAAACAGAGCCCCTCAAAACTCACATGCACTAAACCTCCAAGCACATAGTACATGAGGGGATATCCAGAGTTCCAGCTGGATACGTAACAGAGAAATGCCTTATCTGGCATCAATGGGAGGGCATGCCCTTGGTCCTGTACAGGCATGATGATCCAGGGTTGGGCAATGCTAGTGCACTGAGGCAGGAGTGTGGGGAGGAGGGGGTATAGGAGCACCCTCATAAATAGAGGCAATGCTAGAAGTGGAGGGGATGGGGTTTTTGGAGGGGGAACTGAGAAGGAGGATAACATTTGGACTGGAAATACATAAGAAAATCAATAAAGAAAAAGTAAAAATAAAGTTATAAAAATCACAAATGTGGCAACCATGGAAAAGGACAACCTACAAAAGACATCAGGATCTACAGATGCAAGCCTCACCAACAGAACATAGAAAAGAGAATTGCAGGCAAAGGAAATACCATAGATGATATTCCAAAGTCACTTAAAGAAAATACAAAGAGTAAAAAACTCCTAACTCAAAACATCTAGCAAATGCAGGACATAATAAAAAGAACAAAACTAAGAATAACAGAAAAAGAAGTAGGTGAGGGTTAACAGTTCAAAGACCCAGAAAACATCATCAACAATATAATTTTTAAAAGTCCTTAACCTAAAGCTGAGATGGCCTTAAATTTACAAGAAACCTACAACACCCCAAATTGATTGGATCAATAAAGAAAATCATTCTGTCACTAATTAAACAAAAGTATAAATGTACAGTAGAAAGAAAGAAAATATTACAAATTCTAAGGGAAAAAAGTCAAGTAACATACAAAGGAAGACCTATGGGAATTACATCAGACTTGTCACCAGAAACGATAATATCTAGAAGATCTTGGAAAAATGTCTTGCAGAGACTCTAAGAGAACACAAAAGCCAGCCCTGGCTACTATACCCAGAAAACTCTTTATGACCATAGTTGGAGAAATTAAGATATTCTGCGACAAAACCCAATTCAAACAATATCTTTCCACTAATCCAACACTACAGAGGATACTAGAAGCAAAATTCCAACAGAATGAGTGTGATTATACCCAAGAAAACACAACAAATGAATAATCTCACAAAAGCCCCAAAGGAAAGGAAAAGCATGTTGTCTCCATTCCCTGCCATATTATCTCTACAAGTTTACTAGTGTTTGTCAACCTAAATGGTCTGTTAGAAAAGCATCACCCCAACCCTCCACCACCAATAAGCAGGAGCATAGAATGAAGAGGATGGAGAAGCTCAAAAGATTTCTTCAGAAGATCAAAAATGAGAGGGTTGAACTCCAGGGAATCCTAGCCAATTACACTAACAAGGATTTGAACAACAGGGAGTCATTATGCCCAGTTCTTTACTGACTATCTTGGGCCCTCTCTGTTAACCTCAGATTCCCTCATATCACAGGAGACTGCAACATCAGGCTGTCCACACATCCAAATTCATTTTGCTGAATGGATTTTCGACACAGAACTTCAAGTTCAGATAGGAGTGAAATGGGACTCAGGCAGTTTGATTTCTCCAAAGGTAAATCAGAGCCCATGGTATGAATTACAGTCTAGGCATAAGGGTTGTAGTGTGTGAGCCCTAATCATGCATTGTAAGAATCCTATGCAGGTATAAGTTTTGGGGAGATGCAAAGTACACTGTGTTTATGGCCAATCATGTTTGCAGTTAAGCTGGAAGTAATTTGGTTTCAACTGGTCCTGTCAACAGCTGGAGGGGCCTGGTCCCACATACTATCTCTCAGTATAACTGGATTGGCCATAGTTCATCACTGCTTTTATCACATTCTATTCACTATACTATCAGATAATGTGTGTTCATTTGGCATTCTGAATGTGTTTGATTATGGGGGAGGGAGTGTGTGTGTGTGTGTGTGTGTGTGTGTGTGTGTGTATGTTCCACTTAAGATCTGAAGACACAGGGAGCCTCACTTTGAGCAGCACAGCATATGAGCTCTGTGATCACTTTAGGTGCACACTGGAAATGTAGTCTCCTGTAGATACTGATTATGTCCTTTGGGAATTTATGTAGCAACAGAAGCAAGGATTGACATTTCCTTGTCTACAAACAGATGTGTCATCACAGGTTCAAGGTGGACCCAGGACAATGGCACAAGTTCCTGGAAAGTTCTTGGAGAGCTAGTCTATTCTTTCATGCCCCTCTGAGGAGATAAAGTAGGTCAAATCCCTGCCTTTACTTCCCTGCCTCTACTGACACCAGACAAAGGGTAATAAGTTTAATAAGCTCTAAGTGGAACTGGTAACATGGAGCAATGTTGTGGCATATATGTGTTGGGGAAGTCCATGATTCAGATTTAATTAACATCATCCTTGTATCCTTAGTTCATGGGATTATTTGCTCCTTGGGCCATGCCCTCCCAGAGAATTGAAATTAGGACATTCATGCTCAAGATGCAACATAACCAGGTGATGACTGACCTGAAGAGAATGCCTCAGGATATCAGTGAGGCCTTGTACAAGTGCAAGGAGTTGAGTAAAGAAAATCAATTCTACTGGTGAGTGACTAACAGGGTCATGATCCAAGCACTAGGCACAGGATATGTCTGCCCATCCTTGACTTTGAGCCAAAGTAGGGGCTCAGTTTATATACTGTTTGCCTCTAAACCAGAAGCCTGGCTCCTTCAAATCAAGGCTCTAGGATTTTTACCTCTTAAAATCATTTTGGCCAAGTGTGAAGAGTCTGTGAGCAACTCAAATCATTGTCCTTCCCAACAAAGTATATTTGAATGTAGACACACAGATAAGGTTTCCATGGGACACCTAGAAAGACTGTATGTTGGTTGGGACTCTTGTATTCTCCTAGAGAAGGTCTGCCTTCTACATACAGGTGATTTTTAAATAACATGGACATATAAGCACACATGTGTTCCAGGTCCTCTTCTGAGAGTTCCGTAAGTCCCTGTTAGTGTCAGGGTTTACAGATGTACCTCGGCTTCTGAAATATGGCTGTCCTCTGGATTTGATCTCTCTCAATGTGATGCTCCCTGGCCAATCTGGACAGTTGGCTGGGGCTGTCTGGGCACCAGGGCCCATTGTGGCAGGGATGGTCCTTGGAGGAGTGGGAGGAAGGAGGATGCTGACTTGTGTGACCATTTGTTTGTTTGTGACTTAGCACCAGGCACTGCCACATCCAGAGTGATTCTAACCATCTCCAGCACAAAGTCAGGATGTTGTGGAAGGAGAGCAGACAGTTGCTAGAGGAGCAGATTGTATTAAAAGAATGCTCCAAAGAATCAAAGAGGCTGTGTAAAGAAGACAGCCTGAAGACCAATGACCTATGTACCAAGCAGCAGCATGTAGGATGAATAAATCATGAGGATCAGGTTGCAGTCATGTCTAACCTTAAACACAGTCAAGCCTAAGCAACCATCCTGTACCTACATGTTTGGGAAGTAAACAATCCTGCTCAACTAAAAGCTGCATTTCCTTATGATAGATAGGTTGAACACACATTATACAATTACATGCCAGTATGCTAAATGTGTTCTATGTGCTTGCTTCCATTGTAGTAGCACAGAATGTTGATTGATGAAGTCATTTGCTTCTTAGGGATCATGTGAGATCACAGGTAGGATAAAATTTGCAAGTATTAGAGCCCAGTGGAATTGCCATATGAGTGGAAATCATTGCCTTGGGGGGATGGGGGGACTTGTATGCTTTCTCTACCTTTTCCCTGCATTGCAAGATGGTCTCATCACTCTGCCTAGATCTTGGCTCACACTGAAAGAGCCTGAGCAGGTACTTGTCAGGACTGTTTTCTGTCAGTGTTGCTAGAGTTCTTTCCTAGAGCTTATATTCTGGAGATGATTGAATCAACAGGGATGTGAGAAAGGCTTCTCTCAGCCTGAGTGTTGGTGTGATAGATGTGAGGCTTCAAGAATGAAATTTCACTAACACTCTAAACCTAGTCTAAGAAGTGTGACCCTAAGAAATATTAGTGCCCAAGGGATGGATAGCAGAGTCCTGTGTCTCACATTAAACATAAGCCTTCCATAGTCCCCATTCAACTGTTTCTCTACCATCCATTGTTATCTCCTCATAGTTTTCTACTCACTTATGATTTTTGGACAGAGAGAGTGATATATATATATATATATATATATATATATATATATATATATAGAGAGAGAGAGAGAGAGAGAGAGAGAGAGAGTATGTGTTTATGTGTGGCATAAGCATGTCTATACCAATATGTATATTGGTGGGTGTGTTGAAAGTCTAGTTATTTATGTAAGGTTTGTTCAGTTTTTCTTTTTTTGCTTTATTTATTTATTTATTTATTTATTTATTTATTCATTCATTTATTGGGACAGCATCTTTTTGTTTGTTTGTTTTTTATTCAGTCTTTCTGTAACATATTCCCTAGAAACCAGGCATGTCACTGAACCTGAGACTTCTTGTTTTGTTTAAGCTGTCTGACCAGCATCTTTGAATCTTCTGTCACCTCCCAGGCAGAGATCTTTGTATGGTTTGGTCTCAATTAATTGTTAGGAGGTTCAATTGCTCATAGGTAGGAATATCATGGTGCTATTTTCTATAATTTTATACAAACATTTTAGTGATTTGGGTTTTTTTATTTGCTTGTTTTGTAAGTGCCAATTCATTAACAAAGAGGAAGAGAATGCTGTCTACTTCAGGTGTCAGACACACAACTTGGCTCACTGTGCCTTCTCATGAGTTTTATCTCATCATGATGGAAACTTCAGAAAGAAGTAGTAGGGCGGGGGTAGACCAGCGTTGGTCTTACCCAAGAAACCTGGGCTACATGTTACCCACAGTTGACTGTTTCAACAATTAATGCCTTACTAAACCAAGAGAAACCATGTTGCCAACACTTCAAAGTGAATGAAAACATGGATAGTCCAGCCCACCTTTTCTGAATCTTACCATGTGACTTCAGATTTCCCTTCCCAGTGCTTCCCTCATTCATTACAACTTTCAGACCCTGGGTTTGGAGGCCCACCCATGTGAGAAAAAACCGCAAAGCAGGCATGGTACCCTTGGAATACGAGTATGATTTGGGGCACAAAAGCGGTGCTCAAAAACAGCTAGCTGAAGAAATGAAACAAAATGGGGCTCCAAGGATCTCGATGTTCCTATTGAAAGAACACTTAGGAACCTAAAACACCAGCCTATCATTTTAAGATAGGAGTGTGGGGCTCTTGGAGGTCAAGGGGCAGGAGTCCAGGCACCCCAGAGTCACAAAAGATGGTTCCCTAACCTGGTGGGAAAGCATTGGTGTTGGTTGAGGGACCATAGAAGCCACCTTACCTGGATTATCATGGTTCTCCATCCACCGGTCCTCAGACTCCAGTGGCCCTGGGATCAAGCTTCTTCGTGAAGCTCCACTTCTGTGTCTGTCTTCTGCTGCAGGGCCTTCACAAAGCACTCTTTCTCTTGCCTGCCTCGTGGATGCTGGCAGGGATCACAGGAGATACTCAGACCCTGGGGTCAGGAGGTCAGGAGACCAGGCCAGATGTGACCTTCATGGCCACATCCAATCCAGCCACATGCTCTTGTCCCCCTCCCAGTTGGTCACTGCTAGCTTTCCTTTCTAGGCTGAGGAGTTCCTGGACCCTGACAGCAACCCCTTCCGGCTCTATGGTATGGAGAGGTGAATCAGGATGTCACTTCCGGAATTATCTAGGAACCAGGTCCTCCGATCTTCTCTATGGCAGCTATCTCACAGCAGAGCTCCTCAGGCCCAATACACTCCTAGGACAGAAGGACAGTCTCCAGTTTTATTGTTTTCTAATTAAACTCTTTAGTAATAAAAAGTTAAACATGTAAGCATTTTAAAAATAAAACTTAGACTCCTTTGCCTTCATTGCACTAAGATAAACCCCTGGAATCTAATGAGTGTCTTACTGGCTTCACCAAGTGGATTCATGGAATCCTACAGTGCATCCCTTTGCTGACATTGTTTTGCTGAGTGTATCATAGACATGACTTTGCTTCTGTACAGATTCCCCCTCATTGTTTTGCAGAGTGCTGCATTTCAGAAAAATCAAGGCATGTTAAGTCACTAACCTCTTTTTGGCTGACATTACTAACTTGTGTGTGTGTGTGTGCTCACAACTGTGTTTTTAAATTGGGTATTTTCTTTACTCACATTATCCTGTTTCCTGGTTTGCTGTCATTAAAAAAAAAAAACAAAAAAAAACAAACTCTCCCCCAATTCCCTTTCCACTCCTCTTCTTATGAACCTACCCTCTCCTGGTAACTGGCCCTAGCATTATATCGCATTAACTGTAATGTGTTGTATTGCAGCTACTGGATAATATCTATGGGAAACTGTTTTTATTGGTGCTACCAGAGTCTTATGAGAAGTAGCTAAGTTAGGTTTAGAGAGCAGAATATATTTCAGCTTGGAGCTTGCTGGAGGATGTTCTTGGAACCCTCTTTTTTAGAACCTTGAATCTTGTGTGGACCCACTTGTGTGTGCAGAGGACCCATTTGTCTGTTTTATATCATACATGTAGAAGCAGCAAATGTATGCATAGAAAAAGTTCCTGGCAAGGAAATCAGTACAGGCCCAGGCAGTACAAGTTGGGTTAATTTAAGAATGTATTACACAGGTCATGTCCCAATACTTCCTCAGTTGTCAGGAAATGTACTGTAATATAGCAGTGTTTTCATTGGTGTGTTTGTGTTTGTGTGTGTGTGTGTGTATGTGGTTTTGCCCAGGTGTTTGTGAGCATGTTTAGGTGTCATATTTGTGTAATGGTAGGTGCTTGTTGTAGGTGCTAGTATATAGTACTTTTTATTCATGTATTCTTATCTTTTATGTGTGTGTGTGCATGTATATGTGAAGGCACATATTCATGTGTCTCTGTACACATATGCATGTATTTGTTTTTATATATTCACATAGTCACTTGGTCAGCAAATATCTTAAATGATACAACAGAGGACAACTTAAAAGAGAAAAGTACTCTGTCAGTTCATTTTGCATTGGGGAAACAGCTCTTCATCATGCCTCTCCACTCAGCTCACTAGAACAAATGGAGACAAACATGGTGTAAAGTCAGATTTTGAAGGGTTTGTAGAGGGAAAAGTGCTTATCTGTATTGAAATCATTTGTAAGAAAAGAAAGGAATGTGGAACCTGGAATTAGCAATGAGCCTGCTGTGTTAAACCCATTTGGCTGAGAATCAAAAAAGGCTGGGTAAGCCTTTGTGTTCCTTTTGTGCACTTGGTGAATAGTAACTGCACACTGGAAGACCAGGGGGCTTCTTGCATCTTCTCGGCATCCTAGTTTGTTTTCCTCTTTGCCTGCTAGCATTTTCTTTCCAACTTTGCCTATGGTTCACTCAGTCTCCCTTCCTTGGAGTTTGTTTAAAGTGTTATGATTTGAAAGACTGAGTTGCTTCGGGTTGAGACTGTGCCAAGCCAAAGGGCCATAAGTATGGTGAAGTGTAAGAACAGGGCTGCCTCAGACAGCCCTTTAGGCTCATGATTGTCAGAAGCACAAACACTATGTTCTGTCTGTAGCCCTCTGTAATTCCTGTTATTAACAACAGCTTTAAAGTTTCACCAGCTCAGGACAGGTATTCTTGCTTCCTGGAGTTCCAGATACAGAACTCCCACACCATGTCTGCCCATATGATGCCATGCTTTTGCCAAGACAAAAATGTACTAAATTTTTGAAAATATAAGCCCAGTTTCAACCTCCCACACCCAAGGCTACATTTTCCTACTGTCTAAGTAGTGTATCTGCATTTTCATTCAGGTCAATACCAGACAGTGGGCTTATGGTAAATATACTCTAACATCTCTGAAATTGGTTTTCCCAGTGGCTTTTCCACACCTTTACTGCAGGGAAAAATCAAAACCGCACTAAGAAAAGGAGGTAGTATGGAGGTGGGATAACTGACTGATGACTTTTGAAAGGCTACATGGAAACCAACAATTGTAGAACCATTATAATATACAAATCCATATAAATGATGTTTAAATAGAATTATTCTATTATGCTCTGACAACGCCTCCCCTAAATCTTATAAACTATCAAATTAAAAACTCAGGGGCAGTTTTAGGTTATTTTGTTTTGGGTTGTTCATCATTGAAGTCTAATACCCACATTAAAGGCTATTGTGATTGCTCTTGGATATTATCCAGAAGTCAGTGGTAAGACCACATTGCTGAAGAAGATGGTAATTGGCTCATCCATCAGGTCAGACATCTATCACATTAGTGTGTGTATGTGTGTGTGTTGTGTGTGTGTGTGTGTGTGTGTTGTGTGTGTTGAGAATGTACCAATTTCTCTTTAGCAGGTACTCGGAGATATTTGGCCAATTGCTGCCCACCACAGTACTTCTACAGAAGAGGTAATCCACTGGTAGGTGAGATTGCAACTCATTACCTACCATGACCCTCTCAACATCTGTCCCAAGATCTGTCACCTGCTGTTCTGATTTCAGCTTTATCTAAGTGGGCATTACTAGAGAGGGAGCCCAGGGTCTCGGCACACTAAACATTAAGCATTACATTAAACTACACTTCACTTCACTACACTACACTACATTAGCCAACCACAGTTTTCCTGTTTCTCTAAGATAAATTTTTGACTTTCCACTGAGGGAACATGTCTTCTTTATATTTCTATACTGGATTTAGAAAAATATGTTTTAAGCAAAATTACTTTTGGCTTTGTCTAGCAGGATGGTTGGCAATGTTAAGGTTTTTCAACTGGCATGCAAATTTATGCTTTTTTGAAGCTTCAATACAAGAATGCAATGTAAAACTATCAAATCATTTAACATGTCTTTTAATTGGGAGCTTTGAACTCCCATTTCTGACTGACCTAATGCTTTCTTCTTGGTTTGTTTTTTTGGTAGAAGCAGCTTCCGACTCTTTAATTTTTTTCTGACAGGTATAATGTCCATTACCATATGAACCTGAAGATACTGAACTTAAGAGATAGCTTTAAAGTTGCTAAATACTCTTTTGCACAAAAATTGTGGATTGTGGAGAAAACAGGAACAGGTGTTAAGATACTTTTCATCAAAATAGTTAAATATAAAAGTTCTTAATTAGAACCTTCTCTATTTTTAAGGACCACCTTACCTGAGCAGAGATGTGTAGGCCTGGTACTTGGGATGCTAGGGCAAGAGTTCATGGCCAGCATGGACAACATGGCAGGACTCAGCCTCATTAAAATAAAAAAGAGAAAGCGCCTGACTACCTAATAAAAAAAATGACATTTATAACCTTAAATACATAGAGAGTAGAATATAAATGTTTTTCTTAAACAAGTACTTTTTCTAACCATAAACTTGCTGTCTGTGAGGGTTAACTTTAATTGTCAATTACATCCAACCAGGGGTCATCTGGGAGGAGAGTCCCATCAAGGGATTATCCATGGGTGGCCTATGGGCACATCTTTGGGGTTAGTTCTCTTAGTAAATTAATTGATGTCAAAAAATACAGCCTACTGTCAGAGGCACTATTGCCTAGGCAGGGAGGGGGTCCAGAACTGCATAAAGGTGGAGAATTGAGCTGAACACAAGCAAGCACTCAAGTGAGCTAGTGAGCATATATGTGTTCATTTCTCTGTACTTTGGACTGTCTGTGTGATGAGACCAGTAATGTCAACCACCAGCTGTTATTCCTGCAATGATGAACAGTCACATAAAATTGTAAGCTAAAAGAACTGCTTCTTCCCTGAGACACTTTTTTTCTTGGATATTTCATCACAGCAAGAGAAATGAAACTATCACCGCTACTGAGCCTTATCATTTGTCTACCCTATCACATTTTTCCATTTAGAGATTTTGAACTATTTACTTAAGTTCTCCATAAAATATATAGTAAGTTTCTGGGGAGTGAACATTCCCTTCTACAGTGTTAAGTACTAGAGTATATTTCTAGAGTATATTGTCGTTTGAAATCTCTTATCTAACAGTATCCATCTCCTTCCTTCTAAACAAATCTCTGCAACAACCATCTCATCAACTCTGAAATCATACCGCACATCATACATCCTTGCTCTGCTCCCCACCCAACCTATGCACTAACCACACCATAACCACAGCTTATGTCTTTTGGCCAAATTAGATCCTAAGAGGATACACAGTGGGGTGATACATGGAGGAGAGAAAAATACATTTAAAGAAAGGACGACCTGGAAAGATGAGCCAGACAGTAAGTACTCTCTGCAAGTAATAGGACAGAACATGCCACAAATGTGTGTATTCCTCCATGTTAAAATGTTCATGTATGGTACATATATCAGACACACACACACACACACACACACACACACACACATTTTTATAAAAATTCTTTATCTAACAACCACTGAAGAATGTCAAGTCCTGTCCCTGACTGTCCATTCTTCAGAGAACAATGATGTGTAAGCAGAACCAGAAGTTATAAATGCATAAGGCATTCAGTACTTAATGAAAGGCTTTGGTCCTGGGTAACCCCCTAGGCTGCCCCTACCATTTCTCATTGCATGCCATCTGTTCCTCACTGTCATGGTGACTTTCTTCTACTCAGTACAGCTATAGTCCTTTCATCTCCTCATACTTGGAAGACCTAATGAGATTTGTTGAAAGTTTTGTCTTTTTTGTGTCATAATCAAAGGAAAGTAGACTAGAATAAAACCAGTGTTGCAGTAAATCTCTCCAACCCAAATATATCCTGGCAAGGAACAATACAATATGATTACATGCAGTGCACCTAGATTGGGCAGACGTACCACTACACTAACATCTCTCAGAGCTTATGATACCCCTTAGAACTTGCAGTTTCTCCACACTATGTGCTTATGCTCCAATTTTCTCCTTCCTCCTCCTCCTCTGTGTCCTCTCGCTCTTCATTTTCTACTTCTCCTCCCCCTCCACCTTCCCTTTTACCTGCCCAATCATCAGCTCTCCTCTATTTTACAAATTAAAATGTGAAACAGGTTTACAGGAAATCACCTGAGTGCTGACTCATTCCTTGTTCACAACCACTCACAGGAGAACAGAATTAATATCTTATATAATTAGCCCCAGGGCTATCCACAACAAACCTGTGATGGGATCATCACCAGTTTCCTCTCTATTATTCCTGCTAGGAAAAACAAGGGGCAATCCCCCTGAGCTTCAGTGAATGTCAACCCTGGTTATGCATGCTGACCACTGGAGGTGTCTTTCTACTAAAAGCTCACCCCTATACTCTACAGTCTTTGACTCTAAACAGCAGGAATGGGATCAGGCATAGGTGTTTTCCAGGAAGCTCTAATGGCTATTCTAATACTCAGGCACTGCTCCAAGCCCCAATGTTACCTTCTCCCTCATTAGAGCAGTATACTCTAATCCCAAGAAATAGAGATTTGGTGCAAACTAATAAGAGGTCTTCAGGGCTCTTCCGGCCGGACCAGCACTGGGGTAGCTGGAGCGCAGGGTCTGCTGACACCCGCCAGCTACCCAAGACCCCCTCCACAGGATTTTGAGACTGCTTGTGAGTGGAACACAGCTTCTGCTCCAGTCCAATCACGCGGGACCTGAGACTGCTTTGGTTGGGGAGGCAGAAATCCGGCCTGAGTAGGGCCACAAGCCTCTTCCAGTCAGAAAAGCACCGGGGTAGCTAGGGCGCAGGGTCAGCTGACACTCGCCAGCTACCCACAACACCCGCCACAGCATCTTAAGACTTCTGGTGAGTGGAACACAGCTTCTGCTCCAATCCAATTGCGCGCAGGACCTGAGACTGTATTAGTTAGGGAAGCAGAAAACCGGCCTGAGTAGGACCGCAGGCCTCTTCCGGCCGGACCAGCACCAGGGTAGCTAGAGCGCAGGGTCGGCTGACACCCGCCAGCTACCCATGACCCCCGCCACAGGATTTTGAGACTGCTGGTGAGTGGAACACAGCTTCTGCTCCAATCTTTAAACAGTGACAACAACAACAACTAACCCCAGAGATTACCAGATGGCGAAAGGTAAACGTAATAATCTTACTAACAGAAACCAAGACCACTCACCATCATCAGAACCCAGCACTCCCATTTCGCCCAGTCCAGGGCACCCCAACACACCGGAAAAGCTAGACACAGATCTAAAAGCATATCTCATGATGATGGTAGAGGACTTCAAGAAGGACTTTAATAACACACTTAAAGAAATACAAAGGAACACTGGTAAACAGGTAGAAGACAGTAAAGAGGAAGCACAAAAATCCCTTAAAGAATTGCTGGAGAACACTGCTAAAGAGTTACAAATCCTTAAAGAAAAACAGGATAACATAATCAAACAGGTAGAAGTCCTTACAGAAAAACAGGAAAACACATCCAAACAGATGATGGAAATGAACAAAACCATACTAGACCTAAAAAGGGAAGTAGACACAATAAAGAAAACCCAAAATGAGGCAACACTGGAGATAGAAACCCTAGGAAAGAAATCTGGAACCATAGATACCAGCATCAGCAACAGAATACAAGAGATGGAAGAGAGAATCTCAGGTGCAGAAGATTCCATAGAGAACATCGGCACAACAATCAAGGAAAATGTAAAATGCAAAAAGATCCTAACTCAAAACATCCAAGAAATACAGGACACAATGAGAAGACCAGACCTACGGATAATAGGAGTGGATGAGAAAGAAGATTTTCAACTCAAAGGACCAGCAAACATCTTCAAAAAAATTATAGAAGAAAACTTCCCAAATCTAAAGAAAGAGATGCCCATGAAAATACAAGAAGCCTACAGAACTCCAAATAGACTGGACCAGAAAAGAAATACCTCCGGACACATAATAATCAGAACAACAAATGCTCTAAATAAAGATAGAATACTAAAAGCAGTAAGAGAAAAAGGCCAAGTAACATATAAAGGCAAGCCTATCAGAATTACACCAGATTTCTCACCAGAGACTATGAAAGCCAGAAGATCCTGGACGGATGTTATACAGACACTAAAAGAACACAAACTCCAGCCCAGGCTACTATACCCAGCCAAACTCTCAATTAACATAGATGGAGAAACCAAAGTATTCCACGACAAAACCAAATTCACACATTATCTCTCCACGAATCCAGCCCTTCAAAGGATAATAACAGAAAAAAACCAATACAAGGACAGGAACCACACCCTAGAAACAACAAGAAGGTAATCCCTCAACAAACCTAAAAGAAGACAGCCACAAGAACAGAATGCCAACTTTAACAACAAAAATAACAGGAAACAACAATTACTTTTCCTTAATATCTCTTAATATCAATGGACTCAACTCCGCGATAAAAAGACATAGACTAACAAACTGGCTACACAAACAAGACCCAACATTTTGCTGCTTACAGGAAACTCATCTCAGAGAAAAAGATAGACACTACCTCAGAATGAAAGGCTGGAAAACAATTTTCCAAGCAAATGGTATGAAGAAACAAGCTGGAGTAGCCATTCTAATATCTGATAAGATTGACTTCCAACCCAAAGTCATTAAAAAAGACAGGGAGGGACACTTCATACTCATCAAAGGTAAAATCCTCCAAGAGGAACTATCAATCCTGAATATCTATGCTCCAAATACAAAGGCAGCCACATTCATTAAAGAAACTTTAGTAAATCTCAAAGCACACATTGCACCTCATACAATAATAGTGGGAAACTTCAACACACCACTTTCACCAATGGACAGATCATGGAAACAGAAACTAAACAGGGACACAGTGAAACTAACAGAAATTATGAATCAAATGGATCTGGCAGATATCTACAGAACATTCTATCCTAAAACAAAAGGATATACCTTCTTCTCAGCACCTCATGGTACCTTCTCCAAAATTGACCACATAATTGGTCACAAAACAGGCCTCAACAGATACAAAAATATTGAAATTGTCCCATGCATCCTATCAGAAAACCATGGACTAAGGCTGATCTTCAATAACAAAATAAATAATACAAAGCCAACCTTCACATGGAAACTGAACAACACTCTTCTCAATGATACCTTGGTCAAGGAAGGAATAAAGAAAGAAATTAAGGACTTTTTACAGTTCAATGAAAATGAAGCCACAACATACCCAAACTTATGGGAAGCAATGAAAGCATTTCTAAGAGGAAAACTCATAGCTCTGAGTGCCTCCAAAAGGAAACTAGAGAGAGCACACATTAGCAGCTTGACAACATACCTAAAAGCACTAGAACAAATGGAAGCAAATTCACCCAAGAGGAGTAGACGGCAGGAAATAATCAAACTCAGGGGCGAAATCAACCAAGTGGAAACAAGAAGAACTATTCAAAGAATCAACCAATCCAGGAGCTGGTTCTTTGAGAAAATCAACAAGATAGATAAACCCTTAGCCAGACTCACTAGAGGGCACAGGGAAAGCATCCTAATTAACAAAATCAGAAATGAAAAAGGAGACATAACAACAGATCCTGAAGACATCCAAAACACCATCAGATCCTTCTACCAAAGGCTATACTCAACAAAACTGGAGAACCTGGATGAAATGGAGAAGTTCCTAGACAGATACCAGGTACCAAAGTTGAATCAAGATCAGGTTAATGATCTAAACAACCCTATATCCCCCAAAGAAATAGAAGCAGTCATTAATAGTCTCCCAACTAAAAAAAGCCCAGGACCAGATGGGTTTAGTGCAGAGTTCTATCAGACCTTCAAAGAAGATCTAATCCCAGTTCTTCACAAACTATTCCACAAAATAGAAACAGAAGGTACTCTACCCAGCTCATTCTATGAAGCCACAATTACTCTGATACCTAAACCACAAAAAGACCCAACAAAGATAGAAAACTTCAGACTAATATCCCTTATGAATATTGATGCAAAAATCCTCAATAAAGTTCTTGCTAACCGAATCCAAGAACACATCAAAACAATCATCCATCCTGACCAAGTAGGTTTCATCCCAGGGATGCAGGGATGGTTCAATATACGGAAATCCATCAACGTAATCAGTATATAAACAAAATCAAAGACAAAAACCACATGGTCATCTCGTTAGATGCAGAAAAAGCATTTGACAAGATCCAACATTCATGATAAAAGTCTTGGAAAGATCAGGAATTCAAGGCCCATACCTAAACATGATAAAAGCAATCTACAGCAAACCAGTAGCCAACATCAAAGTAAATGGTGAGAAGCTTGAAGCAATCCCTCTAAAATCAGGGACTAGACAAGGCTGTCCACTTTCTCCATACCTATTCAACATTGTACTTGAAGTCCTAGCCAGAGAAATTCGACAACAAAAGGAGATCAAAGGGATAAAAATTGGAAAAGATGAAGTCAAAATATCACTTTTTGCAGATGATATGATAGTATATCTAAGTGACCCTAAAAATTCCACCAGAGAACTCCTAAGCCTGATAAACAGCGTCGATGAAGTAGCTGGATATGAAATTAACTCAAACTAATCAATGGCCTTTCTCTACACAAAGAATAAACAGGCTGAGAAAGAAATTAAGGAAACAACACCCTTCTCAATAGTCACAAATAATATAAAATATCTTGGTGTGAATCTAACTAAGGAAGTGAAAGATCTGTATAATAAAAACTTCAAGTCTCTGAAGAAAGAAATCATAGAAGATCTCAGAAGATGGAAAGATCTCCCATGCTCATGGATTGGCAGGATCAACATTGTAAAAATGGCTATCTTGCCAAAAGCAATCTACAGATTCAATGCAATCCCCATCAAAATTCCAACTCAATTCTTCAACGAATTAGAAAGTGCAATCTGCAAATTCATCTGGAATAACAAAAAACCTAGGATAGCAAAAACTCTTCTCAAGGATAAAAGAACCTCTGGTGGAATCACCATGCCGGACCTAAAGCTTTACTACAGAGCAATTGTGATAAAAACTGCATGGTACTGGTATAGTGACAGACAAATAGACCAATGGAATAGAATTGAAGACCCAGAAATGAACCCAAACACCTATGGTCACTTGATCTTCGACAAGGGAGCTAAAAACATCCAGTGGAAGAAAGACAGCATTTTCAACAAATGGTGCTGGCACAACTTGTTGTTAACATGTAGAAGAATGCGAATCGATCCATTCCTATCTCCTTGTACTAAGGTCAAGTCTAAGTGGATCAAGGAACTTCACATAAAACCAGAGACACTGAAACTTATAGAGGAGAAAGTGGGGAAAAGCCTTGAAGATATGGGCACAGGGGAAAAATTCTCGAATAGAACAGTAATGGCTTGTGCTGTAAGATCGAGAATTGACAAGTGGGACCTCATGAAACTGCAAAGCTTCTGCAAGGCTAAAGACACCATCAATAAGACAAAAAAAAAAACACCAACAGATTGGGAAAGGATCTTCACCTATCCTAAATCAGATAAGGGACTAATATCAATATATATAAGGAACTCAAGAAGGTGGACTCCAGAAAGTCAAATAACCCCATTAAAAAATGGGGCTCAGAACTTAACAAAGAATTCTCACCTGAGAAATACTGATTGGCAGAGAAGCACCTGAAAAAATGTTCAACATCCTTAATCATCAGGGAAATGCAAATCAAAACAACCCTGAGATTCCACCTCACACCAGTCAGAATGGCTAAGATCAAAAATTCAGGTGACAGCAGATGCTGGCAAGGATGTGGAGAAAGAGGAACACTCCTCCATTGTTGGTGGGATTGCAAGCTTGTACAACCACTCTGGAAATCAGTCTGGCGGTTCCTCAGAAAATTGGACATAGTACTACCAGAGGATCCAGCAATACCTCTCCTGGGCATAGATCCAGAAGATGTCCCAACCGGTAAAAAGGACACATGCACCACTATGTTCATAGCAACCCTATTTATAATAGCCAGAAGCTGGAAAGAACCCAGATGTCCCTCAACAGAGGAATGGATACAGAAATTATGGTACATTTACACAATGGAGTACTACTCAGCTATTAAAAAGAATGAATTTATGAAATTCCTAGCCAAATGGATGGACCTGGAGGGCATCATCTTGAGTGAAGTAACACAATCACAAAAGAACTCACACAATATGTATTCACTGATAAGTGGATATTAGCCCAAAACTTAGGATACCCAAGATATAAGATACAATTTGCTAAACGCATGAAACTCAAGAAGAATGAAGACCAAAGTGTGGACACTGTGCCCCTTCTTAGAATTGGGAACAAAACACCCAGGGAAGGAGTTACAGAGACAAAGTTCGTAGCTGTGATGAAAGGATGGACCATTTAGAGACTGCCGTATCCAGGGATCCATCCCATAAGCAGCTTCTAAATGCTGACATCATTGCATACACTAGCAAGATTTTGCTGAAAGGACCCAAATATAGCTGTCTCTTGTGAGACGATGCCGGGGCCTAGCAAACACAGGAGTGGATGTTCACAGTCATCTATTGGATGTATCACAGGGCTCCCAATGGAGAAGCTAGCGAAAGTACCCAAGGAGCTAAAGGGATCTGCAACCCTATTGTTGGAACAAAATGATGTACTAACCAGAACCCCGCAGCTCTTGTCTCTAGCTGCATATGTATCGAAAGATGGCCTAGTCGGCCATCACTGGAAAGAGAGGCCCATTGGACTTGCAAACTTTATATGCCCCAATATAGGGGAATGCCAGGGCCAAAAGAATGGGAATGGGTGGGTAGGGAAGTGGGGGGCGCTATGGGGGACTTTTGGGATAGCATTGGAAATGTAACTGAGGAAAATATGCAAAAAATATTAAAAATTGAAAAAAAAGAGGTCATCAGGACTTTGAGACACTTGTTCTGGGGAGGAAAGGGCAAGATTAGAAATTTTGCATCTGAGGCCCCTTCAGGAGGTGTTCATGGTTTTAAAAAGCCCTTGCACAAACAGGAAAGATGCAAGTCTGGTACATTCTACAGGAAACAAACAGATCTCATGTGAGTGGAGGCTGACATCATTTTCTGTGAAATAAATATCAGCAAATGTTTGAAGAATAGCCACTTGAAAAGTCCCATGTTAATTTTCTGGAGCTATCATTACAAAGTACCACAAAGTGGATGCCTTAATCAATAGAGGATTTTTATCCTCAATTCTGAAATTCAGGAGTTCAAAACTATGGTGAATTAATTTCTTTTCCTGTTGCTGTGATATAATATCCTTAGACAAGGGCTAGCTTTCTGTGCTGCCCAGGCAATTTGCAGGGCCTACTCTCCTGAGTGCTTCAGCTGTTGAGGAGCAGGGCCAGCTGTGACATTTGTATGGCTCTACATCCTGCTCCCTTACCTGGCATAGGGTTGGGTAATTGGGGACAACCTCTCTCCCATGCCCATGCCACAGCTCAGCTGCCATGTGACAGAATCATGTCTGCTGTACTCACATTCTTGGGGCTGGGTCACTGTTGCTCCTGCAACCTGGCCCAGATCTAGTGTGCAGCCCAGGTGATATGCTGGGTGTGCAGCTCTAACAGCTACAGTCTGTGAGGGGTGGGTAAGCTGTCACTCTCTCTTGTCCCTCAGGCTTCATTCCTGTCTACCTAAGGTGGCAAAGGGTAAGGGCAGGAAGGACATCTCCCCTGCATTCTGGCTACCTCACTGCAGAAGAGTGGCAGGACCAGCTATCCTGTGGTGAAACCGGGGAAGATCAAGAGATGTGGAATATGTGTGTGTGTGTGTGTGTGTGTGTGTGTGTGTGTGTGTGTGTGTGTGAAGTTGTAATCTCTCAGCACAATGACTTAATGCCTGACTGCCTGATGTCATACTCTCTAGCCATGATGGCCACAGACATATTTTCTGAAATTTTAAGTTCCAAATATACATTTAATGGTTAAATTCTTTTGAAAATTTACTGGATTAAGAACTACCTAGTGGGCAGGTTGTGGTGGCATATGCCTTTAATCCCAGCACTCAGGGGAAGGGGGGTTCGGGGCAGAGGCAGTCGGATTTATGAGTTCAAAGCCAGCCTGGTCTACAAAGTGAGTTTCAGGACAGCCAGGGCTATACAGAGAATCCCTATCTCAAAAAACAAACAAACAAACAAACAAACAAGAACTACCTAGTATCGGAATGAGTTAAAAACTAAAGATATATGTATGAGGACATTTCCAAAGAGGATTAACTGGGTACAAAAGACCCACCCTGCAGTTTGGTGGCACAGTTTTATGTCCTTAAATCCCAGACATGTAATTGAAGAAATATTATTAAAATGGAAGAACTTAGAGATATAAATTTCCCTTGTGGAACAGATTGTGACATGTGCTGGAGATACTGTTGTGTTGTTCTTTCCTGGAAATTTTCTACTTTTTTTCTTTTTTGATTTCTTCTTTGATGTATCATTATCCAGCACTGAGTTGTTTAATTACAATGAGTTTTGTACTTATTAGTGATTTGTTTGCTATTGTTTTTAAATGTTACTTTACTGTGCTGCAATAAAATATATGGACTTATTTCAATTTTGCTCATATTTCTTTTGTGGCCCATAAACTTCTCTATTTTAGAGTAGAGTCCCTGGATTGTTGAGTATAATGTTTATTCTTTGATACTTGGTTAGAATATTCTGCACATATCTGTCCATTTGATGTGTAATATCATTTAATTCTCATATTTCTCTATCTTTTGTCTCTATCTTTTATCTTTTGTGTTCTGGAGAATAGCATACTGCAAAATAGCTCACTACTATTCAATTGGTATTAATTTGCAGTAACCATAGAAAACAAAAATGTAAATGGAGACTATAGGAGTAGAATAGGCTATCAGGATACAGGTGATAAGGTGATATGAAAGGGAAAGTGGACAAAACAGGGAGAGGCTTAATTTGAGAAGGATGAAGGGGAAAATAGAGAAGGAGAGGTAATTTGTAGGAATAACTAACACTAAATTAATATGACTTAAGCGGTCATATTAATTTACATATATGAAAATTGTATAACACACATACACACTTACACACAGTAACATGGGGAGAGAGAGAGAGAGAGAGAGAGAGAGAGAGAGAGAGAGAGAGAGAGAGAGAGAGAGAGAGAGAGAGAGAGAGAGAGAATTATGCTACTGGGATAAAAAGGCTTCCCCAAGAGCCATAGGCTATCAAATAAAAAATCCCAATATAAGGCATGGAAGACATCCTTTGGCTATGTTAATCAGAAGACTCCAAGAGTCTCTTAATGAATTATAGACTATTGATTTTTGTGAGGCCAGAGAGCTAGGGGCTGAGGGAAGCAGGCCTGGAGCAAGAGGCAGTTGAGGCATGTCCAAACTCTGGAAATTTCATCCTCAGAGTGGCAGCAATAGAATACCTTCTAGAGTTTCAGACGGATTATCTGAAAAGGTGTAACTGTAAATCATGTTGCAAAAGAGCTTTTCAGAGGATTCTACTGGTTGTAGTGTATTACTGCAGTCATTCATTTCTCCAAGTTGTAGGGCTGGACAAGATCACTATAAGACATAAGTGTTTATGGACAATAAGAACTTCTATCATGCTCCAAGCTGAGAACCTAAGAAACTTCACTCTTTGCAGCTAATTTAAAATGTGTAGACTTGGGGATGAACAAAGCTTTGAGTTCATTAGGCTCAACAGCCATTTCAGAGAGAAAGGAGCAATACCATACTCAGGTCTGTGCTGCTGTGTGTAGTACATGTCAGGAAAAGGGAGAGGGGAGCTATGTGCTTCCAAGACAAAGCATCAAGAACACTTAGGTTGCTAGAATTTGTATTCCATACTACATTGGTAATATTATATTATATTATATTATATTATATTATATTATATTATATTTATGCTACAAAATTATTATTGTACATCAAGAAGATATTCATCTTCTTAGGAGTTGAAAGACATGAGCAGAGATTAGATCATGTTGCTGGTAAGCAGGGGTAGTTTATTTCCACACAGATGTGTATGGGTTTCCCCTTTTGCTGAGGTTGCACCTGGCAGTGCTTCAGAGAAAGCAGAAGCTCATCCAGAGCTGTTCAACATTCAGGAGAAAATGTCTAAGACTGTAAATTAATACTTGTCCTCACCAACCACCAAGAATATTTAATCAATGTGAGTTAAGTATGTTTAAAAGACTTTGAGCAAAATCCTGTAACATGTGTCATCCTTGGTCTTACAAAGTCTTAAACTAGAAAGCCCCCCCAAAAAAATGGTAATGCTTGCCTTGATAGGCTGTTACATCTGAAACTTTCTACCTAGTCTTCATGGTTGACCACCTGTAATTCAGTGCCACTAAACTGCCCCTGTTTGTTTGGGTTTTGTTTGCTTAGGGGCTTAGCGTTTTCGGTTGCATTAGTTTGAGGATTTGATATTTATTTTCTCCTCCTTTTTTTGGTCACTATTTTGATATTTTGCTAAAGCTATATACACTGCATATACTGATCCAGCTGAGTAGAGAGAGGTTCTTTTTAAACCCGTACCGAGTGAAATGTCTGCATTTTTATGAATTAAAAAACAAACAAACAATAAGGAAACAAGTTCAAAGCCTACCCTCTCAAGCCCAGCATTTTTAGCCAGGTATGGTGTCACACTCCTGGAGCTCCAGAATTCACAGGCAGAGATGGTTTTCTGTAACCTCCAGGCATCATGGTCTATATCATGAATTCCCAGTGCTACACAAGGGTATATTTTGGGGGGTGTGGATGTCATGGCCTACTCTGTGAATAAGCACTTCATGATAGAAAATGGATCTATGCTGTATCCTTTAGGTGATATATTTAGATACCCCTAAAATATAGTATATGGCATTCACATGTTCCTGTAATAGTCATGCTGCCCACATTTGCCATGGCACTCTGGTCGATTCAGCTTGTCAGGCAGGGATGCCTAAATAAAAGCTGCTCATGAAGCAAAAAGAGTTTCACAGAAACTCGCTCCTGGAGTCTGGCTTTCTATCTAACCCATACATTAATTTTCCATTTCCACTTTAGTCTAGTGGGTGGATCCATGTATTCTCTTTATTATAAATGCCTTTTAAGATTGAATTCTGACATAGCTAAAGCCTTAGTGTTCCAACAGTCCTAGAACTTCCTTGAGCAAGACCATGGGCTTGAAATTCAGTAAGAATGTTGCTTATTCACTGACATTCAGAATAGCCTTTGGTACTACACTATCACTTAGAATAAAAGTCAAGTCACTCCCATATACAGGAATTTACAATGGTTTAGGAAGTAGTTTAGGGCTGTGGTTTTAGAGTATTGCATTATTCATGAGATGGCTAGCTAGAATGGAACTCCCTAGTTAGAACCATGACTTGGGTGTGAAAGCCCTTGCCATAGGAGTGAAAAGATCTCACACCTGGCTTCTAAGACTATAGCTGATCTTAGATAGGACTGACTTTGTCTCAGTTATTTTATTGCCCAGTTCCTGCCAGTCTTTGTGTTTTCATTCCTCTGTTCTGTGTAAGAGTCATTAAGCATCCGGTTACCTCATTTGTACCTTGCGGGTATGTCACCCAACCTCCTTATTGTCTTCTGCATAAAAAGTCTGATGCTCGAATTGACATTACATTCAGATTCCACATGACCTCTCCTGTGTGCATCTGTTTGTCATTCATCCGACGCTTTGCCCACCTGCAACTAGAGACCCGTACCATGCAGACAAAGGGGCCCAGAGGGTCTGCAGCACAAATTAATAAGAGTCACAACTGTATTGCTCTAAAGGTTCTTAGGAAATGAATATTCATTTGGGGTTCATAAGAAATCAGGACCCAGATATAGCTGTCTCTTGTGACACTATGCCAGGGCCTAGCAAAACAGAAGTGGATGCTAACAGTCAGCTATTAGATGGATCACAGGGCCCCCAATGGAGGAGCTAGAGAAAGTAACCAAGGAGCTAAAGGGATCTGCAACCCTATAGGTGGAACAACAATATGAACTAACCAGTACCCCCCCAGAGATCGTGTCTGTAGCTGCATATGTATCAGAAGATGGCCTAGTCGGCCATTAGTGGAAAGAGAGGTCCATTGGTCGTGCAAAATTTATATGCCTCAGTACAGGGGAAAGTCGGGGCCAAGAAGTGGGAGTAGGTGGGTGGAGGAGTGGATGGGGGAGCGAGTGGGAGACTTTTGGGATAGCATTGGAAAAGTAAGTGAAATAAATACCTAATTAAAAAATAGAAATCAGGTAACCAAGAGCAATCTGCTTTTCATTTCCTCGAAATACAGCATTGGTGATAACTGTTGGATCTGTCACCTCTCACATAGGATAAATCTCTCCAACCCAAATATGTCCATACAAGGAACAATACAATATGATTACATGCAGTGCATGTAGAAGGGTAGATCTGTCGCTCATTACCATCTTTCAGAGCTTATGAGACCCCTTAGAACTTGCAGTTTCTCCAGACCATGTGCTTCTGCTCGACTTCTCTCCTTCTTCCTACTCCTCTGTGTCCTCCCCCTCTTCCATTTTCGCCTTCTCCCCCCCCCTTCTGCTCCAACCTTCCCTTTTACCTGCGCACTCATCAGCTCTCCATTATTTTACAAATTAAAATGTGAATCAGGTTTCCAGGAAATAACCTGAGTGCTGACTCATTCCTTGTTCACAACCAGTCACAGGAGAACAGAATTAACATCAAATATAATTAGCCCCAGGGCTATCCACAACAAACCTTTGATGGGATCATCTCCAGTTTCCTCTCTATTTTTCCTGCTAGGAAAAACAAGGGGCAATCCCCTTGAGCTTCAGTTTATGTCAACCCTGGTTATGCATGCTGACCACTGGAGGAGTCTTCATACTAAAGTCTCACCCCTATACAGTCTTTGACTGTAAACAGCAGGAATGGGATCAGGCATAGGTGTTTTCCAGGAAGCTATAATGGTTATTCTAATACTCAGGCACTGCTCCAAGCCACAATGTTACCTTCTCCCTCATTAGAGCAGTATTCACTAATCCCAAGAAATAGAGATTTGGTGCAAACTAAGAAGAGGTCATCAGGAATTTGAGACAGTTAGTCTGGAAGGGGCAAGATTAGAAATTTTGCATCTGAGGCCCCTTCAGGAGGTGTTCATGGTTTTAAAAAGCCCTTGCACAAACAGGAAAGATGCAAGTCTGGTACATTCTACAGAAAACAAACAGATCCCATGTGAGTGGAGGCTGACATCATTTTCTGTGAAATAAATATCACCAAGTGTTTTAAGAATAGCCATTTGAAAAGTCCCATGTTGATTTTCTGGAGGAATCATTACAAAGAACCACGAAGTAGATGCCTTAATCAATAGAGGATTTTTATCCTCAATTCTGAAATTCAGGAGTTCAAAACTATGGTGACTTAATTTCTTTTCCTGTTGCTGTGATATAATATCCTTAGACAAGGGCTAGCTTTCTGTGCTGCCCAGGCAATTTGCAGGGCCTGCTCTCCTGAGTGCTTCAGCTGATGAGGAGCAGGGCCAGATGTGACACTTGTATTGCCCTAAGTCCTGCTCCCCTACCTGGCACAGGGTTGGGTAATTGGGGACAACCTCTCCCCATGCCCATGCCACAGCTCAGCTGACAAGTGGCAGAATCATCTCTTTGTACTCACATTCTTGGGGCTGGGTTACTGTTGATCCTGCAACCTGGCTCAGCTATAGTGTGCAGCCCAGGTGATATGCTGGGTGTGCTGCTCTAACAGCTATAGTTTGAGAGGGTTGGGTAAGCTGTCCCTCTCTCTTGTCCCTCAGGCTTCATTCCTGTCTACCTAAAGTGGCAAAGGGTAAGGGCAGGAAGGACATCTCCCCTGCATTCTGGCTACCTCACTGCAGATGAGTGGCAGGACCAGCTCTCCTGTGGTGAAACTGTGGAAATTTCATCCTCAGACTGACAGCAATAGAATACATTTTCGAGTTTCAGACAGATTATCTGAAAAGTTGTAACTGTAAATCATGTTGCAAAAGAGCTTTTCAGAGACTTCTATTGGTTGGACTGTATAACTGTTGTCATTCATTTCTCCAAGTTTAGTTTTGGACAAGGTCACTATAAGAAATAACTGTTAGCTGGGCGTGGTGGCACACGCCTTTAATCCCAGCACTCCAGAGGCAGAGGCAGGTGGATATCTGAGTTCGAGGCCAGCCTGGTCTACAAAGTGAGTTCCAGGACAGCCAGGACTATACAGAGAAACCCTGTCTCGAAAAAAAACAAAACAAAACAAAAAAAAGATATAACTGTTTATGTACAATACGGGCTTATATCATGTTCCAAGCTGAGAACCTAAGAAACTCCACTATTTGCAACTAATGTAAAATGTGTAGACTTGGGGATGAACAAAGCTTTAAGTTCATTAGGCTCAACAGCCATTTCAAAGAGAAGGGAGCAATACCATACTCAGGTCTGTGCTGCTGTGTGTAGTACATGTCAGGAAAAGGGGGAGGGGAGCTATGTGCTTCCAGGACAAAGCATCAAGAACACTTAGGTTGCTAGAATTTGTATTCTATACTATATTGTTTATGTTATGTTATATTATATTCATGCTATGAAATTATTTTTGTACATCAAGACGACATTCATCTTCTTAGGAGTTGAAAGACATGAGCAGAGGTTAGATGATGTTCCAGGTCGGCAGGGGCAGTTTATTTCCACACAGAGGAGTATGGGCTTCCCCTCTTGCTGAGGTTGCACCAGGCAGGGCTTCAGAGAAGGCAGAAGCACATCCAGAGCTGCTCAGCATTCAGGAGAAAATGTCTAAGTCTGTAAATTAATACTTGTCCTCACCCAACACCAAGAATATTTAATGGAGGTGAGTTAAGTAAAGTTAAAAGACTTTGAGCAAAATCCTGTAACATATGTCATCCTTGGTCTTACAAAGACTTAAACTACAAAGCCCCCAAAGAAACATGGCAACGCTTGCCTTGATAGGCTATTACATCTTTAACTGCCTTTTTACCTTGTCTTCACGGTTGACAACATGTTGTTATTCAGTGCCACTAAACTGGCCCTGTTGGTTTGGGTTTTGTTTGTTTAGGGGCTTAGCATTTTTGGTTGCATTAGTTTGAGGATTTGATATATATTTTCTCTTTCTTTTTTCTGGTCACTATTTTGATATTTTGTTAAAGCTATATACACTGCATTTACTGATCTAGCTGAGTAGAGAGAGGTTCTTTTTAAAACTGTACTGAGTGAAATGCCTGTATTTTTATGAATTAACAAACAAACAAACAATAAGGAAACAAGTTCAAAGCCTACACTCTCAAGCCCAGCATTTTTAGCCAGCTATGGTGTCACACTCCTGGAGCTCCAGAATTCACAGGCAGAGATGGTTTTCTGTAACCTCCAGGCATCATGGTCTAAATCATGAATTCCCAGTGCTTCACAAGGGTACATTTTGGGGTGTGTGGATGTCATGGCCTACTCTGTGAATAAGCACTTCATGATAGAAAATGGATCTATGCTGTATCCTTTAGGTCATATATTTAGATACCCCTAAAATATAGTATATGGCATTCATATGTTCCTGTAATAGTCATGCTGACCAAATTAATGAGAGTCACAACTGTATTGCTCTAAAGGTTCTTAGGATATGAATATTCATTTGGGGTTCATAAGAAATCAGGACCCAGATATAGCTATCTCTTATGAAATTAGCTGGGGCCTAGAAAACACAGAAGTGGATGCTCACAGTCAGCTATTAGATGGATCACAGGGCCCCCAATGGAGGAGCTAGAGAAAGTAACCAAGGAGCTAAAGAGATCTGCAACCCTATAGGTGGAACAACAATATGAACTAACCAGTTCTCCCCAGAGCTCGTGTCTGTAGCTGCCTATGTATCAGAAGTTGGCCTAGTCGGCCATCAGTGGAAAGAGAGGCCTATTGGTCATGCAAACTTTATCTGCCTCAGTACAGGGGAAAGTCAGGGCCAAGAAGTGGGAGTGGGTGGGTGAGGGAGTGGATGGGGGAGCGAGTGGGGGACTTTTAGGATAGCATTGGAAATGTAAATGAAATAAACACCTAATTAAAAAAATAGAAATCAGAAAACCCAGAGTTATCTGCCCCCCATTTCCTCGAAATACAGCATTGGTGATAACAGTAAAGCAGAAATACTGACTTTCCAGAAAAAGACCTCCCTAATACCCATGTGGATATTTCCCAGACATGTTGAGATAGGGCTTTCTTTTTAGGTAATATTAGTGTGACTACACATTTGATGCCTTTTGGGTTTTTATTTATTTGTTTGAATTTGGAGCATTGCTATTTTTTTATATGTATGTTTTACCTACTGCAAGCCGCACCTGGTACCAGCAAAACCTGCAAAAGCAAGCCAGCCAAGCATGAGGGGCAGGCCCCCACGGGATCCAAGAGGGGCCTCTAGAAAACCCCTCACGCCACATCTGTACACCAAATACATGCAATCCTCCAGAGGCCAGAAGAGGGCATGGTGTTCAACCCAGAGAGGCAATAATAGGATTGTTAGCTGCCCTCTGGATCCTCTGGTGGATAGACAAATGTTCTTAATGGAAGAGCCTACTTTCATGTCTCTACACAACATTTCTTCTTTGTCATTCCAGATTGTGTGGTTTTTAATTGAACAACATCATCCAAAATCAAAGATAGAAGTTGATGGAGACCTATAGTTTCAGGTGCTTGAAGATGGAATGCTAATTTTCCTAGGTTACCTGACACCCATCCAGAGCTCTTGTGGGTTCAAGATAATGCCATAGAATTGTCAAGGTTGGAACAGATCTGTCAATACTCATGTAGGCTAACCATGCAGACTAGGCATGAAATGCCTAATTGATGAAATGCAGACTTGAGAAGTTCCTCAGTTAGTAGAAGTGGAGGAAGGAATAACCATTTAAGGCCAGCTAACCAGTGTTGGGATGAAACTTCAAACTCTCCTGCATGGATGGAGCCTGAAATAGAGGTCACATGCCTGTGGTGGAGAGCATGTCTGTGCAAGGCTAGGAAGGGAGAGCGATGGTTGATATTGATCTTAACCACACTAGATCTCAGAGTTTATTTAGGAAGTATTTCTTCCAGTGGATGCTTCATTCTTGTGAAGGTCTCCTGGAGCAGATCTCATTTCTGAGACTAAATGTGAGTCAGAGACTTAATATATGAAGGAATTAATCCCCTGGGTCCCCAAACTGGTGCTGTCAAACCAGGGCTTTTAAGCAGAAGCCTGAGAAGGATTCAGGGATGTGTTAAGTTGCTCACTGTCTTTGGACACCTTCTCTTTCTAAGCTGCCTCTGACACAGAAAGGGACACCTGTAAACACACAGGAAACCAATCATCATCAAGTGATATGGTTCTTTGTGTCCATCTTTCATTTCTCTGGTGGATCCTGAGCCTTATTTACTTGTAGGTCTTCAGGGTAGTGCTTGGCTGTTTTGGTAAATGCTACCTGTTGGGTAGATTAACCTGATATCTAGTAATGCTATTTGTGCAGGTAGATAACAGCTTGACATCAGTCTTTAAATGACTAAACTGTCCCGAGTATGCAGAGTGGACTGAGACACTTCCTTTTCTCTTTCAGATAGATATTCCTAGTCTTGAAAGCATTCTGTCAGCCAATCTCAAGGACCAATCTTGTAGCAGCCAAACTGACTATGGAGTCTCAAATTGTTACTTGCCTTGTAGCTGTTGTAGCAGATGAATGAAGTTACAAGCCTGGAATGTAACTCAGGGAGCATGGACTTTTATTAGGTTCAATCATAGCACTGGAATGTCAAAGAGAAGTAAAAATTACACCATCTCATTCAGACTTGTTGGAGACTAATAAAAAAAAAAAAAAAAACAACTGTGAGGCTCTACGGAGGGTTTTAAAGTCTGCCACCCTCTTCATAGATCCCTCCCAGACTCCATTTATTGCACTTAATTGGGTATATATATTCTCTAGGGAAAGTTTTCATAGTTGGGGTATAACCCAGAATATAAATACCAATTCATAGATTATTAAATTCTGTATCTGTGGTAACTGGCTGACTAGATGGATCAGTGGATAAAGGTAATGGGACCAAGCATAGAGACCTGAGTTCTTTCCCAGTGACCCCCATCATAGGAGAGAAAAAACTCCATACATTGTCCTCTGACTTTCATGTAGGTGGGTGTGCCAGGTCTTAGCAGCTCAAGTTTCCCACTGCTCACTTACACTGAGAACTCTTCATCTGATACACTCATGTAATTGTATGACTCTGTGCTCTATTTCAGAGATTCAGTACTTTTTTTATTTTCACTTTTGTTGCCCAGAAGTTAGAGAAACCAAGGAGGCAAGCATCAGACCAACACCTGAAACACTGGTTAGGGATTATGGATATAGGGAATTTGTAACTGAGGTGTGAACATCATGTGTTCCAAACAGCTCTAAATGGTTTTCAATACATTCATGGCCAACTGTAGTAGATGTTGTTATTTCATTGCTGTTTCTTTGTTGCTATTGTTTTGTTTTATTGTCTACCTCTGATTACCTCAAAGAGACAAAAACACTATGATGAAATTTGCACTAATCCCTGTGACCTGTTGAAGCCTCACTAGATGTCAGAGTCAGCTTGAGTGAGGATGATTTGCCTGGATGATGCACAACTAGTCCAGGTCGCCTGTACTGCCATATGCTAATATCTTCCTCTGACAAAATAACAGTTATCAGTGACACAGAGTGAAACGATTTACAGTGCTAGCACTCTTAGGTTTAAGCAGACACCAGTTGCAAAGTACAAAGGACCCAAAGATGGAAGCACATGCCCAGGCTTACAACAGTAGGCTTTGAAACGATTAAATTAACCTGGGAGTAGAGAGTGGAATGTGAGGTGCAGGCAGAGGCCTAGTACAGAGTGTCTGACAGTTTTCCAGGTAGAAGGTGTTCCCACTACTAGAAAGTCTTTGGATCTGTGGTGTAGGCAGCATAAGGAGAGTGATGAAAGTCACTGTCTTGTGAATTTGCTGCTGAGACAATTGCTTTCTGTTCTGAATATATACATTGGAGTTGGCTCAAGGTCAAGAAGAAAGAGTCATTGCTCTTATTCATTCCTCTGAAGAACATTCTCCTTCTCTTTTCAGCCCACATAGATTAATTATGTACCACCTTGTTCCCTGGACACTCACATGACAGGGATATGGTCCTACTATCCTATTATGTGTACCAGAAGATCACTTTACAATGGCCCAGATGATCTAGTTCAATCTTGCAAGACACAATAATCTAGCCTAGTATGATGGCACTTGCCTTTAATACCAGGAGAGTCACAGGCAGACAGAAGGCTATGAAATCAATGCAGTCTAAACAGTGGGTGGAGATTATGTTTTTTTATTCTGGATCAAGTCAAATAAGATCCTGAGGTTGGGAGGTTTTATGTTTACCTTTTAAGGGGACTTTGTACTTCTAGGAAGGGATAGTGCAAATATTCACAGATAAATTGTGGAACCCAGGCCTTCATTCAGCTCCAAGGCAAGTGCATCCAGGGGACTAATGAATAATCTGCTTTGGGGATTCTGCCTAGCCTCACAGAAAAGTGCTAAACTTAGTTATTATAAGGAAATAGTCCCACCAGTTCATATACAGTAAGATGCATAGCCCACACTTGGACAGGTTTTTTGGCACCATGTATTTCTATGCATGATGTGGGTTCATGGTGTCAGGAAACACAGAAGAAGGCCTCATATCCCTTGAAACTGAAGTTTCTAACATCTCACAACATTGCTTGAAATCCCAGCACTTGGGAGAGGAAGGAGGTCAGAATCAGGTGTTCAGGAGCACCCTTGACTACATAAGAAATTTTAAATCACTTTTATTACTCTAAGAACTTCATTGAGTTTCCATCTGTTGCTATGTATTGTAATGCTAAATTCAGATCCTAGGAAAGTCTGGAATTGGGAGAGAATTCTCCTATCAAAAGATTTTGTTGTGCAAATATTGTTGCTTAATTTAAAACCATTGGTTAAATAAAATTGGCTACTGGTATTTACTGGAGGGATTAGACATATTTGAGTTTCTAGTTATGTGGTTGTGGGTGGAGAAGTGAAAGATAAGAGGAGAAACTAGAAAAAAGAGAGAAGGCACCATGGAGGAGAGGTACCATGAGCACATATGGAGGAGAAACAGCAAGGATTTGGGGTCTACCACTGGGGAGGTAGCCAGGTGAACTGTCAGAAAAGCAGATCATGGGTCACCCCACCCACAGTAATTATCTCTGTTTTTGTTTTTTACGGCAGGGTTTCTCTGTATATCTCTGGCTGTCCTGGAACTCACTTTGCAGATCAGGCTGGCCTCAAACTCAGAAATCCTCCTGCCTCTGCCTCGCAAGTGCTGGGAGTAAAAGTGTACACCACCACCTCACATTAATTATCAAAGCCAAATGATATAACAATAGTCTGAGTCATTTGTTTGGAAGCAAGTCAGGATGAGCTCAAATTGGTTCTACTAAAACTTTGTCTCAAAACAGAAGGTGATGGGGAAGGAGAAGAACATTGGCTGGAGGGGAGAGGAGAGAAGACCATGGAGAAATTGGTCAAAGACATACTTGAATAGAAAGTATTCAAGAGCCAAAGGATGTGCATTTTTTTCATTGAATTATTAATTATTTCCGTCTGATCACAGCCCCTCCCTCTCTTCAGATCCAATGTCACATCCTTCCCCCCCAATTCCCTATCCCCTTCTCCCCGGAGAAAGGGACCCTCTTCTTTTCCCCAGTACCAACCCACCCTGGCACATCAAGTTGCATCAGGAAAAAGTGCATCCTCTCTCACTGAGACCAGACAGGGCAGCCCAGCTAGGGAAAGGAGATCTAAAGGCAGGTAACAGAGTCTAATTCTGAGGCAGCACCCACTCCAGTTGTTAGTTGCCCACATGAAGACCAAGCTGCACATATGTTTCATTTATGAAAGGGTCCTAGTTCAAACCCCTACATGGCGTTGGCTCATGGTTCAGTCTCTGTGAACCCCCAAGGGTTCATATTAGTTGACTCTGTAGGTCCTCTTGGGGCTTCCTAACACTTCTGGCTACTACAACCCTTGCACCAACACTTCCACAAGACTCTCTGACCACAGCCTAATGTTTGGCAGTGGGTCTCTGCATTTTTACATTTAAAGGGTGATGGAGAGAACATGCAATTAGAGGGACTAAATACAACAGGTCAAAATGGAAACCTCTCAGCAGCCTGCAGCAGCTACTTGTAAAAAAAGATGGTGTCTGTGGTCTTGAGAAGTAGGAGATACATTCCTCCTGGGTACCTGCCATTTGAAATAAGGGACTGCCTGATGTAGGCTGTGAGAGAAACATCTCAATAGCCTGTGGAAGCTCTTCATACTAAAATGTAATTCCCCTTTATCTTAACCTTAGCCCTGTACAATCACTGTATAGAATTCATTGTGCATGACTGCTTTTCAGCTGGCCTTGATACGTAAACTTATTTTATTATATCTGAATTTCCTATTTCTTTCTTCTTCTGCTCTGGTGCAGTCTGTGAAACTCGATGTTTCTTGATGTAATGATTCTTAAACTATGAAAAACTGAGATATAAGGGCTCAGTACAGCACAGTTTAAAATGTTGCAGGTGTATGCTGTGTGTTCTCATCTTGGAAATAATATAATAATAACTGTGTAATGGTAGTTCCAGATTAATGCATAACTTTCAAAGACAGTTTGAAGAAATTATTAGAAAATGAAATAGAGACAACATTGGGACCCGAGAAATGTAAAAGTTATTTACGTTATGAAATTAGTTTCACACAACATTTGAGAGTAGTCCTGAATAATAAAGTACAGAATATGTCATACTGTATGCCAGTCAAACTAAGTCAAAACACTGGGACTCTTACAAGGGTTATTGTGTGCAATGTACAGATTCAGAAAGCTAGCAGAAGTACTGAGTTAAGTACTGACCCATTCAGTGCTTTGGTAGAGGTTTTTCCATCAGAGCCCTACCCTGCAAAGCAGGGGTTGGATCTCCTGTACACACCAGCTACTCAGATGGATACCATGTTTCCTTTTGTAAAGAAATGGAGGACTCCATCCAGCCACCATCTGGGAAGGCTCTATCTCATTTTCAGAACCTTTCAATTGCAGGGTTTTACCTTGGCACCAGCTCCATTGTCTTATGCCAGTATTCTCTGCATTGCCCACTTTCCTGTGGTAGTGTCAGTGATGAGCTCTGCACTATGATTTGTCCCTGTTACCTGGTGTTGCTGCTCACAAAACCTGCTTCTTTGATCAAAAGAGAAACTTCAAATCACATTCTAAACTGCTTTGGCTCTGAAAGGAGATGGGTGCTTCTACTTTTTTACAACAAAGTAAACATATCTCAAGAAAAACTTTCTATAGGTATGATCCATTCCACTAATATAGCACACAGGGAAGGACAAAAGTGCATATCAGGGGATGGAGAAATAGCTCTTCACTTGAGAATATGTTTCTCAAAAATCCCACATGGCATCTAACAGTCCTCTGTCATTTTAGTTCCAGGTGAAACCCAATAACTTCTTCTGGCCTTTGCGGAATGGCATGCAAGTGCTACACAGACCTACAGAAGGCAAATCATGCATGAATATAAAATAAATGCAAATAACAAACAGAATCGCCACTGGGGGAAAAAAAACCGAGGGAGAAAACTCACAGAGCATATCGGCCTGGATTTTTGTCTCAGCTTTTAAAAAACATCTGGATACTGAACACTGAACTACACACTGTGCTTGTGTTAAAACCATAAAATGGAACCAAATGTACTGTCAAGCACAAAATTCACTCTCATAATCAAGAAAAACAAGAAAATCACCAAAAAGTAATAAATTCCATATCTCAAAAGGTCCTAAAATTGAGTATCTCTAGTAGTAGTTACCACTGATAGAACATTTGAAGGAAAGCAGAAGCATACATGTCTGTGTTTTCTGACAGCTTTTATATTCCCTTAGAATATGTTTTTATTTCCTGAAAGACATTTCAGAAATACTGAACTATTTCCCATTAATTTGTTCAACACTATCATCCACAGTATTTTAGCAACAGCTAAATATTTGACAAGAAGTATACAGCATGGATAATTTTTCCATCTTGATGTTGAAATTCACAGAGTTGGTCACACTAGACACACTGAATGTACAAACAATTACTTTTGTAGCTCAGTCTGGATGGGAAGTAATTATGGAAACCAAGCCCCTTACAGAGATCGATCTGTGTCTGATTCTTTTGGGATTTCAGTAGGGTGATACCACAGCTGAATAAAGAAGTTTCTTATGTGTGAAGAGTTGGAGATTACTGTTTTAATCTTACGAATACATCCAATTTACTCAATAGTAACTAAAAGTGAGCACTCAATATGTACAGTGTATAGCCTTATCAAAATAGTAAATCAATTACAAAAGAAAACAAAAGCAAAGAAACAAACAAAAAAACTTCTAATGAAACAAAAGAAAACCAAATAACAAAAGCAATCAAAGCTCAAACCAAAATCTAAAAACAAGAACTGTGCTAAAGAGCCTTCTTTGGCTGTCATTAATCAGCACAGACTTACAGCCCATGGCTGTCCTTGGCAACACAGTAGAAAATAAGTTACTTCTGGTAACAATATATATAAGAGAAAATTAAGTAGGTCTCCTTTTTTGGAATATGGGTTTGAAGAATAAGGACACCCAACACTTAGCAGAAAACATGTTACAGACTTTGGCTCAAAGTCTTTGCGATTTTGTAGAATGATTTTGTAATTTTCCTTGATGACCTATCAGGACAAGAAAAATTTATACTCTCAGAATCTTCCTGTTTTCCCAGTAGCTCTTGATGTGTCTCAGCACATGTCTGAATCCCTCTACATGCTCACTCTTGCTGAGCCAGGACCTAGATGAAATTAAGGGCTATTCATTGCAAGGAAACAAAAGTAAAGGAAGAAAATGCTGCAGATGATAGCCATGATTACTGGGGATGAGATGAAGTATTTGTTTTGCACACGCAGAGATCCCCCTATAGAAGTTATCTTCAAAGGAGACCTTGTCCTGGTCTGTTCCATGTTTCAGTTTCTGCTGGAGTATTTCACACCTAGGGAAGGAAGGAACATCGGCCTGATTAGGATTTGTCAATTCAGCTTTCCATCCCACACTAGATCTATTCAGCTGGATAATCTATTATGACCTATCATTGGCTGAGGTCATTCCCTGCATCCCCAAGTGTCATAGAGCACCTGGGATTGGAATTTTTTCTCAGCTTTTAAAAACTGTTAGAAACTGAGCTGTGAAATACACATTGTACAGGAGTTTAAAAGAAAAACACTATATTACTCCAATAGTCCAGGTATAATATATTGAATACTAACATTGTAGGAATGCCCAAATCTGAGTTCAAGAGAGATGTGAACAACCTAGAAAATCATGTGGATGCCATATGGGGAACCTGCCTAGAATTGAAGCCAAGATTATGATTATTTCTCTTGTGTAGGGTCCTGACAGGGTACCACTCATCAACCCTTATATCTGGAAATAAACAGAGAAAACATATCACATGAAATCCACAGGCACTGCATGGGTCCTATAATCAGAAAGAATGTGCTAACTGAAAATATTCCCAAGGCTAGGAACTGAATTTTAAAAGTGATGGTCATGAAGGAACATAACAACACACCTGTACATCTAAGACTGTTGTAGAGCACTCTGTCAAATATGCAAATTATTTGTGTTCACACAACACATGCACAGTATACCTCAGTAACCTGTTTAGTTTCCTAGTTAATCCTATTATAAAAATCTCCCAGGATATTTTGGAATCATAAAAAGCAAATCTTGAATGGGATAGGTACGTAATGAGCAAAGCATATAGACAGCTCAGTCAATGATAAGCTTTCCCCTCATAAACACAGACTCAGAATCAGGGTTCTTGGCATAGTATCCAATCTGTCTTAGCAAGTTCCAAAAGGTATGTAGAGTAGGCTTGTCTGCCAGCAAAGGATCACATGGTGGTAGTGGACTAGCCTCTCTTTCACTGTTTCAGTCTTTTCCCAAAGAAAACAGTTCCTTCCATTAGAGACTCCCTTTGTCATTGCCTTACTGACTAGGTGTCCAAAGGTATGATCCCAGAAAAATAGGAAGTCACTATAAATAGGATCTAATGGAACAATTTTCTCCCAATAATGTGACTGTGTCAGAGATATTTTGAGTAAGATATGGCTAACTAGTTGAAGGTCAAATACTTGCATGGATTATCTAACACTGAGTAATAGTTCATGAAAGGGCTGCATCACATAGTACAATTTCACTCTTTAGCTGATGAACATCAGGATATCATCTTCTTCTGGACTACTCTGAGGACAAATACAGACCTCATGTGCCCTAGAGACTCTCTGGATATCTACTCCTTGTTCTGCAATCAGTGGGTCAAAGGAGACTTCTTTTCTACTTTCTGAACCTTGCTTCTCAAACACCTACCTGATTTTATACTACCAGACCTGTCTGAATGTCCTCATTTCCCCCAACCCCCATTGAGGCTGATTTTAACACTGAGAAAATGAGTTTGAATAACAGCAATTGCAGAATGCTACACAGATAATATAGTGTGAGTTCTTTAGATTATCATGACCCTCAAGGGGCTCCTGAAACAGCTCTGTTTTGCACCACAGCTATGGGAATTCTGCTGGATGCATGTACAGCTACATGCAAATCAATCTCTCAATGATTAGAATCCAAGCCATATGATAAGGCAACGTTTTACTGAGTAGAGGTAGCAGGATAGGCAATGGTAGCAGGCAATGACGAAAAGAATGTGGAATGCTGAGAATACACAGTGAGACACCTGATATTCCAGTTGCCCTTCTTAATTCTTCCAGAGCAGAAAAGGGACATAACACATGGATGTTATACACCAACGTCCTCCTCAACACTATGTACCGTATTCTGATGATTTTCTCCAAAGGATTTCAATGAGGATCAGTAGTATTGCCACTAGCCAGTTGAGAGTCTGACTTTACATGAGTTTTTGTGTCCTTTTTTTTTTCTGGGAAGCTAGGTAGAGTTGCACACTAATTTGACTGCCGTATTAGATTTTTTATGCGTGCAGTCTGTAATCTCAGGGGCTTTTCATCATGCTTGGCCTCTAGAGACAGACATGGTTACATGTCTACACAAACACACACACAAACATATATACACACACAAACACAGTTGTATATTCAAGCAACCATACCACAAACACTTGCAGAGGCATTTTGCCTTACACAAACACACAATTTAGAATAAACACACTGAGTCACAGCTGGTACACAAACACACACACACACACACAGACACACCAACACACACACCACATACCACACAAAGACTGACACAAACACACATACATCAATGAAATCTTGCTCTTATCTAGCATATTTCCTGTTGTATGAGCATCTAGTGGGACCTATGGTGTGTACAAAGCTCTTAGACTTAAGGGGGCTTTGCAGCCCTGACCAGTACTTATCTCCTCTTCAGGAACTTTTCTATGCAAATACTTGCTGGTCCTAAAGGGAAATTACAAGCTCTACACAGATATCCTGAGCAACACAGCACTAAATTGCCAAGAAAGAGCTTTCTACCTACAGTCTCCAGTAAGCCCCATTTTTACTCATCAAGGCCCTCTCACTAAACCTCCACTGAGTCCTTTTTAGCATCTGAGGAAGACTGTGACTTTTGGTCATTACTCAGGAACTTTTCAACACATTACTTATTATATGATATTAAATCATCCTCAAAATCAGTCAGGAGAAATCTAGTTAAATGACCTGCTGTGACATTTCTGAAATGCAGCAATCTGCACAACTCTGATTGAGAATCTATCCTGAAACAAAGCCATGCCCAAAATATAGTTAGCAAAACAATGTCAGCAGAGTGAGCACTGTAGGCTTCTATGTATGCCCATGGTTAAGCCAATAAGACAAGCCAGAATCTTCCAGGCAATAACTCGAAGCAGGAAAAATTATAAATGTTATACTAATTTTAAAAATAGTGTTATTGTTTAATGAATTATTGATATAAATAAGAGACAATCTCCACCTGGTAGTTGACAGGAAATGAAAACTCTACTGGACGTCGAACAACAGGAAGTATCAGGTTTATTGAGAGACGTAGGCCCAAAGAACTAAGTTAGAGAATGACTACACAAAATCAGATGTCCTTAACTGGCCTTACAAAATACCCACAAAGGTACAGATTTGCATAAGCATCCATAAACACACACACACACACACACACACACACACACATACACACACACACACACACACACACACCTAAAATCATAAGGGAGCAAAAACAATGAAGAATCTGTCATGCTAGTGGAATAAAAAATTTAGACAATGCAGAGCAGATGTTTCAACTGAGAAACACAACTCTGGTATTCGTACTACGGAAATAGAAAGATCCAGACAACATTCTTCTTGGTCAGAAGGAAGAGTATATATAGAGAAATTTTTTCATGAAGCTTCAAAACTCTCACACAAAGTGAGATTGTGAGAAGCCTTTCCTATATCCCTGCTCATCTAGCCAGCTCCAGACCACAAGGCCCAGGAACTCCAACTCCAACAGCACTCAAAGAAAATAGGACTGACAAGCTGCTACTCAGGCTCACTCAGTGTGAGTCAAGATCTACAGGGGAAAGGGTTGGGGTGGGGGGCAAAAACTGCCAAAAGGCAACAATGAAATCCACTTATTTCTCAATCCCACTAAGCTCTCATCCCTGCAAACTACTTCCTACATGAAATCTCACATGCTCCCCACAAAACTTTTGAAGGACTTTACATCTTCCTTCAAAGCATTCTACTATTCTATAGAAGGGCTCCAACACAGCACCCTTCAAACTCAATGTCATATAGAGTCGTGATGTGTAATCAACTTATCTCCCCTAGTGAACTGCAGATTCTAGCAGAACAGAAAAATTTGCTTGTCAAACATACAGTTTCTTGAAAAAGTCAACCTCCACAAAAAGCCTTGTAGATGATCCCATCATAAATAAACAGTTGGAGGAGACATAGGCAAGTGCCTGGTAACTTTTGGACTGTTACACTGGACTATCTATATTTATGGTGAGCCATGAGGGCAATCTGCCTCTGATACACATCACCCTACCTGCTGCTGTTTGGCACTTCTGACCAAGATGATCTTGCTGGCCTCATCACAGAACCTTTTTCTTCACCATAGGATGCTTCCTGTTCAGCCTGCCCCACCAGCAGCTTCCTGTTCTCATTCAGCAACATCCTTACTTTTTCCTTCAAATAATTGCAGTCACTCAGGAGGTAACAGTGCCCGAAGCTGATCCACAAACAAAGAAACAAAAAATGGTCATTTCCAGCAAGCTTACATTTCTCTGCCAGTCTTTTAAGAATTAGAATCCCTACAAGAGTCCTGATCCCCGGACAGCCTCAGACTAGAGTCCACACTTTACCCATTAGTACCAAATAGAGGTAGGTCAAATCCAGAGATCAGCCACATGTCACAAGACTCAGAGGACTTCAGAAAACCATATCACCAATGTGTGGTTGTTTATATGTCTGTGTACCAGAGAACAATCAGCAGGGAAAGGGCAAAAACACTCTGAGGGAGAAGAGAAGACCCAACAGGTATAAACTCTTTCCATTTTTGTTATGGATCCCAGAACTTTGAATCTGCTGTCAGAATCCTAAAGTTTCAGGGTTGCTTGATATTCCCAGCGTGGTGGAAATGGTTTCTATGCAGAGGATCCTGAATTTGGAAGAATAAAGTTTGGAGTGTCTTGGATACTCGTCACACTGAAGAAAACTGAGTCCAAGAGGTACAAATCCAAGACCCTTGCCTCAAGGGAGGGCTCTTATTAAGGAACAGATAGTGGGGCAGGAGAGATGGCTCAGAGGTTAAGAGCACTGACTGCTCTCCCGGAGGTCCTGAGTTCAATTCCCAGCAACCACATGGTGGCTCACAACCATCCGTAATGTGATCTGACCTCCTCTTCTGGAGTGTCTGAAGACAGCTACAGTGTACTTACACATATAATAAATAATTTTTTTTAAAAAAAGTAACAGGTAGTATAGAACTAGAGCCCTTATTTGTGTTCAAAGTCCTAGAAGGCCACAAGCATTCCCTGCCTAGTGCTGCTCCTTACCTGTGTCAGGGACTCACCTGCAGGAATAGTTATCTTCTATGAGTTCCTTGTACTTCTCTATGATATCACTTATTGACTGGGTCATTTTTTCCATATCCAACATTGTCTTCTCATGTTGTGATTTAATGATGGTGAATTCCATGTTCATCCTGTGGAAGTGCATGGCCCAAAGAGCAAATATCCTCTGAACTAAGCAAACAAGTATCATGTGCAAAAGGCTGTATCTGGACTACCAAGGCAAGTGTATGCCACATCCTTGCTCCTTCAAAGAGGGTCCTATTAGTACTGAGTAAACTTATTATCTTGCCCAGAGGACAGCAGAGCCTGGGAACCAAATGAAGAGCAATGACCCTCAAGAGCTCCTTGGGTGAGCTTGAAGTACTATACTATTTCTGTGAGAAGTTTCCAATAGACCTGTCAATATATTGAATCCGTTATCCTCAGGCTGGTCCTCTTGTCTTAGAGCTTGGTGGCTCCCACAATCTAGTGAAAGAAGCAGAGAAGTTCTCTCTGGGTCAGAATCTTATATTTACATCACCCCATGCAGTTGAGGTTCTTCTCAAAGCAACACCAAAATTCTGGCTGTTCCAAGCAAGGGTCAAAGTCCTACTCTTTGACTATCCTGGAGTCTACTATGAAAAACCCACTGTCATCACTTCTCCTAACATCTTGACAGATGAAGACCCTCAGAAGCTCATCAATAATTGTATGAGGAAACAAACATGAAGAAACAGATCACTCTAGACATATTGGACACCCCCACATCCCAGGAAAGAGTCTGAGGGAATGTTCTACATGGATGGGAATACCTCAATTAAACATGGAACCAGGTACACAGCGGCTTCGGGAGATAATTGCAGCTGAAATTATTTGGCCCAAAGATATATAGACTAAGTGTATGGTGAAAGAAAACACCTGTCATCACTTACCAGGAATTTCCCTATGCTTTACTTAATAAACATATGGATATTATAATATATGGAGAAGGAGGGTTCATCACTGCTGGCAGAAAGAACATTAAAAACAAAGAGGAATTCTGGGCTCTCCTGGAAACTCTTTGAATTCCTCCATGATACACTTGGTTTCAAGGCAAAGCACATCAACTTAATGACCCCCTTGAGGTCACAAGTAATGAGGTCACTGAGTTGGCATGCCAAAAATTGTTTGAAGATCAGTGTAAGCTGGGCATGGTGGCACATGCCTTTAATCCCAGCAATTGGGAGGCAGAAGCAGGCAGATTTCTAAGTTCGAGGCCAGACTGGTCTACAGAGTGAGTTCCAGGACAACCAGGCGATTCAGAGAAATCTTGTCTCGAAACAAAGCAATCAAAAAGCAAACGAACAAAAAACAGTGGAATCTACTGACATTCAGGTGACATACTGTGACCCACTGCCTCCTGAGAATCCATAGAATAAACAAGGGGAAATAAGGGATGTAAAAATATCTAAAGCATAGCTGAAACCAAAGTTTGGTGGTGGACACCAGAGGGAAGGAACACTAATACTGACAAGTTTCTGAAAACAAACCTTCACTAGACTACCTGACTGGCATACACACTACTTTCTAAGTTGCTCATAACAAGGTATGGTATAACTGGACTTAACAGCATGGCTCAATTCCTCCAAGCAATATGTCAGCTTAATAGTAAAATACATGTAAAGACAGATACTTCTGCCAGAAGTGGGAACATATGAGAGGTCAAACAATGGTCAATTGTGGGAAACTGACTTCAGGGATGTGTGTCCTGATGGGGGAGAGTAAGAGTCCGTGGTTTTGTTTTTTTGTTTTTTTACTGAAACCTTCTACTTTTATCCACTAGTCTGAAACTTCTAAAAGAGTAGCTGAAAAGCTCTTCAAGGTACCTGACCAACAATTATACCATGCCCTTTGAATTGTGTCAAACTATAGCAGAGTATTCATAGCCAAAAGCTGTCAATAAACAGTGAATGATTTAGGAGAAAGTGGGGAACCTTGAAGATATGGGCACAGGGGAAAAATTCTTAAATAGAACAGCAATGGCTTGTGCTGTAAGATCGAGAATTGACAAGTGGGACCTCATGAAAATGCAAAGCTTCTGCAAGGCAAAAGACACCATCAATAAGACAAAAAGACCACCAACAGATTGGGAAAGGATCTTTACCTATCCTAAATCAGATAAGGGACTAATATCCAATATATATAAAGAACTCAAGAAGGTGGACTCCAGAAAATCATATAACCCCATTAAAAAATGGGGCTCAGAACTGAACAAAGAATTCTCACCTGAGGAATATTGAATGGCAGAGAAGCACCTGAAAAAATGTTCAACATCCTTAATCATCAGGGAAATGCAAATCAAGACAACCCTGAGATTCCACCAAACACCAGTCAGAATGGCTAAGATCAAAAATTCAGGTGACAGCAGATGCTGATGAGGATGTGGAGAAAGAGAAACACTCCTCCATTGTTGGTGGGATTGCAAGCTTGTACAACCACTCTGGAAATCAGTCTGGCAGTTCCTTGGAAAATTGGACATAGTACTACCGGAGGATCCAGCAATACCTCTCCTGGGCATATATCCAGAAGATGTCCCAACTGGTACGAAGGACACATGCTCCACTATGTTCATAGCAACATTATTTATAATAGCCAGAAGCTAGAAAGAACCCAGATGCCCCTCAACAGAGGAATGGATACAGAAAATATGGTACATTTACACAATGGAGTACTACTCAGCTATTAAGAAGAATGAATTTATGAAATTCCTAGCCAAATGGATGGACCTGGAGGGCATCATCTTGAGTGAGGTAACACAATCACAAAGGAACTCACACAATATGTATTCACTGATAAGTGGATATTAGCCCAAAACTTAGGATACCCAAGATATAAGATACAATTTGCTAAATGCATGAAACTCAAGAAGAATGAAGACCAAAGTGAGGACACTGTGCCCCTTCTTAGAATTGGGACAAATCACCCATGGAAGGAGTTACAGAGACAAAGTTTGGAGCTGTGATGAAAGGATGGACCATCTAGAGACTTCCATATCCAGTGATCTATCCCATAATCAGCTTCCAAACGCTGACACCATTGCATACACTAGCAAGATTTTGCTGAAAGGACCCAGATATAGCTGTCTCTTGTGAGACTATGCCAGGGCCTTGCAAACACAGAAGTGCATGCTCATAGTCAGCTATTGGATGGATCACAGGGCTCCCAATGGAGAAGCTAGAGAAAGTACCCAAGGAGCTAAACGGATCTGCAACCCTATAGTTGGAACAACATGATGAACTAACCAGTACCCCGGAGCTCTTGTCTCTAGCTGCATATGTATCGAAAGATGGCCTAGTAGGTCATCACTGGAAAGAGAGGCCCATTGGACTTGCAAACTTTATATGCCCCAACACAGGGGAATGCCAGGGCCAAAAGAATGGGAATGGGTGGGTAGGGAAGTGGGCAGGGGTATTGAGGACTTTTGGGATAGCATTGGAAATGTAATTGAGGAAAATGAGTAATAAAAAAAAAAAAGAAAAGTAAAACAAACTATATAAAAAAAAAGGAATGGATGGGAACGTTCATGTTACGTGCGACCTCAGAGTTCTGGTCTCATGAAAGTAAAGAAGAGTTCCTTAACAGAAACACTACAAATCTCTCAGAAGAGTTCAGGGAAAGGTGGCTGAGCCTCCTTCTTACTTTGGGCCTATTGTACCCAATACAGGGAGGAATTCATCCCAATACTATTTTGTTGGAATGCCTGCCCCATAGATTTCTAGGCTCAGATATCATCAGCTAGCCAAAATATAACTATTTCTTTTTCATTAGCCATATTCTCCAGTTCTCCATAAAGGCTCTTCATACGACTACCAGAGAGAGAGAGAGTACACTTCTGACTACCCCACCATCTCCCTAGACACCTTTGGGCCTTGTTGTAGTTATATTCCATAACCGAAGATGGTAGCCAAAGACAACACAATCAATGTGGAAAGCCTTTGCATGATTTCTACACTCTTACACATGCGAGGTTAGGTGGCATTTTACCATGCACTCAGCACATCCAGGTCAAGAAGGAAGAAGGTACTGATGTCAATGCCAAAGAGAGCCCCTTCTGAAATTATGGATCCATTAAAATGGAGGTTTCACTGGACCCAAGTCCTTTCATCCTCTATCCATCCAATTGAGTCTTAGGTATCTCATGAATACAGGATCATATTCCAACCTCCAACAGACTCAGGCCTGGAACTGGGAACTTAAAAAGGTAGAAACTGGGGAAGTGAGAGCTAATGAGACCAGGAAGCAGCCATTCAATGTCCCTGTTGGCCTTTGTTCACAGATGCCTATTTTGTCTGGTTGTTTTGGAGATACAGAGAATGTAAGATTTTAGCTTTTGAAGAAGGGACATAAACTTTACAATTTGATGTTGCCCCTGTAGTGACTTCTTCTATTGCCAAGTACAAGGGAGTTTTCATTGCAAAGAAATGGGGTTGTAAATCAGAGATTTTGTGAAATCACATGTCTCAATATATTGAAACAGTTTCTCCTCTCAAGCCAGTTGCACTCTAAAACATATAATCCAACTTGTGTAAAAGTAAAGGTGCAGGAGTAGGGTTTTGGCTTCTGGGAAACAAAGACACCTGGGTAAATAGACTGTTTATTCCATGAATGGACCACAGAAGTAGATTTATATTGGAGAAGAATCTCCCTCATAAAAGGATCCTAACCAAGATGAGCGACCCATGCCATGGCACTAACAAACTCTCCCCATTCAAAGCACTGGACTTGTAGTGAAGCAGAGAGAAATCTCTAGCTTTGGAAGGAGAAGGTGACAAGAGGTATCCCCAGGGGCAAAAGAGAGACTCCAGGAAAGGGCACCTCAGAAACTGGTCAAGATGGGGCAAGCTGGTAAGCCGGTAGGCCATGGAAGTTCCAGATGACATCATCAGTACTCACTTCCCTGGACAATCTCTTGTATTCAAGAGAACCTTGGAATCTTCTGTGATGTCACCAGTGTTGTGGTAACCAGAGCGGCTTGTGGGGTATTCCTTCAGATCCTCATGGGTTCCCAAGGAGGCATGTTGTCCATGCTCCTCAGGGTTTTTGGGAGAGAGAATAGAATACACACCGACACCAGACCAAGTCAGAAAGAGTCTGGTCGCCCGTCATGGTGGGAAAGGGCAAGAAACAACTGGTCATGGAGATGGCACAGTGAGTCCTGGGCAAGGTTTGGTGAGCTGCCGAGAGGATGTGGGCTTCAGCTGGTCCTTCCAGGAATAGGAATTATGATCTGGATACTTCAGATTCTTCAATGGTAGAACCAGAGTCAAGAATATCTGATGATTAGTTTTACAGACAGCCTGATATTCAAAAGCCTGCAGTTTCTTTGCTGAGAGATCTTAATTTCCCCCTGAATGGAAATTAGGCAGAGCAAGCTCTTTGAGAATAGAAAAGTGTTGTTCTCAGGATAGAGTGTTCATGTACTTCATCTTAATATAGTTTCCTCTAGGTTACATGAGCTTGTGATGCCAAGAACAGAGAGGGCTATTCCCCTGCCTATGAATCAAGGTCTCAGACACTTTGGTATTGAACACACATGATGTGGACTGATTCACAGTCTGGGTTTCCTGTAGTAGTGTACGAGCTCTCATCATGCATTTGAAGAAGACTAGAAAAGTGTTGGCTAGTATGCTAAGAGGTACAGACTTTGTTGTCAGCTGACAATGCCCTCCATTTATTCGTGCCTGGCACAGCTTATGCATTTCAGGGCTAGGGCTAGGGCTAGGGTGATTACAATAGGAAGTCAGGCATATGTTTAGTGATGGTGGTTGTGAACAGGGACCTAGCTGAGGAGCCCAGCTTGAAGATACCTATGATGCACTATCAGGGATTCACAGTGTCTCTAGATTTTCCTCTTCCTCAGGCTTCTGTGTGGGACAAAGCATGGTTTCCCTTTCCATGCCGTATTATCTCTACAAGGTTACTAGTGTTTTTCTACCTACAGGCTCTGTTGGGGAGCCATCACCCCAACTCCCGACCATCAGTGAGCAGGAGAAGAGACGCGAGAGTTTGGAGAAGCTCAAAAGAGAGCTCCAGAACATAAAAAATGCCAGAGAACTTCAGGGAATCCTGGCCAATTACACTAACAAGGAGTTAAACGACAGGTAGTCTTTATGCCCAGTTCTCTGCTGACTATCTTAGGCCATCCCTGTTAAGCCCAGATTCCCTCATACCACAGGTGGCTACAAATCCAGGCTGTCTGCATATCCAAATCAATTTTGCTGATTGGATTGTCGACACAGAACTTCAAGTTCACATAGGACTGAGATGGGGACACAGGCACTTTTCATTCCTCCAAAAGTAATTCAGAGGCTGTGGCATGAATCACAGTCTGGGGATGAAGGTAGTAATGTGTGAGCTCTCATCCTGTTATTTAAGAAGCTTACACAGGTGTTGGTTTGTGGGAGTTGCTAGGTAAAGTTTGTTTATAGCCAATCCTTTCCATAATTGGCCAGGTGGTAATTTCGGTCTAATTGGTCTTGTCAACACCTGGAGGGGCCTGTCCCACATATTGCCTCTCAGTATGACTGGATTGGCTGCAGTTCATCACAGCTTTTCTCAAATTTTATTCATTATACTCTCAGATAAAGGCAAATAATTTTATTTATTTGGCATTCTGATTGAGTGTAAGTGTGTGTGTGTGTCTCTCTCTCTGTCTGTCTGTCTCTGTGTGTATGTGTGTCTGTGTGTCTTGTGTCTTGTGTCTGTGTGTGTGTGTGTGTGTAAAAGAGACAGAGACAGAGACTGACAGAGCCTGAGAGAGAAACTGGGTGCATGTGACCTTGAGTGTGCATTTGTGGATGTGTGTGTTCCTGGGTGTGTGTGTTCCTGTGTGTGCAGCTTAGGATCTAGAAAGTCTGTGTCATATGATATATCCTTAGGTTTTGCCTGACTCCATTTCCAGGCAATAACAGTGAGGAAGCCAGGGATGTTCATTATGAGTAGCTTAGGACTTGACCTCTGTGCTCACCTCACCTTGGATGCACATTGGAATCTCCTGGTGTGTTATATATGATTATGTCCTTTGGGAATTTTTGTAGCAATAGAACCAAGGATTGGCAATACCTTGTCAAAAATCAGGAGGAGAATCATACAGATTTAACGTGGACCCAGGCCTGTGACACAGATTCCTGGAAAGTTCTGGGAGAGCAAGTCTATTCTTTCAAACCCCTTCAGGGAGCTGAAGCAGATCAGCACCCTGCCTTTTCTTCCCTGGGCTTACTGGCCCAAGCTGAAGTGCAATATATTTAATAAGCACCAAGTGGAACCGGTAACAAGGAGCTAAGTCCAGTGGAATGTATGGGGTGGGATAGAGCATGATTCAGCTTGAATTGAAATGATCCTTGTATCCTTAGTTCACGGGACAATTTGTTGCTTGGGCCATGCCCTCCCACAGGATCAACTTTGAGACATATATGCTTGAGATGCAACATGACCAGGTGATGACTGACCTGAAGAGAATGCCCCAGGATATCAGTGAGGCCTTGTCCAAGTGCAAGCACTTGACTAAAGAAAATCAGTTCTACTGGTGAGTGACTAACAGGGTCATGAGCCAAGAACTAGGCCCAGGGTATGTCTGCCAATCCTTGTCTTTGAACTAACGTGGGGGCTCAGGTTCTATACTCTTAGTCTCTAAACAGGAAGCCTGCCTCCTTCAAACAAGGCACTAAGATTTTGACATCTTAGACTCATTTTGACCAAGTGTGAAGAGACTGGTAGCCCCTCAAATCACTGTCCTTTCCAACTAAGTATTCTCAAGATCGAAACGTTTCCACCATGATGGAGATATCAATCAATCTTGGGCCTCTTGAGCTCTGAAAGTAGATTCATAGATGGGGTTTCCAGGAGAAACATAGAAAGATAGTGTGATGCTTGGGTCTCTTCACTCCTAGAGAATTTTGCCCTATATCTACAGGTGGTTTTTTAATACCACAGACTTACAAGCACATATAGACCCCATGTTCTTTTCTGAGAGATACATGAGTCCTTGTTGGTTGTCAGGGTTTTCAAAAATACCTTGGGTCTTCTGGAAAGTGGCAGTCCTCTGGATTTGATCTCCCTCTATGGCCAATCTGGATACTTGTCTGGGGCTGTCTGGGGATCAGGGCCCATGATGAAGGAATGGTGCTTGGAGGAATGGGAGGAAGATGGATGGATGCTGCCTGTAATCACCATGTTTTGTTTGTGGCTCAGCTTCAGGAACTGCCACCTCCTGATTGAAGCTAAGCTCATCCAGCACAAAGTCAGGATGTTGTGGAGTGAGAACAGACAGCTGCTAAGGGATCAGACTGCATTGGAAGAATGCAACATAGCAACAAAAATACTATGTAAAGAAGGCAGCCAGAAGATCAAAGACCACTATACTAAGCACCAACAGGTAGGATGAATGAAACATCATGGGCAGAATGCCCTAATGTGTAATCATAAAGACAGTCAAGCCTATGTAACCATCCTGCACCTTATCCAGGCTCTGTCCTATGTCTCATCCAGTTTTACACTTCTGTGATCATTTCCAAGACTTTCTGTGGAGTTACCCTCTTTTGAAGAAATTGGATTTCTGCCATGCCCTCTCCTCCCCATCCCAGTCGGCCACCTCTAGCTTGCCACTCTAGTCAGAGGAGATCCTGGACCCCTGAAAGCAACCCCTTGAGGCTCTATGGTATGGAGAGGTGCTTCAGGATGCCACCTCCTGAATTATCTAGGAACCAGGTCCTCTGTTCTGCTCTATGGCAACTCACCCAGAGGGGCTTGGGCCAGTCCTCTCCTAGGACAGAAGGGCAGGCTCCAATTTTATTGCTTTATAATTAAAGACTTTAGTAAGAAACAGAAAGTTATACAAAATATGTATTTTAAACATAGCAATTAGAGATCTTTTCCTATCTTGAATTAAATTAGCCCCCTAGAAATGCATGGTGTGTCTTACTATCTTCACCAAGAGGATTCAGGGAACCCTACACTGCATCCCTCACCTGACATTGTTTTGCTTAGTATATCAAGGGCATGGCTTTGCTTCAATACAGATTCCCCCTCATATTTTTTCAGAGTGTTGCATTTCAGAACATCCTTGCATGTCAATTCACTAGCCTCTTTTTGACTGACATTAGAGATGGTTTTTATGTCACATGAACTGCAATGTTATGAAAAGATCCTGGATAATAACTGCGGCTAACTTTTTATTGATGCTACCAGGGTCTTCTGAGAAGTAGCCAATGTAGGTTTAGAGAGCAGAATATATTTCAACTTCAAGCTTGCTGTAAGATGTTCTTGGAGCTCTCTAACTTAGGACCTTGAATCTTGTGTGCACCAGCTTGTATGTGCAGAACTTATACCAAACTTGTAGGATCGGCCAGTATCTGAATGGAAAAAGTTCCTGAAGAAGAAATAAATACAGGCCAGGGCACAATGGCTGGGTTAACCTAAGAGCCTTTAACACATCTGAGGTATCACTAATTCCTCAGGTAACAGGAAATGTGCTGTAATATAGCAGTGTTTTCATTGGGGTGAGTGTGTGTGTGTTTGTGTGTGTGTATGTGTCTTTGCTTTTGCCCAGGGGTGTTTGACCATGCGTGTTTTGAATTTGTGTAATGTTAGGTGCTTGTAAGTTCTTTTTTATACAAGTGTGTATTCATGTATTCTTTTTCTATGTGTGTGTGCATGTGTGTGTGTGTGTAGGGATGCACTTGTGTGTCTCTGTACATATATGTATTTAATTGTATCTCTATATATTCATATATTCACTTGTTCAGAAAACATCTTAATTGTTAATAGACAAAATCTTTAATGAGAAAAAATACTCAGTCATTTCATATTGCCTTGGAAAAACATCAAATATAGCAGCCCATCATCATGACTGTCCACCTAGCTCACTATAATTAAAGAAGACAAAAAATTGTATAATGTCAGATTTTCAAGAGAATTCAGAGGGAAAAGAATATAACTGTACTAAAATCATTTGTAGAAATAAGGAGGAGGCTGCTGAGTCAAATCAATGTGCCTGAGAGTCAAAAAGGCTGGCTAAGACTTTGTGTTTCTTGAGTTTCATGTGTTTTGCAAATTGTATCTTATATCTTGAGTATTCTAAATCCCTGAGCTAATACCCACTTATCAGTGAGTACATATCATGTGAGTTCTTTTGTGTTTGGGTTTCTTCACTCAGGATGATGCCCTCCAGGTCCATCCCTTTGTCTAGGAATTTCATAAATTCATTCTTTTTAAAAGCTGAGTGGTACTCCATTGTGTAAAAGCACCACATTTTTTTGTATCCATTCCTCTGTTGAGGGGCATCTGGGTTCTTTCCAGCTTCTGGCTATTATAAATAAGGCTGCTATGAACATAGTGGAGCATGTGTACTTCTTACTGGTTGGAACATCTTCTGGATATATGCCTAGGAGAGGTATTGTGGGATCCTCCAATAGTAATATGTCCAATTTTCTGAGGAACTGACAGGCTGCTTTCCAGAGTGCTTGTACAAGCTTGCAATCCCACCAACAATGGAGGAGTGTTCCTCTATTAGATACAATTTGCAAAACACTTGAAACTCAAGAAGAACGAAGACCAAATAGTGGACACTTTGATCCTTCTTAGAATTGGGGACAAAACACCCATGGAAGGAGTTACAGAGACAAAGTTTGGAACTGAGATGAAAGGATAGACCATATAGAGACTGCCATACCTGGGGATCCATCCCATAATCAGCTTCCAAACACTGACACCCTTGCATACACTAGCAAGATTTTGCTGAAACGACCCTGATATAGCTGTCTCTTGTGAGGCTAAGCCGGGGCCTAGCAAACACAAAAGTGGATTCTCACAGTCAGCTGTTAGATGGATCACAGGGCCCCTAATGGAGGAGCTAGAGTAAGTACCCAAGGAACTAAAGGGACCTGCGAGCCTACAGGTGGAACAACAATATGATCTAACCAGTACCCCAGGAGCTCGTGTGTCTCCCTGCATATGTAACAGAAGATGGCCTAGTTGGCCATCATTGGAAAGAGAGGCCCATTGGTCTTGCAAACTTTATATGCCTCAGTACAGGGGAACAACAGGACCAAGAAGTGGGAGTGGGTATGTAGAGGAGAGGGGGTATGGGAGAATTTTGGGATAGCATTGGAAACGTAAATGAAGAAAATATCTAATAAAAATAATAATACCAAAAAAAAAACCTTTGTGTTCCTTCTCTGTACTCAGTGAATAGTGACTGCCCACTGGAAGATCAGGGGACTTGTTGCATCTTCTGAGCACCCTAGTTTGTTTTCTTCCTTCCCTGCTACCATTTTCTTTCCAACTTTGCCCATGCTTCACTCAGTTGTTCTTGGCTTGGAGTTTGTCCAGGGTGTTATGATTTGAAAGAATGAGTGGCTTGGTGTTGAGAATGTACTAATCTTAAGGTGCATACCTATGGTGAAGTGCAAGAACAGGACTGCCTCAGGCAGCCCTTTAGACTCACAATAGTCTACAGAACAAACACTGGTCTGTCTGTAGCACTCTGTAACTACTCTTATTCAACATCATTCACTCTGTGTTAAAATCATCCTCAAAGAGGCTGGGGAGAAATGAGGATACTCAGACATTGCTGGTGGATTCAAATGGGGTCACCCTGTGAGATGCCATGTCCAACTCTTAAAAACATTGTACTGCATTGCGCAGGGACCTGGCAATTCCAGAACAAGCAGTAAGTGTCCAAAGAGAAATTAGGGCACATCATGGTTTTAGGGATATTCCTCATAGCAGCCCTGACCTATAAACTATCTATAAGTCCATCAGTAAAGCAGTGAAAATTACACTGAGTCCAGCCTTTCCATGGAGTATCGCCTAGTGGAATAACACATGCAACCATTTGACTGTGAACTATTCAGACTTATTTTCCTCAAAACATCTCTGGCAGAATCTCCTTATAGGGAAAGAAGTTTCACTTAGCATCCTGGTTATGGAGATTTACTAGTTGCCTGGGCTCCTAGCTTGGATCCAAACTCATACAGGCTATGGTAAATGAAGGGCCTATTGGAAGATTCTGCTCACTTTGGAGCCACTGAGGAACAGTGAGCAAGAGGCAGGAACAGGCTGATCTACCTCCATCCAGTGTGCCTTTGTTGGAAACAAGCCTACTGCGCATAGCCTTGGGAACTTCCTAAGCAGCTTTGGCCACAAACCCATATTTCCATTTTCTGTTTTTTAGGAGAAAGCACACTATTGACTGAGCTGTCTATAGGCTATGCCTACTCTGTTCTTACCCCAGTCAAGATTATTTTCTTTTACTTTTTCTTTTAAGAAAAAAAAATATTTCTTTAAAGTATGTGAGTACACCTTCTGTTCTTCAGAAACTCCAGAAGAGGTCTTCAGATCCTTCTGAAGACGGTTGTAAGCAACCATGTTTTTGCTGGGTATTCAACTCTGGAAGTCAAGAAGACCAGACACTGTTACTAAGTGCTGAGATACATCTTCAGCCTTTTATTTTTCAATTAAATGTTTTTTTTTTTAAATTCTGGCTCTGTACTGTCCTGGGAGGTCTCTGTTTTTATCATTAGCTTGGAAAATAAACATGTTTCTTCAATGAAATACATTTGTACGTGTGAATACATGTGCTTGTGTTCGTTCAGAAATGTAGGAATGTGTGTGTCTGGATCTCTCTCTCTGTCTCTCTCTCTCTCTCTCTCTCTCTCTCGTCTGTATCTCTGCCTAGGGCTGTGTGTGTGTGTCTTCTCTGTCTCTGTCTCTCTCTTTCTCCCTCTCTCTCTCTCTCTCTCTCTCTCTCTCTCTCTCTCTCTCTCTCTGTGTGTGTGTGTGTGTGTGTGTGTGTGTGTATGTGTGTGCAGGTTTGTCCTGGCATGGCTGAAAAGATGCAGCGTCCTTTCTCTGTCTCTGAGATGAGGTACTAGCACAGGATGGCAGTACCTAAGGAGCCATATGCATAGCGAAACTATTGGGTTTTGGGTTTAGTTTTTTGTTTTTCCTTCATGAACATCCTTTTAGAGTTCACTTCTTACCCTTGGAAAGATTGGCATGAAGCAGACTCTTGCTGATTACAGTATCCTTTCAATGTGCATGGATTTCCTGTGAGATGGATTCTCTGGGGATTCCCAAATATAGGGGTTCAAAAGGAGAGCCAAGGAAGGATTCTGCACTCCAGAAATAATAAGAGGCTTCACTTCAACATTTGCTAGGCTCCCTAGAAGGCCTCTGTTCAATGGTAGATTCAGACACTGATACAACTTATTTTTCAATATAAAGTATTTAGACTATTGGAGAAATGTGGTGTTTTACTTTAACTCCAGCACAGTGTGTAGTTCACAGTTCAGTGTCAAGCAATTTTTTACATTTGAGAAAAACATCCAGGCCCAGGTTCTCTCTGCCCCTTCTCCTGTAGGGATACAGGAAAGATATCAGATGAAAGGTCATATTGGATTGTCCTGCTGAGTAAAGCTGGTGTTTGCTGGATCACTGACATGGCAAGATCTCACCAGGTTTTTTTTCTCTTCGTCCCATAGGTCTGAAATATTCTGCAGAAGCTCAACAGATCAGAGACCAGGTCAAGATCTTGCTCAGACACAACTGTTCACCAGGAGCACTGGGTGTGCAAAGCAAATTAACCACATCTAATCCTTGCATCTAATCCTTGTAACCATGGCAAACTTGGGCTGCATTTTCTTCTTTTTTGGTTTGCTATGGGTAATGAGGCCTTTATTTTGTCTAGCCTCTCGTCCAGCAAGATGCCTTTTTGGAAGGCTTCAGAAAAGTGCTGACATACATCAAGATCTGCTGGGCATCCAGCAGGACTCTGACAATGCCAATTTTAGATGATCCTGTTGGGTCATCAAGAATTATTTCATGCTGATCAGTCATGTGAATTTGAAAAACTTTGAGGTATCATCTGTAACATCTCTCATGTTAGCCTTGGAAGGACTAGTTCATCAGCAGAACACCCACCCCAATGAGGCACGCCTATATTCATCTTCAACAGACTATTACCATCAGTGACTTCCTTTTCACTATTTTACTAAGGCCAGCAACAGGCTGTGGGTCTGTGCTAAACATCTGCAGTAAGAGAATGATGCTTAGCTTAATTATTGTGTTTCATTTTTGGTTAGAGTTTTGATTTCTTTGGGTCTTTGGTTTTCCTGTATTTTCATTTGAAGTTTCATTATATATTCATTATCGATTTGTTACTGTAATTAATTTGCTTTTTTGCTAAGTCTATATAGTGTTTAAACTGACTCCCCATTTTAAGATGTTATTGAATAAAATTAGTGTATTGTTATGAATAAAACGTCATCCCTAATTATTTCTATTATAAGGACATTCTGCATTTATGTGTGGTTCATACATAGTCCTGTAACACTAGAAGTTTCAGGCAGGAATGGGACTCTTCAAATATCATGTTGTTTAGGCTTCATAAGTAGTGCCCAGCCAGCCAGAGCTCCACAGAAAATTGAGCTTTTGATGTGGATAATGTGTCAAACTATGTGGATCCCAATGTCAGGATGAAAAAAGGATCCATGTTCTATCTTTATAGTCATAAATTTAGCTAAAGTTATAATGTATTCTCCTTTGGATGACCACGTCAATCAAACAAATGAGAAATACAACAGTATTTCTCTAATACATCCCAGGAAATAAAAATATTCACTTTGAATAATTAAAATCTTCTGAATTATAAATAAAGTGATTTGAATAAAAATGACCTTCAAAGGTCATTTCATAATTGAATGTTTGATACCTACTGCATAGAACTGTTTTAGGAAGAACTAGTAGATATGGCCTTGCTGGAGGAGTTGTGACACTGGATGTTGGCACTGAGGTTTCAAAAGCTCATGCCAGTCCCTGCCTCTGTCTTTGTCCCTGTCTTTGTCCCTATCTGTCTCTGTTGATCTCACTATGTTTCGCTCTCTTTTTCTCTATATCTCAGTCTACACTCTCTCTGTCTCTGTCTCTGCCTATGTCTGTCTGTGTGTCTTTCTGTCTGTCTGTATCTATCTCTTTCCTCTGCCTCCTCTATATGTATCAGATTCAAGTTCATCCACTCCTCTAGTTCCATGATGCCCGTATGCATGCCTGTCTGTCTGCTGCAGACAGGCATGTGTACATGGTAGTGCACACCTGTAATCCCAGCAGTCAGAAGGCAGAGGCAAGAAGAACTGCATGAGCCTCTGGACAGCCTGGTCTATGTACTAGATTCTGGAACAGCAGGGGTAACTAGAGAGTCCCAGTCTCAAACACACTCCCTTTTAATGTTCTGTCCAACTGAACAGAATCTTCAAAAGAAGAGAAAGAAATGGATCATAGATATGTATTTAAATGTTTAATATCCTTCCTCATTAGAAAAAAATGCAAATTAAAATAGTTTTAACCTTGTATCTTACTGCAGTCAGAATGGCTCTTACCAATAGACTAAATGACCACAACTGTTGGTATGAGTGTGTGGTAAGAGAACATATATTCACCCGTACAGTCACTATGGAATTCGGGAGAAATGTTCTGTAAAACATTGTAAGAGATAGATCTCCCATATGAACCAGCTGTACTATTTGTGGTGGTTTAAATGAGAAGAACCCTTATAGGCTCATACATTTGAATAGTTGGTCAACAGGGTATAGCACTATTTGATGATATTTGGATCTGTGGCCTTCTGTGGAGGTGGGCTTTGAAGTTTCAAAAGCCCAGCTCAGGGCCAGTATCCCTGCTTCCTTCAGATCCAGATACAGAACTCTCAGCTACTTCTCCAACACCAGGTCTACATCTGCATGATACTGTCAAGAAAAAAATGTATTAAAGTTCTGAAATGGTAAGCAGGCCCCCATTTAAATGCTCTTCTTAAAGGGACCTATCATGGTCCTGGTGTCTCTTTCTAGCAAGAGAACACAGACTCAGACACTATTCCAGAGCATATAGCCAAAGGCATGATCCTAAGACAGAGACCGGGGTGTGCTCATATTTCTAGCTGCTTTCTTCATAATAGGCAGGACATCAAAACAACCCAGATGTAATGTAACTGATGCAAGGATAATGAATATATGGTTCATATACACAATGGTAATGAACTGTGACAATATAAATGAAATTTACAGGTTAAAGGATGGAGACATGAATAATCTTCCTGAGTGATATAACCCAGACCCAAAAAGACAAATACCACATGATGTGTCTTACGTGGATGGTAACTTTGAATGTCTAGAGATGTGTATTTAAACTGTAGTATCCATAAAAGGTAATGCACTAGTGTTGGGTTATAAGACGATATTTCAAGAAAATAATAGAACACATAATTTGTGAAGGAGAAAAAGGAAAACAGTAGAACAGAGTGAGGTAAATGTCTTGGGAGATTGCAGAGGAGTGTGGTGGCTTGAATATGGGAGTGGTACTTTTAGGAGTTGTGGCTTGTTAGAAACAGTGTGTCAGTGTGGAGGGTAGGCTTTGAGACCTGCATACTAACCATATGTCCTGGTGTCTCCACATATCAATATAACTCAGACTAAGACCTGGGACAGTAGACTACCATGTCCAGAATTTGGTAAAGTTGAGTGGGTTGGAAGTCCCAGACCCACAGTAGATGGCAAAATGTCACATGCTTCCTACCAGGCCTCTTTCATGGGACCAAAATCTCTACATAGGAACATGGCCTGTGGTCATTTAGAACAGAATAGTGTTCTCCCTACTAATGAGGTACCTAGAAGATGGTAGGGTTTAGTCAATAAGCTTCCCTTCCTGGACATTCCTTCCTCAGAATGTACTTAACTTCTAGTCTAACCTCAAGACGTGTTATGCTTTCATTTCCATGAAAAACAATCAATAAACAGTTTAGAACCACGGACTGTCTCTGTCATCAAACCAACTGTGGGTTACACGGAGAAAAAGCCTTTGCCTACAGAGCCTTGCCATCTAAGTCTCCAACAGAATGCCCCTCAGTACACCTGGGCTAGTCACATCTGAGCTAATCCAGAATTTCCCATTCCCAGATTTCAGGGCTAGTTCTCAGCCTGCTGGCCTCCTCCATGCTCAGATCCTCTGTGACTTCTAGCAGTGCCTGCATGTCCAAGGTTCCTAGGACCCCTGGCCCTGGTCTCCATGCAGGCCAGCAGGCTCAAACCTGCTGTGAACTACCTGCAACCCAGCACTGTCTGGATGTCAGACAGTGTACTCAATAACTTCTTGGAAACTTTTTCTAATAACATATGCAAATGATCAATCACCATGATCCAATAGGCATCATGAATAGGATGTAAGAATGATTCAATATTTTGGAATTCATCAAAGTAATATACTATGTAATAAATTTAAAAAATTATTACTTGATCATCTCTTTAGATGCTGTATCATCCCACGGATGCAGGAATGATTCAATATATGGACATCCATCAATGTAATCCACAAAATAAAATAACAAAATATATTGGATAATCTCATCAGATGCTGAAAAAGTGTTAGACAAAATCAATACAACTTCAAGATGAATGCATTGTAGGAATCAGAAAGTCGCAGTCTATATCTGAGTATAATAAGAGCAATATAGAGCAATCCAATTGCCAACATCAAAATATATGGAGAAAATTTTCAAGCAATCCCATTAAAATCAGAGACAAGGAAAGACTTCCCCCTATTCCCCTATGTATTCAACATAGTCCTTGACTTTTTAGACACAGCAAACAGTCACAAAAAGCATATCAAAGTGATACAAGTTGGGAGGGAGGAATTCAAGACACTACAATTTGAGGAGTATGGGATATTAGACATAAGTGAGCCCCCAATAATCCAGGAGAGAACTCCTACAGCTGATAAACCACTTCAGCAAAGTCAATGGATATAAAATTAACTCAAAAAATCCAGGAACTTTCCTCTACTCAAAGGATAATTAGGCTGATGAAGAAATTTTTAAAAACTACATACTTCACAATAGTCACAAACAATATCCTGGTATGACTCTAACAAATCAAGGGAAAGATCTGAATGATAAGAACATTAAGTCTCTGAACAAAAAAATCAAAGAAGACCATAGAAGATGGAAAGCTCTCCCATGGTCATTGATGAGCAGTATAAATATAGTAAAAAAGGTCCATCTTGCCAAAAGCAATCTACGGATTCAATGCAATCCCCAACACAATTCCAACTCATTTCTTCACAGAGATAGAAAAAGCAATTCTCAAATTTATCTGGAATAACAGAAACCCCAGTATAACAAAAACTATTTTTTTTTTTTTTTTTAGTTTAGAAAATCTCTTCTTTTTTGATAGGAATAATACTTCCTGTGAGGACTGGTGACAATCTTATCTCTTTAAGATACTTTTACATACTTTCACTCTGAACCAGCAAGCCTGGCATTTAAAAGAGTTGCCTCCCTCCCTCCCTCCCTCCCTCCCTCCCTCCCTCCCTCCCTCCCTCCCTCCCTTCCTTCAATAGCCCTGCTTCAGCAAGAATCACAGCCTTCTATTTTCCACAGTGCATATAGCAGCTCCCACCTTCATCAAGTCAGCTGAGATTGGCCTGGGTATGGCACCACACGCTTGTAATCTCAGCACTCCAGAGACACAGGAAAGAGAATTGGGAGTTCAAAGCCATGCTTAACCACACCTGAGATTTGAGGCCAGCCTGTCCATAAACAACAAAAGGGACTGAGTAGACAGTTTAGTCAATAAAGCACTTGGCTTGCACACTCATGGATCTGAGTTTGATCTTCAAACCCGTGTTAAAAAGCCCAATTTGGGAAAGATGCTTGGTGGTCAAGAACACATACTTCCCCTTTCCCATATTGTAGGCTGTGCCACTTTGCCTGACTGATGGTGTCCTTCGCTGTTCAGAATCCTTTCAGTTTCATAGGATCTATTACTTGTTGATCTTAGTGCCTATGCTAGCTCTGTTCTGGTCAGAAAACCTTTTCTTGTGTCAACATATTCCAAGGTTATTTACTGCTATTCTTCTGTCAGACTTGGTGTATCTGGTTTTATGTTGAGGCCTTTGATCCATTTGGAGTTGAATTTTGTGCAAAGTGATAAGTACAGATCAATTTGAATTCTTCAACATGCAATTGTCTAATTTGACCAGAGCCGTTTGTTGAAGATGCTGTCTTTTTCCCAGCATGCATTTCTGGCTTTTCTATAAAAACTCAGGTGCCCAGACTCTCTCATTTCATTTTGGAACCTGAGCAGAATAACAGCAAATATTTTTACACTTCACATTACACACACACACACACACACACACACACACACACACACACCCTCATTCTCTTATTTGCTCTCTCTTCTCCCCACTCTCATCACACCATTACAGTTAATAGAACACCAGAAGTCCTTTTGAGAAAAGATGGTCTTAAGTGTCAAGATACAATCGTAGCAAAGGCCAGAAGAGTCTGGAAGGAACTTGCCTTTATCCACATTTACCAAGATTGAAAAATTGTCTTAAGGCTCCCCAAGAACAGGCTCTCCTGAGAGCATTCTGTGCTGTCAATTTCCTGTCCTGTAAGAGTGCATGCAAGTAGCCCTTTACTGAGAGGCTGCACATTAGCTTCGGTCCCTTCAGGACTGAGAAAGGGCAGCTATCCAGGTCTTTCTTTCAGAAGATTAAAACTAGTTAGGGTCATACAGAGGTGATGGTTCAACTTGACATTGAATTGGCTTTTCCTCAATTCATTGAGAGGACAAATGCTGGCTAGGGCACTTCTTCTGCTGGTTTCTCAGTCACAGCAAGAGACAGAGCAAGTTTTATTCCTCTGCCAATCTAGTAGTCCCTGGCATTTCTTCTGGCTCTCCACAAGAAAAATCCAGCATTAGAGAAGTCTTGAAGATTTCCTTTTTTTTTTTTTGATTTTTAATATTTTTATTACATATTTTCCTCAATTACATTTCCAATGCTATCCCAAAAGTCCCCCATAGCGCCCCCCACTTCCCTACCCACCCATTCCCATTCTTTTGGCCCTGGCATTCCCCTACATTGGGGCATATAAAGTTTGCAAGTCCAATGGGCCTCTCTTTCCAATGATGGCCGACTAGGCCATCTTTCGATACATATGCAGCTAGAGACAAGAGCTGCGGGGTTCTGGTTAGTACATCATGTTGTTCTAACAATAGGGTTGCAGATCCCTTTAGCTCCTTGGGTACTTTCTCTAGCTTCTCCATTGGGAGCCCTGTGATACATCCAATAGCTGACTGTGAACATCCACTCCTGGCTTTTCTCTTGCTCCATTTCCTGGATATGACAAGTTCATACAGAACTGTCCTGGAACATGGTACTTCATTCAGATGGTTCACAAGAAGCACTGGTTTTGTTAATGTTCCATCAAACCTACTCCCACTAGTGTCCTAACACTGGCAAAGGCAATGAGACATGAGGCATCTATTCCAGGAGTTTCTGATTATTCTCAGAGCAGCAGTACAGCAGCCCACAAAGCCGGCAAAGTTAAGTGAGGTCAAACAGGGAACCTAAGAGCATACTGCTTCTTTCATAAAGTATGTTCTAGAGGATTACCATATCTAAACACACATAGTTTCGTACGCACTGGACACTAAAGTGCTCAGCATACATTGCTTTTGTCACTCAGTTTCCCCAAATATTAGAAGTCCCCAAATTTGGAGAAATTTGAAGGAAAAAATATGTCCCTGGGGTTGGCGATACCTCAAAAAAGTGTGAGGACAGAGAACTGTTTGAGACTCAGAGACCAAATGCTTACCAAGATCAAAGTCGAAGCCCAATAGGAAGATCTAAATAATATGCCATTGGATGAAACATGAAATTCGGAAGCCATAGGCCATGAAGGTAAGTCTTTGGCCTTCAGGCAGATCTATTTCGAATTTTCTGAGGAACCTCCAGATTGATTTCCATAGTTGTCATAGTACTTTGCACTCCCACCAGAAATGAAGTTTTGTTTCTCTTTTCTCACATTCTCACCAACATGTGCTTTTGCCAGTTTTTGATCTTGGCCATTCTTTATTGGAAAGTATACGGCCTTATACCAATCTCAATTGCTTTGGTTTTCATTTCCCGGAAGACTAAGGACTTTCCACATTTCTTTAACTGCATCTCAGCCATTCAAGTTTCCTTGTTTTGATTTTTTTCTATAGTTCTTTGCGACTTTCAGACTGGGTTCTTTTCTTTTTGGTGTTTATCTACTTGAGTTCTTTAGATATTTTGGAATGTAAGGTTAGTGAAATTTTTTTCCCAATATGTAGGTTACCAATTTGTCCTACTGACTATGCCCTTTGCCTTACATAAGTTTTTCAGTTTCATGAGGTCCCATATATCAATTTTTGATGTTAGAACCTGAGCCATCGGAGCGTATTTAGAAACTTTGCCCCTACTCCTGTGAGTTTGGAGCTCTTTCTCAATTTCTCTTCAATTAGATTCAGTGAATCTGGTTTTATGTTGAAGTCCTGATCCACCTGACCTTGAGTTTTATTCCTGGTGATAAATATGGATCTGCTTTCATTTTTCTACATATTTACTTACTGACAGTAGGACCAGCACCATTTATTGAAGATGCTTTCTTTTTTCCATTGTATATTTTTGGCTTCTTTGTCAAAGATCATGTGTCGATATGTATGGTTAAATTTCTGGGTCTTCAATTAATTTTGTTTTTATATTTTAAAATATTTTAATCTTACACTTCAAAATTTATCCTGTTTCCTGGTTTCTGGTTCAAAACCTGTTATCTCATGCCCCCTCCATCTGCATCTATGAGAGAGTTCCCCACTCACACAAACACTGCTGTCTCCTTGCCCAGGCATTCCCCTATACTGGGGCATTGAACTTTCAAAGGAACAAGGGCCTCTCTTCCCATTAATGTCTGACAAGGCCACTGTCTGCTGCATATGTAGCTAGAGCCTTGGGTTGCTCCATATGTACTCTTTGATTGGTGGTTCAGTTCCTGTGAGCTCTGGAGTATCTGGTTGGTTGACATTGTTGTTCTTCCAATTGTTGCAAATCCATTTAGCCCCTTCAGTCCTTTCTCTAACTCCTCAATTGTGGGCCCTATGCTCATTCCAAAGGGTTGCTGCAAGCATCTGTTTCTGGATTCTTCAGTCTCAGGCAGAGCCTCTGAGGAGACAGCTGTAGCAGGCTCCTGTCATCAAACACTTCTTGGCATCTTTGATAGTGTCTGAGTTTGGTGTCTGTATATGGGATGGATCCCCAGGTGGGAATTCTCAGGATGGCCTTTGCTTCAGTCTCAGTTCCACAGCTTGTCTCCACATTTCTTCCTGTGACTCTTTTGTTCAACCTTCTTTGACACTTTTTTTGTTATTTAAATGAATTTGCAAATTGCTTTTCTAAGTATAAGAACAATTGATTTGGAATTTTGATGGGGATTGCATTGAATCTGCAAATGCATGATGGCCATTTTTATATGTTAATCCTGCCAATCCATGAGAAGTGGAGATCTTTCTATCTTCTGAGATGTTCTTAGATTTCTTTCTTCAGAGACTTGAAGTTCTTGTCATACCAATATTTCACTTGCCTGGTTAGAGTCTCCTTCAAGGTATTTTCTTTTGTTTGTGACTATTGAGAAGGATGTGGTTTCCCTAATTTCTTTCTTAGCCTGTTTATTTTTTTAATAAAATAAGGAAACTAATTTGTTTGATATAATTCACATCCAGCCACTGTGCTGAAGTTGTATATCAGGTTTAGCAGTTCTCTGGTGGTCAGTGCTTCTAACCATTGGTTGTGTGCTGACCACTGTGGTTGAATTATGGAAAGCTGCTAACCCCTGTGGTTGGAAAGCTGGAAGAAGCTGAGGAGCAGGGGGGTGGGGGTGGGGGTGGGGGTGGGGGGTGGGGGGGGTCAACCCTGTTGGAGGACAAGAACACTCAGTAATCCCGGACCCTGGAGATCTCTCAGACACTGCAATGCCAACCAGACTGCATATAACCACTGTTATCAGGCCCCCAAAATATATACAGCAGAGAACTGCCAGGTCTGGATTCAGTCAGAGAAAATGCACATAAGCCTCAAGAGAATGGAGGCCCTAGAGAGTTCAAAGATCTGGTGCTGGTGGGCGTGGGGGTGGGGACATCCTGTGGACACAGGGGTTTGTGGGTGGTGGTATGGGTAATGATATGGGGGTGGATCAGGAGAGGAATAAAATCTGGAGTTTAGCCTGGTCTGGTGACACATACCTTTAATCCCAGCATTCCGGAGGCAGAGGCAGGCAGATTTCTGAGTTCCAGGCCAGCCTGGTCTATAAAGTGAATTCCAGGACAGCCAGGGCTACACAGAGAAACCCTGTCTTGAAACAAAACAAAACAAAACAAAACAAAACAAAACAAAACAAAACAAAAACAACAAACAAACAAATCTGGAGTTTAAAATATATAAAGGAAAAAAAATTTTTAAATAGAAGAAAGAAACAAAAGAAGGAATTCTCTGTTGGAACTTTTGTGGTCAGTTAAGTATATGATCCTATCATCTGCAAATAGTGGTATTTTAACTTCTTCCTTTCCAATTTGTATCCCTTTGTCCTCCTTATGTTGTCTAATTGCTCTGGCTAGGACTCTGAGTACAATATTGAATAGGTAGGGACTGAGAAGGCAGCCTTGTCTACTCCCTCATTTTAGTGGCATTGCTTCCAGTTTCTCTCCCTTTAGTTTGATGTTGGCTACAGGTTTGTTGTATATCAATTATACTATGTTTAGGTATGGGCCATGAATTCCTGATCTTCCCTAGACTTTTATCATAAATAGATGTTGAATTTTGTCAAATGCTTTCTCAGCATGAAATGATCATGTAGTGTTTTTCTTGAGATTTTTTTAGATAATGGATTATGCAGACAGATTTCTGTATATGGAACCATTCCTCCATCCATGGGATGAAATCCACTTGATAATGACGAGTGATCTTCATGATTTGTTCTTGGTTTTGGTTTTTGAGAAATGAAATGCATAAGTTTGCACTGGTATCCATAAATGAAATTCAGAAGTTCTTTCTTTTTTGTGGCTTTGTTATCAGTGTAACTGTGGCTCCATAGAGCACATAGGGTATTATTCCTTTTGTTTCTATTTTGTGGAATAGTTTGAAGGGAATTGGTATTAGGTCTTCTTTGAAGGTTTGAAAGAATTCTGCACTAAACCCATCTGGTCCGGAGCTATTGTTGGTTGGGAGATTTTACCCATTGCTTCTATTTCTTTAGGGGTTATAGGACAGTTCACATGGTTTATCTGATCCTGATTTAATTTTGGTACCTGGTATCTGTTAAGATAATTGTCCATTTCAAACAGATTTTCCAGTTTTGTTGACTACAGCTTTGTAGTAGGATTTGATGATTGTTTTTTTTTTTTTTTTGATTACATTGGTTTCTGTCATTATGTCTCCTTTTTCATTTCTGATTTTGTTAATTTCAATACTATCTCTGTGCCATCAGGTTAGTCTGGATAAGGGATTTTCTATCTTGTTGATTTTGTCAAAGAATCAGTGCCTTGTTTTCTTGATTCATTGTATAGTTTTTTGTTTGTTTGTTTGGTTGGTTGGTTGGTTGGTTGATTTCAGCTCTGAGTTTGATTATTTCCTGCCATCTACTCCTCTTGGGTATATTTGCTTCTGTTTGCTCTAGAATTTTCAGATGTTCGGTCAAGCTGCTAGTATATACTCTCTCCAGTTTCTTTTAGGAGGTACTCAGAGCTATGAGTTTTCCACTTAACATGGTTTTTATTGTGTCCCATAAGTTTGGGTGTGTTGTAATTTTGTTTTCACTAAATTCTAAAAAGTCTTTAATTTCTTTCTTCATTTCCTCCTTGGCCAAGTTATAATTGAGGAAAGCATTGTTTAGCTTCCATATGTATGTAGGCTTTCTGTTGTTTTTGTTGTTATTGAAGAACAGCCTTAGTCCGTGGTGATCTGATAGGTTGCATCAGATTATTTCAATTTTTTGTATCTGTTGTGGCCTGTTTTGTGAACGATTATATGGTCAACTTTGTAGAAGGTGACATGAGGTATGGAGAAGAAGGTATATTCTTTTGATTTAGGATGAAATGTTCTATAGATCTTAACCACACTAGATCTCAGAGTTTATTGAGGAAGTACTTCTTCCAGTGGATGCTTCATGCTTGTGAAGGTCTCCTGCAACAGATCTCATTCCTGAGACTAACTATGAATCACACACTTAATGTGTAAAGGAATTAATCCCCTGGATCCCCAAACTGGTGCTGTCAAACCAGGGATTTTAAGCAGAAGCCTGAGAAGGACTGGGGGATGTGTTAAGTTGCTCACTGTCTTTGGACACCTTCTCTTTCTAAGCTAAGTCTAACACAAAAAGGACACCTGTAAACACACAGGAAACCAATCTTCATCAAGTGATATGGGTCTTCTTGTCCATCTTTCAATTCTCTAGTGGATCCTGAGCCTTATTTACTTGTAGGTCTTCAGTGTAGTGCTTGGCTGTTTTGGTAAATGCTATCTGTCAGGTAGCTTAACCTGATATCTAGTGATGCTATTTGTGCAGGTAGATAAGACCTTGACATCAATCTTTAAACAACTAAACTGTCCCGAGCATGCAGTGTGGACTGAGACACTTCCTTTTCTCTTTCAGATAGATATTCCTTGTCTTGAAAGTATTCTGTCAGCCATCTCAAGGACCAATCTTGTAGCAGCCAAACTGACTATGGAGTCTCAAATTGCCACTTGCCTTGTAGCTGTTGTAGCAGATGAATGAAGTTACAGACCTGGAATGTAACTCAGGGAGCATTGACTTTTTTATTAGGTTCAATCATAGCACTGGGAGATCAAAGAGAAGGATAAATTACCCCATCTCACCAGACTTGTTGGAGACAAAAACAAACAAACAAACAAACAAACAAACAAACTGTGAGGCTCCATGGAGTCTTTTAAAGTCTGCCACCCTCTTCATAGATCCGTCTCAGATTCCATTTATTGCCCTTAATTGGGTATATATATTCTCTAGGGAAAGTTTTCAGTGTTGGGGTATAACCCAGAATATAGATACCAATACATAGATTATTAAATTCTGTATCTGTGGTAACTGGCTGACTAGATGGATCAGTGGATAAAGGTAATGTGACCAAGCATAGAGACCTGAGTTCCTTCCCTGTAACCTACATCATAGGAGAGAAAAAACTCCATAAATTGTCCTCTGACTTTCATGTAGGTGGGGGTGCCAGGTCTTAGCAGCTAAAGTTTCCCCCTGCTCACTTACACTGAGAACTCTCCATCTGATACAATCATGTAATTATATGACTCTGTGCTCTATTTGAGAGATTCAGTACTTTTTTATTTTCACTTTTGTTGCCCAGAAGTTAGAGAAACCAAGGAGGCCAGCATCAGACCAACACCTGAAATGCAGGTGAGGGATTATGGATATAGGGAATTTGTAACTGAGGTGTGAACATCATGTGTTCCAAACTGCTCTAAATGGTTTTCAATACATGTGTGGCCAACTGTAGTAGATGCTGTTATTTCATTGCTGTTTCTTTGTTGCTATAGTTTTGTTTAATTGTCTAACTCTGATTACCTCAAAGAGACAAAAAAACTGTGATGAAATTTGCACTAATCCCTGTGGCCTGTTGAATCCTCATTAGATGTCAGAGTCAGCTTTAGTGAGGATGCTGGCCTGGATGATGCACAGCTGCTTGAGGTCGCCTGTACTGCCATATGCAAATAACTTCCTCTGACAAAATAGCAGTTATCAGTGACACAGAGTGAAATTGTTTACAGTGCTAGCACTCCTAGGTTTAAGCAGACACCAGTTGCAAAGTACAAAGGACCCAAAGATGGAAACATATGCCCAGGCTGACAACAGTAGGCTTTGAAATGATTAAATTGACCTGGGAGTAGACAGTGGAATGTGAGGTGCAGGCAGAGGCCTAGTACAGAGTATCTGACAGTTTTCCTGGTAGAAGGTATTCCCACTACTAGAAGGTCTTTGGATCTCTGGTCTAGGCAGCATAAGGAGAGTGATGAAAGTCACTGTCTTGTGAATTTGCTGCTGAGACAATTGCTTTCTATTCTGAATATACACAATGGAGTTGACTCAAGGTCAAGAAGAAACAGCCATTGTTGTAGTTCATTCCTCTGAAGAACATTCTCCTACTCTTTTCAGCCCACATAGATTAATCATGTACCACCTTGTTCCCTGGACACTCACATGACAGGGATATGGTCCTACTTTCCTGTTATGTGTACCAGAAGATCACTTTACAATGGCCCAGATGATCTAGTTCAATCTTGCAAGACACAATAATCTATTCTAGTATGGTGGCACTTGCCTTTAATGCCAGGAGAGGCACAGGCAGACAGAATGCTATGAAATCAATGCAGTCTAAACAGTTGGTGGAAATTATGTTTTTTTTGTTTTTTATTTTTTATTCAGGATCAAGTCAAATAAGTTCCTGAGGCTTGGAGGTTTTAGGTTTACCTTTTAAGGGGACTTTGTACTTGTAGGAAGGGATAATGCAAATATTCACAGATAAATTGTGGAACCCAGGCCTTCATTCAGCTCCAAGGCAAGTGCATCCAGGGGACTAATGGATAATCTGCTTTGGGGATCCCGACTAGGCTAACAGAAGATTATTAAATGTAGTTATTATAAGGGAATTGTCCCACCAGTTCATATAGAGTAAGATGCAGAGCCCACATTTGGACAGGTTTTTTGGCACCATGTATTGCCATGCATCATGTGGGTACATGGTGTCAGGAGACACAGAAGAAGGCCTCATTTCCCTTGAAACTGGAGTTACTACCATCTCACACCATTGCTTGAAATACCAGCACTTGGGAGAGGAGGTCAGAATCAGGAGTTCAGGAGCATCCTTGACTATATAAGAAATTTTAAGTTACCTTCATTCCTCTAAGAACTTCATTGAGTTTCCATCTGTTGCTATGAATTGTAATGCTAAATCCTGTTCCTAGGAAGGTCTGGAACTAGGAGAGTATTCTCCTATCAAAAGCTTTTTTTGTGCAAATATGTTTGCTTAATTTAAAGCCATTAGTTAAATAAAATTGGCTACTGGTATTTACTGGACGGATTAGACGTATTTGAGTTTCTAGTTATGTGGTTGTGGGTGGAGAAGTGAAAGATAAGAGGAGAAACTAGAAAAAAGAGAGAAGGCACCATGGGGGACCTGTACCACGAGCACATATGGAGGAAAAACCGCAAGTATTTGGGGTGCACCACTAGAAAGGTAGCCAGGTGAGATGTTAGAAAAGCAGATTAGGGGTCACCCGACCCACAGTAATTATCTCTATTTTTGTTTTTTTTAAGACAGTGTTCCCCGTATTTCGCTGGCTGTCCTGGAACTCACTTCGTAGATCAGGCTGGCCTCAAACTCAGAAATCCTCCTACCTCTGTCTCCCAAGTGCTGGGAGTAAAAGTGTACACCACCACCTCATAGTAATTATCAAAGCCAAATGATATAACAATAGTCTGAGTCATTTCTTTAGAAGCAAGTCAGATTGAGCTTCCATTGGTTCTACTAAAACTTTGTCTCAAAACAGAAGGTGATGGGGAAAGAGAAGAGCATTGGCTGGAGGGGAGAGGAGAGAAGACCATGGAGAAAATGGTCAAAGACATACTTGAATAGAAAGTCTTCAAGAGTCAAAGGATGTGCATTTTTTCATTGAATTATTTATTTCCATCTGATCACAGCCCCTCCCTCTCTTCCCAGTCAGACTCAATGTCCCACTCCTCCCCCCCCCCAATTCCCTATTCCCTTCTCCCCAGAGAAAACGACCCGCTTTTTTTCCCCAATACCAACCCATCCTGGCACATCAAGATGCATCAGAAATAAGTGCATCCTCTCTCACTGAGCACAGACAGGGCAGCCCAGCTAGGGGAAAGAGATCTAAAGGCAGGTAACAGAGTCTAAATCCGAGGCAGCACCCACTCCAGTTGTTAGTCGCCCACATGAAGACCAAGCTGCATATCTGTTTCATTTATGTAAAGGTCCTAGTTCAAACCCCTGCATGGTGTTGGCTCATGGTTCAGTCTCTCTGAACCCCCAAGGGTTCATATTAGTTGACTCTGTAGGTCCTCTTGTGGCTTCCTAACCCTTCTGGCTACTACAACCCTTCCACCAACACTTCCACAAGACTCTCTGACCACAGTCTAATGTTTCGGCAGTGGGCCTCGGCATTTTTACATTTAAAGGGTGATGGAGAGAACATGCAATTAGAGGGACTGCCCACAACAGGTCAAAATGGAAACCTCTCAGCAGCCTGCAGCAGCTACTTGTAAAAAAAGATGGGTGTCTGTGTTCTTGAGAAGCAGGAGATACCTTCCTCCTGGGTACCTGCCATTTGAAGTAAGGGACTGCTTGATGTAGGCTGTGATAGAAACATCTCAATAGCCTGTGGAAGCTCTTCATACTAAAACATAATTCCCCTTTATCTTAACCTTAGCCCTGTACAATCATTGTATAGAATTCATTGTGCATGACTGCTTTTCAGCTGGCCTTGATATGTATACTTATTTTATTATATCTGAATTTCCTATTTCTTTCTTCTTCTGCTCAGTTGTAGTCTGTGAAACTCGATGTTTCATGATGTAATGATTTTAAACTATGAAAACCTGAGATATAAGGGCTCAGTACAGCACAGTTTAAAATGTTCCAGGTGTATTCTGTGTGTTCTCATCTTGGAAATAATGTAATAATAACTGTGTAATGGTAGTTCCAGATTAATGCATAACTTTCAAAGACAGCTTGAAGAAATTATTAGAAAATGAAATAGAGACAACATTGGGACCCAAGAAATGTAAAAGTTATTGACGTTATGAAATTAGTTTCACACAACATTTGAGAGTAGTCCTGAATAATAAAGTACAGAATATGTCATACTGTATGCCAGTCAAACTAAGTCAAAACACTGGGACTCTTACAAGGGTTATTGTGTGCAATGTACACAATCAGAAAGCTAGCAGAAGTACTGAGTTAAGGGTTAAGCACCTCTGACCCATTCAGTGCTTTAGTAGAGGTTTTCCCATCAGAGCTATACCCTGCAAAGCAGGGGTTGGATCTCCAGTACACACCAGCTACTCAAATGGATACCATGTTTCCTTTTGTAAAGAAATGGAAGAGTCCCTTCAGCCACCATCTGGGAAGGCTCTATCTCATTTTCAGAGCCACTGCAATTGCAAGATTTTAACTTAGCCCCAGCTCCATTGTCTTATGCCAGTATTCTCTGCATTGTCCACTTTCCTGTGGTAGTGTCAGTGATGGGCTCTGCACTATGATTTGTCCCTGTTACCTGACCTGGTGTTGCTGCTCACAAAACCTGCTTCTCTGATCAAAAGAGAAACTTCAAATCACATTCTAAACTGCTTTGGCCCTGAAAGGAAATCGGTGCTTCTACTTTTTTACAACAAAGTAAACATATCTCAAGAAAAACTTTCTATAGATATGATCCATCCCACTAATATAGCACACAAAGAAGGACAAAAGTCCATATTAGGCGATGGAGAGATAGCTCTTCATTTGAGAATATGTTTCTCAAAAGACCCACATGGCATCTAACAGTCCTCTGTCATTTTAGTTCCAGGTGAAACCCAATAACTTCTTCTGGCCTATGGGCAGTGGCATGCAAGTGTTGCACAGACCTACAGAAGGCAAATCATGCGTGAATATAAAATAAAACCAAATAACAAACAGAATCGCCACTGGGGGGAACAAAAACCAAGGGAGAAAACTCACAAAGCATATGGGCCTGGATTTGGTCTCAGCTTTTAAAAAACATCTGGGTACTGAATACTGAACTACACACTGTGCTTGTGTTAAAACCATAAAATGGAACCAAATGTATTGTCAAGCACAAAATTCACTCTCATAATAATGAAAAATAACAAAATCACCAAAAAATAATAAATCCCTATCTCAAAAGTTCCTAAAATTGAATCTCTCTAGTAGTAGTTACCACTGATAGAACATTTGAAGGAAAGCAGAAGCATACATGTCTGTGTTTTCTGACAGCTTTTATATTCCCTTAGAATATGTTTTTATTTCCTGAAAGACATTTCAGAAATACTGATATATTTCCCATTAATTTGTTCAACACTATCATACACAGTATTTTAGCAGCAGCTAAATGTTTGATATGAAAGGATACAATATGGGTAATTTTTCCACCTTCAAGTTGGAATCCACAGAGTTGGACACACTAGACAACTGAATGTACAAACTATTACTTTTGTAGCTCAGTCTGGCTGGGAAGTCATTATGGAACCCAAGCCCCTTACTTAGAACCACCTGTGTCTGATAGGTGTGGGATTTCAATAGGGTGATACCACAGCTGAATAAAGAAGTTTCTTAGCTGGGCGTGGGGGCGCACGTCTTTAATCCCAGCACTCGGGAGGCAGAGGCAGGCGGATTTCTGAGTTCGAGGCCAGCCTGGTCTACAAAGTGAGTTCCAGGACAGCCAGGGCTATACAGAGAAACCCTGTCTCGAAAAACCAAAAAAAAAAAAAAAAAAAAAAAAAAAGTTTCTTAAGAATGAAGAGTTAGAGATCACTGTTTTATTCATAAGAAAACATCCAATTTACTCAATAGTAACTAAAAGTGGGCAGTCAATATGTACAGTGTATAGCCTTATCAAAAAAGTAAATCAATTACAAAATAAAACAACAGCAAAGAAACAAACAAAAAATAAACTTTAAATGAAACAAAAGAGAAACAAAATAACAAAAGTAATCAAAGCTCAAACCAAAATCTAAAAACAACAATTGTGCTAAAGAGCCTTCTTTGGCTGTTATTTTGCAGCACAGACTTACAGCCCATGGCTGTCCTTGGAAACACAGTAGAAAATAAGTTACTTCTGGTAACAATCTTTACAAGAGAAATTTAAGTAGGTCTCCTTTTTTGGAGTATGGGTTTGAAGAACAAGGACACCCAAGACTAAGTAGAAAACATGTTATAGACTTTGGCTCAAAGTCTTTACGATCTTGTAGATAGATTTTGTAATTTTCCTTGATGACCTATCAGGACAAGAAAAATTTACACTCTCAGAATCTTCCTGTTTTCCCAGCAGCTCTTGATGTGTCTCAGCACATGTCTGAATCCCTCTACATGCTCACTCTTGCTGAGCCAGAGCACAGATGAAATTAAGGGTTATTCATTGCAAAGAAACAAAAGTAAAAGAAGAAAATGCCGCAGATGATAGCCATGATTACTGGGGATGAGATGAAATATTTGCTTTGCACATGCAGATATCCCCCTATAGAAGTTATCTTCAAAGGAGACCTTGTCCTGGTCTGTTCCATGTTCCAGTTTCTGCTGGAGTATTTCACACCTAGGGAAGGAAGGAACAAAGGCCTGATTAGGATTTGTCAATTCAGCTCTCCATCCCACACTAGATCTATTCAGCTGGATAATCTATTATGACCTATCATTGTCTAAGGTCATTCCCTGCATCCCCAAGTGTCATAGAGCACCTGGGCTTGGAATTATTTCTCAGCTTTTAAAAACTGCTAGAAACTGAGCTGAGAACTACACATTGTACAGGAGTTTAAAAGAAAAACACTATATTTCTCCAATAGTCCAGGTATAATATATTGAATAATAACAATGTAGCAATGTCTGATACTGAGTTCAAGTGAGATGTGAACAACCTAGAAAACCATGTGGATGCCTTATGGGGAACCTGCCTAGAATTGAAGTGAAGGTTACGATTATTTCTCTAGTGCAGGACCCTGACAGGGTACCACTCATCAACCCTTGTATCTGGAAATAACCAGAGAAAACCTATAACATGAAATCCACAGGCACTGCATGTGTCCTAAAATCAGAAAGAATGTGCTAACTGAAAATATTCCCAAGGCTAGGAACTGAATTTTAAAAGTGATGGTCATGAAGGAACATAACAACACACATGTACATCTGAGACTGTGGTAGAGCACTCTGTCAAATATGCAATTTATTTGTATTCACACAACCCAAGCACAGTATACCTCAGTAACCTGTTGATTTTCCTAGCTAATGCTATTATAAAAATCTCCCAGGATATTTTGGAGTCATAAAAACAAATCTTGAATGGGATAGGTACATAATGAGCAAAGCATATAGACAGCTCAGTCAGTGATAAGCTTTCCCCTCATAAACACAGACTCAGAATCAGGGTTCTTGGCATAGTATCCAATCTGTCTTAGCAAGTTCCAAAAGCTGTGTAGAGTAGGCTTCTCTGCCAGCAAAGGATCACGTGTTGGTGATGGACTAGCCTCTCCTTCACTGTTTCAGTTTTGTCCCAAAGTAAACAGTTCCCTCCATTAGAGGCTCCCTTTGTCATTGCTTGACTGACTTGGTGTCCAAAGGTATGATCCCAGAAAAATAGGACGTCATTATAAATAGGAATCAATGGAACAATTTTCTCCCAATAATGTGACTGTGTCAAGGATATTTTGAGTAAAATGAGGCTAACTAGTTGAAGGTCAAATACTTGCATGGATTATCTAACACTGAGCAGTAGTTCATGAAAGGGCTGCATCACATAGTACAGTTTCACTCTTTAGCTGATGGACATCAGGATATCATCTTCTTCTGGACTACTCTGAGGACCAGTACAGACCTCATGTGCCCTAGAGACTCTCTGGATATCTACTCCTTGTTCTGGAATCAGTGGGTCAAAGGGGACTTCTTTTCTACTTTCTGAACCTCGCTTCTCAAACACCTGATTTTATACTACCAGACCTGTCTGAACGTCCTCATTTCTCCCAACACCCATTGAGGCTGATTTTAACACTGAGAAAATGATTTTGTATAACAGCAATTGCAGAATCCCACACAGATAACATATTGTGAGTTTTTAGATTATCATGACCCTCAAGGGGCTCCTGAAACAGCTCTGTTTTGCACCACAGCTGTGGGAATTCTGCTGGATGCATGTACAGCTACATGCAACTCAATCTCTCAATGATTAGAATCCAAGCCATATCATAAGCAATGTTTTACTGAGTAGAGGTAGCTGGAAAGGCAATGGTAGCAAGCAATAAGGAGAAGAATCTGGAATGCTGAGAATACACAGTGAGCCACCTGATATTCCAGTCGGTCTTTTTAATTCTTCCAAAGCAGAAAAGGGACATAACACATGGATTTTATACACCAACTTCCTCCTCAACACTATGTACCATATTCCATTGATTTTCTCCAAAGGATTTCAATGAGGATCAGTAGTATTGCCCCTAGCCAGTTGAGAGTCTGACTTTAGATTTTGTGTCCTTTTTTTTTTGTCTTGGAATCTAGGTAGAGTTGCACACGAATTGGACTGCTGTATTTGATTTTTCATGAGTGCAGTCTGTAATGACAGGGGCTTTACTCATCATGCTTGGCCTCTAGAGACAGACATGGTTACATGTCTACAGGAACACACACACAAACATACACACACACACACACACACACACACACACACAGTTGTATATTCAAGCATCCATACCACAAACACTTGCAAAGGCATTTTGCCTTACGCAAACACACAACATAGAATAAACACACTGAGTCACAGCTGGTACACAAACATACACACACACACACACACACACACACACACCAACACACACACCACATACCACACAAAGACTGACACAAACACAAAAACATCAATGAAATTCTTGCTCTTATCTAGCATATTTTCTGTTGCATGAGCACATAGTTGGACCTATGATGTGTATAAGGCTCTTAGACTCAAGGGGGCTTTGCAGCCCTGACCTGTACTTGTCTCCTCTTCAGGAACTTTTTCTATGCAAATACTTGCTGGTCCTAAAGGGAAATTACAAGCTCTACACAGATATCCTGGACAACACAGCACTAAATTGCCAAGTAAGAGATTTCTATGTATAGCCTCCAGTAAGCCCCATTTTGACTCATCAAGGCCCTCTCACTAAACCTACACTGAGTCCTTTTGAGCATCCGAGGAAGACTGTGACTTTTGATCATTACTCAGGAACTTTTCAACACATTACTTATTATATGATATTAAATCATCCTCAAAATCAGTCAGGAGAAATCTAGTTAAATGACCTGCTGTGACATTTCTGAAATGCAGCACTCTGCACAACTCTGAGTGAGAATGTATCCTGAAACAAAGCCATGCCCAAAATATAGTTAGCAAAACAATGTCAGCAGAGTGAGCACTGTAGGCTTCTATGTATGCCCATGGTTAAGCCAATAAGACAAGCCAGAATCTTCCAGGCAATAACTCTAAGGAGGAAAAATTAAGAAATGTAATACTAATTTTAAAAATAGTAGTATTGTTTAATGATTTGCTGATATAAATAAGAGACAGATCTCCACCTGGTAGTGGACAGATGAAAATTCTACTGGACATCGAACAACAGGAAGTATCAGGTTTATTGAGAGACATAGGCCCAAAGAACTAAGTTAAAGAATGAATACACAAAATCAGATGTCCTTAACTGGCCTTACAGAATACCCACAAAGGTACAGATTTGCATAAGCATCCATAAACACACATACACATACACACACACACACACACACACACACACACACCTAAAATCATAAAAGACCAAAAACAATGAAGAATCTGTCATGCTAGTGGAAAAAAAAATTTAGACTATGCAGAGCAGATGTTTCAACTGAGAAACACAACTCTGGTATTCTTACTAGGGAAATAGAAAGATCTAGACAACATTCTTCTTGGACAGAATGAGGAGCATACAGAGAGAATTTTTTTCATGAAGCCTCAAAACTCTCACACCAACTGAGATTGTGAGAAGCCTTTCCTACATCCCTGCTCATCCAGCCAGCTCCAGACCACAAGGCCCAGGAAAGAAAACTCCAACAGCACTCAAAGAAAATAGGACTGACATGCTGCTACTCAGGCTCACTGAGTGTGAATCAAGATCTACAGGGGAAAGGGTTGGGGTGGGGGGCAAAAACTGCCAAAAGGCAACAATGAAATCCACTTATTTCTCAATCCCACTAAGCTCTCATCCCTGCAAACTACTTCCTACCTGAAATCTCACATGCTCCCCACAAAATTTTGAAGGCCTTTACATCTTCCTGCAAAGCACTCTACTATTCTAAAGAAGGGCTCCAACACAGCACCCTTCAAACTCAATGTCATATAGAGTGGTGATGTGTAATCAACTTATCTCCCCTAGTGAACTGCAGATTCTGGCAGAAGAGAAAAATTTGCTTGTCAAACATGCAGTTTCTTGATAAAGGCTACCTCCACAAAAAGCCTGGTAGATGATCCCATAAATAAACAGTTGGAGGAGGCATAGGCAAGTGTCTGGTAAGTTGCTGGAATGTTCCATTGGACTTTCTATGTTTATGGTGAGCCATGACAGCAATCTGCCTCTGATACACATCACCCTACCTGCTGCTGCTTGGGACTGGTGACAAAAATGTTCTTGCTGGCCTCATCACAGATCCTTTTTCTTCACCAAAGGATGCTTCCTGTTCAGCTGGCCCCACCAGCAGCTTCCTGTTCTCATTCAGCACCATCCTTACTTTTTCCTTCAATTAATTGTAGTCACTCAGGAGGTAACAGTGCCTGAAGCTGATCCACAAAAAAAGAAACAAAAAATGGTCATTTCCAGCAAGCTTACATTTCTCTGCCACTCTTTTAGAACTAGGATTCCTACAAGAGTCCTGATCCCAGGACAGCCTCAGACTAGAGTTCACACTATACCTATCAGTACCAAATCGAGGTAGGTCAAATCCAGAGATCAGCCGCATGCCACAAGTCTCAAAGGACTTAGGAAAACCATAACACCAATAGTGTTCCATGTACATTACTGAAGAGGAAATGTTCCTCATGGTTGCTTATATGTCTTGTTACCAGAAAACAATCAGCAGGGAAAGGGCAAAAACACTCTGAGGGAGAAGAGAAGACCAACATGTATAAATTCTTTCCATTTTTGTCATGGATCCCAGAACTTTGAATCTGCTGTCAGAATCCTAAAGTTTCAGGGTTGCTTGATATTCCCAGCATGGTGGAAATGGTTTCTATGCAGAGGATCCTGAATTTGGAAGAATAAAGTTTGGAGTGTCTTGGACACTCTTCACACTTAAGAAAACTGAGTCCAAGAGGTACAAATCCAAGACCCTTGCCTCAAGGGAGGGCTCTTATTAAGGAACAGATAGTGGGGCTGGAGAGATGGCTCAGAGGTCCTGAGTTCAATTCCAAGGAACGACATGGTGGCTCATAGCCATCCGTAATGTGATCTGACCTCCTCTTCTGGAGTGTCTGAAGACAGCTACAATGTACTTACACATATAATAAATAATTAAAAAAAAAAAAGAAACAGGTAGTATAGAACTAAAGCCCTTATTTTTGTTCAAAGTCCTAGAAGGCCACAAGCATTCCCTGCCTAGTGCTGCTCCTTACCTGTGTCAGGGATTCACCTGTAGGAATAGTTATCTTCTATGAGTTCCTTGAACTTCTCTATCATATCACTTATTGACTGGGTCATTTTTTCCATATCCAACATTGTCTTCTCATGTTGTGATTTAATGATGGTGAATTCAAGGTTCATCTTACGGTAGAGCATGGCCCAAAGAGCAAATATCCTCTGAACTAAGCAATCAAGTTATCATGTGCAAAAAGGTTGTATCTGAACTACCCAAGCCAATTGTATGCCACATCCTTGTTCCTTCAAAGAAGGTCCTATTAGTACTGAGTAAACTTATTATCTTGCCCAGAGAACAGCAGAGCCTGGGAACCAAATGAAGAGTAATGACCCTCAAGAGCTCCTTGGGTGAGCCTGAAGTAATATACTAATTCTGTGAGAAGTTTCTAATAGACCTGTCAAGATATTGAATCCTTTATCCTCAGGCTGGTCCTCTTGTCTTAGAGCTTGGTGGGTCCCACTATCTAGTGAAAGAAACAGAGAAGTAATCTCTGGGTCAGCATCTTATATTTACATCACCCCATGCAGTTGACGTTCTTCTCAAAGCAACCCCACAATTCTGGCTGTTCAAAGCAAGGGTCAAAGTCCTACTCTTTGACTATCCTGGAGTCTACTTTGAAAAACCCACTGTCATCACGTCTGCTAACATCTTGACAGATGAAGACCCACAGAAGCTCATCAATAATTGTATGAGGAAACAAACATGAAGAAACAGATCAGTCTAGACATATTGTACACCACCACATCCCATGAAAGATTCTGAGGGAATGTTCTACATGGATGGGAACACCTCAATTAAACATGGAACCAGTTACCCAGGGGCTTCGGGAGATATTGTAGCTGAAATTATTTGGCCTCAAGATATATAGACCAAGTCTATGGTGAAAGAAAACACCAGTCATCACTTACCAGGAATGTCAATATGCTTTACTTAATAAATATGTGGATACTATGATATATGGAGAAGGAGGGCTCATCATTGCTGGCAGAAAGAACATTAAAAACAAAGAGGAATTCTTGGCTCTCCTGGAAACTCTTTGAATTCCTCCATGATACTCTTGGTTTCAAGGCAAAGCACATCAACTTAATGACCCCCTTGAGGTCACAAGTAATCAGGTCACTGAGTTGGCATGCCAAAAATTGTTTGAGATCAGTGTATGCTGTGCATGGTGGCACATGCCTTTGATCCCAGCAATTGGGGGCAGATGCAGGCAGATTTCTAAGTTCTAGGCCAGACTGGTCTACAGAGTGAGTTCCAGGACAGCCAGGCAATACAGAGAAATCCTGTCTAGAAACAAACCAATCAAAAAACAAATAAACAAAAAACAGTGGAATCTACTGACATTCAGGTGACATACTGTGACCCACTGTAGCCTGAGTATCCATAGTATAAACAAGGGGAAATAAGGGATGTAAAAATATCTAAAGCATAGCTGAAACCAAAGTTTGGTGGTGGACACCAGAGGGAAGGAACACTCTGCCAGGAAATACTGGCAAGTTTCTGGAAACAAACCTTCACCAGACTACCTGACTGGAATACACACTACTTTCTAAGTTGCTCATAACAAGGTATGGTAAAACTGGACTTAACAGCATGGCTCAATTCCTCCAAGCAATATGTCAGCTTAATAGTAAAATACATGTAAAGACAGATACTTCTGCTAGAAGTGGGAACATATGAGGGGCCAAACAGTGGTCAATTGTGGGAAACTGACTTCACTGATGTGTGTCCTAATGGGGGAGAGTAAGAGTCTATATTTTTTTTTCCTGAAACTTATGAGTTTATCCACTAGTCTGAAACTTCTAAAAGAGTAGCTGAAAAACTCTTCAAGGTACTTGACCAACAATTATACCACACCCTTTGAATTGTGTCAAACTATAGCAGAGCATTCATAGCCAAAAGCTGTCAGTAAACAGTGAATGATTTAGGAATAAATGGGAACCTTCATGGTGCATGCAGACCTCAGAGTTCTGGTCTCATGGAAGTAAAGAAGAGTTCCTTAACGGAAACACTACAAATCTCTCAGAAGAGTTCAGGGAAAGGTGGCTGGGCCTCCTTCTTACTTTGGGCCTATTGTACCCAATACAGGGAGGAATTCATCCCAATACTATTTTATTGGAATGCCTGTCCCATAGCTTTCTAGGCTCAGATATCATCAGCTAGCCAAAGTATAACTATTTCTTTTTCATTAGCCATGTTCTCGAGTTCTCCATAAAGGCTCTTCTTATGACTGCCAGAGAAACAGAGTAGACTTTTGACTGCCCAACCATCTCCCCAGACACCTTTGGGCCTTGTTGTAGTGATATTCCATAACCAAAGGTGGTAGCCAAAGACAACACAATCAATGTGGAAAGCCTTTGCATGATTTCTACACTCTTACACCTCTGAGGATAGGTGGCATTTTACCATGCACTCAGCACACACAGATCAAGAAGGCAGAAGGCACTGATGTCAATGCCAAAAGGAGCCCCTTCTGAAATTATGAATCCATTAAAATAGAGGTTTCACTGGACCCGAGGCCTTTCATCCCTTATCCATCCAATTGAGTCTTAGGTATCTTATGAATACAGGATCATATTCCAACCCCCAACAGACTCAGGCCTGGAACTGAGAACTTAAAAATGTAGATACTGGAGAAGTAAGAGCTAATGTGACCAGGAAGCAGCAATTCAATGTCCCTCTTGGCCTTTGTTCACAGATGCTTATTCTGTCTGGTTGTTTTGGAGATAGAGAGAATGTAAGATTTTAGCTTTTGAAGAAGGGACATAAACTTTACAGTATGATGTTGCCCCTGTAGTGACTTCTTCTATTGCCAAGTACAAGGGAGTTTTCATTGCAAAGAAATGGGGTTGTGAATTAGAAAGTGCAATCTGCAAATTCATCTGGAATAACAAAAAACCTAGGATAGCAAAAACTCTTCTCAAGGATAAAAGAACCTCTGGTGGAATCACCATGCCGGACCTAAAGCTTTACTACAGAGCAATTGTGATAAAAACTGCGTGGTACTGGTATAGTGACAGACAAATAGACCAATGGAATAGAATTGAAGACCCAGAAATGAACCCACACACCTACGGTCACTTGATCTTCGACAAGGGAGCTAAAAACATCCAGTGGAAGAAAGACAGCATTTTCAACAAATGGTGCTGGCACAACTGGTTGTTAACATGTAGAAGAATGCGAATCGATCCATTCCTATCTCCTTGTACTAAGGTCAAGTCTAAGTGGATCAAGGAACTTCACATAAAACCAGAGACACTGAAACTTATAGAGGAGAAAGTGGGGAAAAGTCTCGAAGATATGGGCACAGGGGAAAATTCTTGAATAGAACAGCAATGGCTTGTGCTGTAAGATCGAGAATTGACAAGTGGGACCTCATGAAACTGCAAAGCTTCTGCAAGGCAAAAGACACCATCAATAAGACAAAAAAACCACCAACAGATTAGGAAAGGATCTTTACCTATCCTAAATCAGATAAGGGACTAATATCCAATATATATAAAGAACTCAAGAAGGTGGACTCCAGAAAGTCAAATAAACCCATTAAAAAATGTGGCTCAGAACTGAACAAAGAATTCTCATCTGAGGAATACCGAATGGCAGAGAAGCACCTGAAAAAATGTTCAACATCCTTAATCATCAGGGAAATGCAAATCAAAACAACCCTGAGATTCCACCTCACACCAGTCAGAATGGCTAAGATCAAAAATTCAGGTGACAGCAGATGCTGGCGAGGATGTGGAGAAAGAGGAACACTCCTCCATTGTTGGTGGGATTGCAAGCTTGTACAACCACTCTGGAAATCAGTCTGGCGGTTCCTCAGAAAATTGGACATAGTACTACCGGAGGATCCAGCAATACCTCTCCTGGGCATAGATCCAGAAGATGTCCCAACCGGTAAAAAGGACACATGCCCCACTATGTTCATAGCAGCCCTATTTATAATAGCCAGAAGCTGGAAAGAACCCAGATGTCCCTCAACAGAGGAATGGATACAGAAATTATGGTACATTTACACAATGGAGTACTACTCAGCTATTAAAAAGAATGAATTTATGAAATTCCTAGCCAAATGGATGGACCTGGAGGGCATCATCTTGAGTGAGGTAACACAATCACAAAGGAACTCACACAATATGTATTCACTGATAAGTGGATATTAGCCCAAAACTTAGGATACCCAAGATATAAGATACAATTTGCTAAACGCAGGAAACTCAAGAAGAATGAAGACCAAAGTGTGGACACTGTGCCCCTTCTTAGAATTAGGAACAAAACACCCATGGAAGGAGTTACAGAGACAAAGTTTGGAGCTGTGATGAAAGGATGGACCATCTAGAGACTGCCGTATCCAGGGATCCATCCCATAATCAGCTTCTAAACGCTGACACCTTTGCATACACTAGCAAGATTTTGCTGAAAGGACCCAAATATAGCTGTCTCTTGTGAGACGATGCCAGGGCCTAGCAAACACAGAACTGGATGCTCACAGTCAGCTATTGTATGTATCACAGGGCTCCCAATGGAGAAGCTAGAGAAAGTACCCAAGGAGCTAAAGGGATCTGCAACCCTATAGTTGGAACAACATGATGAACTAATCAGTACCCCGGAGCTCTTGTCTCTAGCTGCATATGTATCGAAAGATGGCCTAGTCGGCCATCACTGGAAAGAGAGGCCCATTGGACTTGCAAACTTTATATGCCCCAATATAGGGAATGCCAGGGCCAAAAGAATGGGATTGGGTGGGTAAGGAAGTGGGGGGCGCTATGGGGGACTTTTGGGATAGCATTGGAAATTTGGAAGGAGATTGAGGAAAATATGTAATAAAAAATATTAAAAATTAAAAAAAGAGGACAATAAAATGGAATTTTCAATAGGAAAAAAAAAAAAGAAAAGAAATGGGGTTGTAAATCAGAGATTGTGTGAAATCACATGGCTCAATATATTCAAACAGTGTCTCCTCTCAAGGCAGTTGCACTCTAAAACATAGAATCCAACTTGTGTAAAAGTAAAGGTGCAGAAGTAGTTTTTTGCCCTCTGGGAAAGAGAGACACCTGGGTAAATCGATTGTTTGTTCCATGAATGGACCCCAGAAGTAGATTTATATTGGAGAAGAATCTCCCTCATAAAAGGATCCTAACAAAGATGAGCTACCCATGCCATGGCACTAACAAACTCACCCCATTCAACACTGGACTTGTAGTGAAGCAGAGAGAAATCTCTAGCTTTGGAAGGAGAAGTTGCCAAGAGGTATCCCCAGGGGCAAAAGAGAAACTCAAGGAAAGGGCACCTCAGAAACTGGTCAAGATGGGGCAAGCTGGTAGGCTATGGAATTTCCCAGTGACATCATCAGTAGTCACTTCCCAGACAATCTCTTGTATCCAAGAGAACCCTAGAATCTTCTGTGATGTCACCAGTGTTGTGGTAACCAGAACAGCTTGTGGGGTATTACTTCAGATCCTCATGGGTTCCCAAGGAGGCATGTTGTCCATGCTCCTCAGGGTATTTCAGAGAGAGAATAGAATACACACAGACACCAGAACAAGGCAGAAAGAGTCTGGACGCCCGTCATGGTGGGAAAGGGCAAGAAACAACTGGTCATGGAGATGGCACAGTGAGTCCTGGGCAAGGTTTGGTGAGCTGCCGAGAGGATGTGGGCTTCAGCTGGTCCTTCCAGGAATAGGGATTATGATCTGGATCCTTCAGATTCTTCAATGGTAGAACCAGAGTCAAGAATGTCTAATAATTAGTTTTACAGACAGCCCGATATTCAAAAGCCTGCAGTTGCTTTGCTGAGAGATCTTAATTTCCCCCTGAATGGAAAATTATGCAGAGCAAGCTCTGTGAGAATAGAAAAGTGTTGTTCTCAGGATAGAGTGTTCATGTACTTCATCTTAATATAGTTTCCTCTAGGATACATGAGCATGTGATGCCAAGAACAGAGAGGGCTAAGGTCTCAGACACTTTGGTATTGAACACACATGATGTGGACTGATTCACAGTCTGGGGTTCCTATAGTAGTGTATGAGCTCTCATCATGCATTTGAAGAAGACTAGAAAAGTTTTGGCTAGTGTGCTAAGAGGTACGGATTTTGTTGTCAGATATGAGCTGACAATGCCCTCCATTTATTCTTGCCTGGCACAGCTTATGCATTTCAGGGCTAGGGTGATTACAATAGGAAGTCAGGCATATGTTTAGTGATGGTGGTTGTGAACAGGGACCTAGCTGAGGAGCCCAGCTTGAAGATACCTATGATGTACTATAAGGGATTCTCGGATGCTGGGCGTGGTGGCGCGCGCCTTTAATCCCAGCACTCAGGAGGCAGAGGCAGGTGGATTTCTGAGTTCGAGGCCAGCCTGGTCTACAGAGTGAGTTCCAGGATCAGCCAGGGCTACACAGAGAAACCCTGTCTCGAAAAACCAAAAAAAAAAAAAAAAAAAAAAAAAAAGGGATTCTCGGTGTCTCTAGATTTTCCTCTTCCTCGGGTTTCAGTGTGGGACAAAGCATGGTTTCCCTTTCCCTGCCCTATTATCTCTACAAGGTTACTAGTGTTTTTCTACCTACAGGGTCTGTTGGGGAGCCAGCACCCCAACCCCCCACCATCAATGAGCAGGAGAAGAGACGGGAGAGGTTGGAGAAGCTCAAAAGAGAGCTCCAGAACATAAAAAATGCCAGAGACGAACTTCAGGGAATCCTGGCCAACTACACTAACAAGGATTTAAATGACAGGTAGTCTTTATGCCCAGATCTCTGCTGACTATCTTGGGCCATCCCTGTTAAGCCCAGATTCCCTCATACCACAGGTGGCTACAACTCCAGGCTGTCTGCATGTCCAAATCAATTTTGCTGATTGGATTGTCGACACAGAACTTCAAGTTCAGATAGGAGTGATATGGGGTCACAGGCATTTTGATTCCTCCAAAAGTTATTCAGAGCCTGTGGCATGAATCACAGTCTGGGGATGAAGGTAGTGATGTGTGAGCTCTCATCCTGCCATTTAAAAAGCTTACACAGGTGTTGGTTTGTGGGAGTTGCTAGGTAATGTTTGTTTATAGCCAATCCTTTCCATAATTGACCAGGCAGTAATTTGGGAACAATTGGTCTTCTCAACAGCTGGAGAGGCCTGTCCCACATACTGCCTCTCAGTATGACTGGGTTAGCTGCAGTTCATAATGGCTTTTCTCAAATTTTGTTCATTATACTCTCAGATAAAGCCAAATCAATTTATTTATTTGGCATTCTGATTGAGTGTAAGTGTGTGTGTGTGTGTGTGTGTGTGTGTGTGTGTGTGTGTGTAAAAGAGAGAGAGAGAGACAGAGACACAGACTCAGAGAGATACTGCGTGCATGTGAGCTTGTGAGTGCGTTTGTGGATGTGTGTGTTCCTGTGTGTATGTGTGTTCCTGTGTGTGTGTGTTCCTGTGTGTGCAGCTTAAGATCTAGAAAGTCTGTGTCATGTGATATATCCTTAGGTTTTGCCTGACTCCATTTCCAGGCAATAGCAGTGAGGAAGCCAGGGAGGTTCATTTTGAGTAGCACAGGACTTGACCTCTGTGCTCACCATGGATGCACATTGGAATCTCCTGGTTTGTTATAAAGACTTTTCCCTGTAGATGTGATTATGTCCTTTGGAAATTTATGTAGCAATAGAGCCAAGGATTGACTATTCCATGTCGAAACCAGGAGGAGAATCATACAGATTTAGCGTGGACCCAGGCCTTTGACACAGATTCCTGGAAAGTTCTGGGAGAGTCAGTCTATTCTTTCAAACCCCTTCAGGGAGCTGAAGCAGATCAGCACCCTGCCTTTTCTTCCCTGGGCTTACTGGCCCAAGGTGAAGAGTAATAAGTTTAATAAGCACCAAGTTGAACAGGTAACAAGGAGCTAGGTCCAGTGGCATATATGTGGTGGGGAAGTGCATGATTCACCTTGAATTGAAATGATCCTTGTATCCTTAGTTCACGGGACAATTTGTTGCTTGGGCCATGCCCTCCCACAGGATCAACTTTGAGACATATATGCTTGAGATGCAACATGACCAGGTGATGACTGACCTGAAGAGAATGCCCAGGGACATCAGTGAGGCCTTATCCAAGTGCAAGGAGTTGACTAAAGAAAATCAGTTCTACTGGTGAGTGACTAACAGGGTCATGACCCAAGAAATAGGCCCAGGATATGTCTGACAATCCTTGTCTTTGAACTAACGTGGGGGCTTAGGTTCTATACTCTTAGTCTCTAAACAGGAAGCCTGCCTCCTTCAAACAAGGCACTAAGATTTTAACATCTTAGACTCATTTTGACCAAGGGTGAAGAGTCTGGGAGCCCCTCAAGCCACTGTTGTTTCCAACTAAGTATCCTCAAGATCGAAACGTTTCCACCATGATGGAGATATCAATCAATCTTGGGCCTCGTGGGCTCTGAAAGTAGATTCATAGATGGGGTTTCCAGGAGAAACATAGAAAGATAGTGTGATGCTTGGGTCTCTTCACTCCTAGAGAATTTTGCCCTATACCTACAGGTGGCTTTTTAATACCACAGACTCATAAGCACATATAGACCCCATGTTCTTTTCTGAGAGATACATGAGTCCCTGTTCGTGTCAGGGTTTTCAAAAGTACCTTGGGTCTTCTGGAAAGTGGCAGTCCTCTGGATTTGATCTCCCTCTATGGCCAATCTGGATACTTGTCTGGGGCTGTCTGGGGATCAGGGCCCATGATAAAGGAATGGTGCTTGGAGGAATGGGAGGAAGATGGATGGATGCTGCCTGGAATCACCATGTTTTTGTTTGTGGCTCAGCTTTAGGAACTGCCACCTCCTGATTGAATCTAAGCTCATCCAGCACAAAGTCAGGATGTTGAGGAGTGAGAACAGACAGCTGCTAAGGGATCAGATTGCATTGGCAGAATACAACATAGAAATAAAAATACTATGTAAAGAAGGCAGCCAGAATATCAAAGACCACTATACTACGCAGCAGCAGGTAGGATGAATGAAGCATCATGGGCAGAATGCCCTAATGTGTAATCATAAAGACAGTCAAGCCTATGTAACCATCCTGCACCTTATCCAGGCTCTCTCCTATGTCTCATCCAGTTTTACACTTCTGTGATCATTTCCAAGACTTTCTGTGGAGTTACCCTCTTTTGAAGAAATTGGATTTCAGCCATGCCCTCTCTTCCCAATACCAGTCGGCCACCTCTAGCTTGCCACTGTAGGCAGAGGAGATCCTGGACCCCTGAATGCAACATCTTTAGGTTCTATGGTATGGAGAGGTGCCTCAGGATGCCACTTCCTGAATTATCTAGGAACCTGGCCCTCTGTTCTGCTCTATGGCAACTCATCCAGAGGGGCTTGAGCCTGTCCTCTCCTAGGACAGAAGGGCAGGCTCCAATTTTATTGTGTATGTATATGTGTGCGTATGTGTCTCATGGCTTGCCTGAAAAGATGCAGCGTCCTTTACATGTCTCTGAGATGAAGTACTCGTACAGGATGGCAGTATCTAAGGAGCCATACACATAGCAGGGCTATTGGGTTTTGTTTTTGTTTTTGTTTTTTCCTTCATGAGTATCCCCTTTAGAGTTCAATGCTTACCCTTGGGAAGAATTCCATGAAGTGTACTCTTGCTGATTACAGTATCCCTTCAGTGTGCATGAATTTCCTGTGAGATGGTTTCTCTGGGGATTCCCAGATATAGGGGTTCACAAGGAGAGCCAAGGAAGGATTCAGCACTCCAGAAATAATAAGAGCCTTCACTTCAAAGTTTGCTAGGCTCCCTAGATTGCCTCTGTTCAATAATAGATTCAGACCCTGATACACACTTATTTTTCAATGTAAAAAATATTTAGACTATTGGAGAAATGTGGTGTTTTACTTTAACTCCAGCACAGTGTGTAGTTCACAATTCAGTGTCAAGCAATATTTTACATTTGAAAAAAACATCCAGGCCCAGGTGCTCTCTGACCCTTCTCCTATGGAGATACAGGAAAGATCTCAGATGAAAGGTCATACTGGATTATCCTGATGAGTAAAGCTGATGTTTCCTGGATCGCTGACATGACAAGATCTCACCAGGCTTTTTTCTCTTCCTCCCATAGGTCTGAAATATTCTGCAGAAGCTCAAACAGATCAGAGACCAGGTCAAGATCTTGCTCCGACACAACTGTTCACCAGGAGCACTGGATGTACAAAGCAAATTAACCACCATTGCATCTAATCCTTGTAACCATGGCAATCTTGGGCTGCATTTTCTTCTATTTTGGTTTGCTATGGGTAATGAGGCCTTTATTTTGTTTAGCCTCTGGTCCAGCAAGACTGCCTGTTTGGAAGGCTTCAGAGAAGTACTGAGATACATCAAGATCTGCTGGGCATACAGCAGGACTCTGAGAATGCCAATTTTGGCCGGTCCTGTTGGGTCATCAAGAATTATTTCATAGTGATCAGTCAAGTGAATTTGAAAAACTTTGAGGTATCATCTGTAACATCTCTCATGTTAGCCTTGAAGGACTAGTCCATCAGCAGAACACCCACCCCAATGAGGCACGCCTATATTCATCTTCAACAGATTATTACCATCAGTGACTGCTTTGCACTATTTCACCAAGGCCAGCAACAGGCTGTGGGTCTGTGCTGAACATCTGCAGCAAGAGAATGATGCTTAGCTTAATTATTTTGTTTGGTTTTTGGTTAGAGTTTTGATTTCTTTGGGTCTTTGGTTTTCCTGTGTTTTCATTTGAAGTTTCATTATATATTCATTATCTTTTTGTTACTATAACTAATTTGTATTTTTGCTAAGTCTATATCTTTTATAAACTGACTCCCCACGTTAAGATGTTATTGAATAAAATTAGTGTATTGTTATGGATAAAACATCATCTCTAATTATTTCTATTATAAGGACATTCTGCATTTATGTGTGGTTCATACATAGTCCTGTAACACTAGAAGTTTCAGGCAGGAATGGGACTCTTCAAGTATTATGTAGTTTAGGCTTCATAAGTAGTGCCCAGCCAGCCAGAGCTCCACAGAAAATTGAGCTTTTGATGTGGATAATGTGTCAAACTTTGTGGATCCCAATGTCAGGATGGAAAAAGTATCCATGCTCTATCTCTATAGTCAAAAATTTAGCTACAGTCATAATGTACTCTCCTGTGGATGACCACGTCGGACAAACAAATTAGAAACACAACAGTATTTCTCTAATACATCCCAGGAAACAAAAATATTCACACTGAGTAATTAAAATCTTCTGAATTATAAATGAAGTGATTGGGATTAAAATGACCTTCAAAGGTCATTTCATAATTGAAGGTTTGATACCTACTTCATAGAACTGTTTTACAAAGGAGTAGTAGATATGGACTTGCTGGAGGGGTTGTGACAATGGAGGTTAGCATTGAGGTTTCAAAAGCTCATGCCAATCCCTGCCTCTGTCTTTGTCCCTGTCTTTGTCACTATCTCTCTGTCTCTGTTGATCTCACTATGTTTCTCTCTCTTTTTCTCTATATCTCAGTCTACAATGTCTCTGTCTCTGCCTCAGTCTTTCTGTTTGTCTGTCAATCTGTATCTATCTATCTCTTTCCTCTGCCTCCTCTATATGTATCAGATGCAAGTTCATCTACTCCTCTAGTTCCATGATGCCTGTATGCATGCCTGCCTGCCTACTGCCAAGTTCCCCACCTTGACAATCCTGGATCACCCTTTTATATTGTTGGCCAACCCCAATTGAATATTTTCTTTATACATTATCCTGGTCAAGATGTGCCCTAGCAATAAAACAGTGAATAAGAAAGCAAAAGAAACTCTTAATCAATGCAAAGATCAGCTACAAGATGGGAGAGGATCTTCACCAAGTGTACATATGACAGAGAGTTCATTTCTAGACAATCGGATGGTGTTTAAAACCAAACACCAGGAACCTGCCTGTTAAATATTAAAACATTATAAATTTAAACATTTCAAAATGTTCTATGGCTGTACATGGTAGTGCACACCTGTAATCCCAGCAGTCAGAAGGCAGAGGCAAGAAGAACTGCATGAGCCTCTGGACAGCCTGGTCTATGTACTAGATTCTGGGACAGCAGGAGTAACTAGAGAGTCCCAGTCTCAAACACACTCCCTTCTGATGTTCTGTCGAACTGAACAGAATCTTCAAGGAAGAGAAAGAAATGGATCATAGATATGTTTTTAAATATTTAATATCCTTCCTCATAGGAAAATGCAAATTAAAATAGTTTTAACCTTGTATCTTACTGCAGTCAGAATGGCTATTACCAGTAGTTTAAGGACCACAACTGTTGGTATGAGTGTGGGGTAAGAGAACATATATTCACCTGTACAGTCATTACAAAAAAACAGGAGAAATGTTCTGGAAAACATTACTAGAGATAGATCTTCTATATGAACCAGCTATACTATTTGTGGGGGTGTGAATGAGAAGAACCCTTATAGGCTCATAGATTTGAATACTTGGTCAACAGGGTATAGCACTATTTGATCGAATTTGGAGCTGTGGCCTTCTGTGGGGGTGGGCTTTAAAGTTTCAAAAGCCCAGCTCAGGGCCAGTATCCCTGCTTCTTGCAGATCCAGATACAGAACTCTCAGCTACTTCTCCAACACCATGTCTGTGTGCATGATTCTGTCAAGACAAAAATGTACTAAAATTCTGAAAAGACCCCCATTTAAATGCTCTCGTTAAAAGGACCTATCATGGTCCTGTTGTCTCTTTCTAGCAAGAGAACACAGACTCAGACACTATTCCAGGGCATATAGCCAAAGGCATTATCCTAAGACAGAGACCTGGGTGTGCTCATGTTCCTTACTGATTTATTCACAATAGGCAGGACATCAAAACAACCCAGACGTAAATATAACTGATGAAAGGATAATGAATATATGGTTCATATACACAATGGTAATGAACTGTGACAATATAAATGATATTTACAGGTTAAAGGATGGAGACATGAATAATCTTTCTGAGTGATATAACCCAGACCCAAAAAGACAAATACCACATGATGTGTCTTATGTGGATGGTAACTTTGAATGTCTAGAGATGTGTATTTAAACTGCAGTATCCAGAGAAGGTAATGCATAGTGTTGGGTTATAGGAGGATATTTCAAGAAAATAATAGAACACATAATTTGTGAAGGAGAAAAAAGGAAAACAGTAGGACAGAGTGAGGTAAATATCTTGGGAGATTGCAGAGGACTGTGGTGGCTTGAATATGCTTGATTATGGGAGTGGTACCTTTAGGTGTTGTGGCCTTGTTAGAAACAGTGTGTCAGTGTGGAGGGTGAGCTTTGAGATCCTCCTACTAAACACCAGTTAGACAGTCTTCTTGGTGCCTTCAGAATAAGATGTAGAGCTCTTAGCTTCTTCTCCAAAGTAATGTCTGCCTAGATGCTGCCATGCTTCCTGCCTTGAAATCAATTGACTGAGCCTCTGAACCTATAAGCCAGTGCCAATGAAAAGTGGCCTTGGTCCTGGTGTCTCCTCACATCAATAAAACTCAAAGACCTGGGGCAGTAGACCACCATGTCCATAATTTGGTAAAGTTGAGTGGGTTGGAAGTCCCAGACCCACAGTAGATGGCAAAAGTGTCACCTGCTTCCTACCAGGCCTCTTTCATGGGACCAAAACCTCTACATAGGAACATGGCCTGTGGTCATTTAGAACAGAATAGGGTTCCCCCTACTAATGAGGTACCTAGAAGATGGTAGGGTTCAGTCAATAAGCTTCCCTTCCCGGACATTCCTTCCTCAGAAGGTACTTAACTTCTAGTCTAACCTCAAGACATGTTATGCTTTCATTTCCATGAAAAACAATCAATAAACAGTTTAGAACCAAGGAGTGTCTCTCTCATCAAATCAACTGTGGGTTATACGAAGAAAAAGCCTTTGCCTACAGAGCCATGCCATCTAAGTCTCCAACAGAAGGCCCCTTAATTCTCCTGGACTAGTCACTTCTGAGCTAATACAGAATTTCCCATTCCCTGTTTTCAGGGCTAGTTCTCAGCCTGCTGGCCTCCTACATGCTCAGATCCTCTGTGACTTCTAGCAGTACCTGCATGTCCAAGATTCTGAGAACCCCTTGGCCTGGTCTCCTTGCAGGCCAGCAGGCTCTAACCTGCTATAAACTCCCTGCAACTCAGCACTGTCTGGATGTCCAGGATTTCCTGGGTCCATGTCCCCAGACTCCTTAACATAGGCCCATGGAATTCAGAACCTCCATTCTCTACTCTTGCCTGTGGTTTTCAATGTCAAATGGACTCCAAGGTGTCAGGGAACCCCAGCTTCGATCTCCCATGCCCAAGGCTACATTCTTCCACCCCCTAAGTAGTGTAATTGCATTTCAATCCAGGTCAATACCAGACAGTGGGCTTAGGATACATACAATCTACCATGTCTGCATTTGGTCTGCCCAGTTGGTTTCCCACACCTGTGCTGCAGACCAGAAAGCAAAACAACACTAAGACAAGGAAGTAGTATTGAGGTGGGATAACTGACTGCAGACTTTTGAAAGGCCACCTGTAAGCCTACAATTTAAGAAGCTTTATAATACACAAACCCATATAAAGGAGGTTTAAATGAAAATACCCTATTATGCTCTGACAATTCCTCCCCTGAACATAATATACTACCCAATGAAAAGCCCAGGGCCAGGTTTGCTTTATCTGTTTGGAGTTGCTCATCACTGAGTCTCATACACACTCCCCAATCATTAAAGACTGCTTCCATTGCTCTTCCTCCCTTTCTGGAAGTCAATGGTCAGACCATATTGCTGAAGAAGATGGTATCTGGCACAGCCATCAATTCAGGCATCTATCTCATTATTTTCTTGAGAACATATCTATTACTCTTTAGCAGTTACTTGGAGATATTTGGCCCATTGCAACCCACCAAATGTCTATAGAAGAGATAATCCCTTGGTAGCTGAGATTGCAAATCCCAGTCCACCATCACCCTCCTAAAATCTGGCAACTGATATTCTAATTTCAGCTTCTCTAAGTGGGCTAAACTGGAGAGGGAGCCCAGGGCCTCAGGCACACCAAGCAGCAAACACTACAGGACAATACACTACACTTCACCACAGCACACTGCACCACACCACACTATAGTATACTACACTAGATAACCCCAGTCCTCCTGTTTCTCTGAGATCAACTTTGGCTGTCCACTGTGGGAACATGTCTTCTTTATATATCTGCACTGGATATAGGAAAATATGTTTTAACCAAGATCACTTTGGTGTTTGTCTAGCAAGTTTGTTGGCAATGTTAAAGATTTTCAATTGACATGCAACTTTATCCTTTGTGAAGATTCAATATAAGAATACAATGTACAACTATCAAATTATTTATCATTTCTTTTCATTGGGAGCTTTCAACTCCCATTTTCATTTTGACCTAATGTTTTCTTGTTGGTTGGTATTGTGGTAGAAGCTGTTCCACACTGTTTAATTTTCTTCTACTAGGTATAATGACCATTACCATACAACCATGAAAATATTCATCTCATCAGATAGATTTAAAGTGGCTAAATACTCTTTTGCAAACAAATTATGGATTATGGAGAATCTGGGGGTTGGGTTTTAAAATACTTTCACCAAAATAGTCAGAATATAAAACCTCTTACCTAGTTTTTGGTTTATTTCGAAGGAACAGCTCACCTGTAGTATAGAAATGTTTTTCTTAAACAAGGACTTGCTGTAACCAAGTTTGGGAGGGTTAGCTTTAATTGTCAGTTGGAAACAACCTGGAGTGAATCTGGGAGGAGAGTCTCAACAAGGGATATTTCCCTGGGTGGCCTGTGGGCATATCTTTGGGGTTAGTTCTCCTAGTCAAATCAATTGATATCAAAAACCACAGCCCACTCTCAGAGGCAATATTCCCTAGACAAGGAAGAGGCCCCGAATACATAAAGGTGGAGAATTGAGCTGAACACAAGTAAGCACTCAAGTGAGCTAGTGAGCATATCTGTGTTCATTTGTCTCTGAATTGGAAGGTCAGAGTGATGTGACCAGTACTCTCAAGCACCAGCTGTCACGACTTCCTGCAATGCTGGGCAGTCACATGAAACTGTAAGCTAAACAAACTGTTTCTCTCCTAAGATGCTTTTTCTGAAGCGTCTTTTCATTTGTCCACCCTGTCAGATCTTCTCATTTGGAGGCTTGGAACTCTTTTTACTTTATTTCTCCATCAAATGCAACATGTTTCTGGGAACTGAACTTTCCCTTCTACAATGTTAAGTACTAGAATTAGTTTCTTTGTTCTTATTGTAATTTGACATCTGTTATCTAACAATCCCCATCTCCTTCCTTCTACTCAGGTCTCTACAAGAACTATCTCATCTACTCTATTTCTATAGAAGATGTAATCCCTTGGTAGCTGAGATCGCAACTCCCAGTCCACCATCACCCTCCTAAAATCTGCCAACTGATATTCTAACTTCAGCTTCTCTAAGTGGGCTAAACTGGAGAGGGAGCCCAGGGCCTCATGTATACCAACCAGCAAACACTACACGAGTATACACTACACTTCACCACAACACACCACCCCTCTCCACACTACAGTATACTACACTAGAGAACCCCAGTCCTCCTGTTTCTCTGAGATCAACTTTCTTTCTTAGCACTTGCTCAGCCTTCCTGCATGGATTATCTGCCCAAACAAGGTGAATGTAATAAAACAAAGGGAACATTTTCTACTTTCATAATCCACATTAAAATTTGCTGTGAACTCTCTGCAGTTCATGACCACCAGGAACACCTGGCCTCCATTCTCCCCATTGCCACTTACTGGGTTCCCTCTCCATTTTTTCTGTTCTCTTTTCTAATCTGAGGATACAGCCTTGGATACTCATTTTTTGGGTACTTTGTCCTTTCCTTCAGACCTCTGTATTTGCTGTTTCTCCCCTTAGGACTCTGTGTATCAGGCTGAGTACTTATAGAGCTGTTTCTATCTCTGCATCAGCCGATACCCACAAGAGCTTCTGGCCCTCAGACAGGTGGTTCTCCAAAGCTTTAGATAAGAGGTGTGACTCTGAATAACACCCTGACTCCTGCAGACGGATGGCTGCTGAACAAACTCCATGACTAGTTGTACCAGGAGGGTTTTGGGACTCCTCCAAGTCTGGCTGCACTGCAGCTTCTCCTACAATTCAATGGGGATGCCTTACAGGTTAAGAGGATCAGTCAAGTACTAACAAGGTGGCCACATGGACACATCCAGAAAGGCATGGTACAGGAGAAGCTGAAATTCCTACTTGTTCATGTGAAGGCTGCTAATAGAACATTAATGTCCAAGCAGCTAGGGTGAGGGTCTTGACCACACCCTATACCCCAACTTGGCCACACCTTCTTATATTGCCACTCAGTGGGCTGAGCGTATAAAAACCATAACAAATATTGATGCAAAAATACTCAATAACTTCTTGGAAACTGAATCTAATAACACATGCAAATGATCATTCACCATGATCCAATAGGCATCATGCATAGGATGTAAGAATGATTCAATGTTTTGGAATTCATCAAAGTAATATACTATGTAATAAATTTAAGAAAGTATTACTTGATCATCTCTTTAGATGCTGTATCATCCCACAGATGCAGGAATGATTCAATATATGGAAATCCATCAATGTAATCCACTATATAAAATAACTTAAAATATATTGGATAATCTCATCAGATGCTGAAAAAGTGTTTGACAAAATACAATACAACTTCAAGTTCAATGCACTGGAGGGATCAGAAATCACGGTCTATATCTGAATATAATAAGAGCAACATAGAGCAATCCAGTTGCCAACATCAAAATATATGGATAAAAATTTGAAGCCGTCCCCTTAAAATCAGAGACAAGGAAAGACTTCCCCCTCTTCCTCTATGTATTCAACATAGTTCTTGACATTTTACCCAGAGCAATCAGGCAAAAAAAAGCAGATCAAAGTGATACAAATTGGGAGGGAGGAATTCAAGACACTACAATTTGAGGAGTATGGGATATTACACATAAGTGAGCCCAAAAAAATCCAGGAGAGAACTCCTACAGATGATAAACCACTTCATCAAAGTCAATGGATATAAAATTAACTCAAAAAATCCAGGAACTTTCCTCTACTCAAAGGGTAATTAGGTTGAGGAAGAAATTTTAAAAAACAACATACTTCACAATAGTCACAAACAATATCTTGGTGTGACTCTAACAAATCAAGGGAAAGATCTGAATGACACGAACATTAAGTCTCTGAACAAAGAAATCAAAGAAGACCATAGAATATGGAAAGATCTCCCATGGTCATTAATGAGCAGGATTAATATAGTAAAAAAGGTCCATCTCGCCAAAATAATCTACGGATTCAATGCAATCCCCATCACAATTCTAACTCATTTCCTCACAGAGATAGAAAAAGCAATTCTCAAATTTATCTGGAATAACAGAAACCACAGTATAGCAAAAACTATTCTTAACAATAAAAGAATGGCTGGGGAAATCACCATCCCTGATGTCAAAATATACCACAGGGCAATAGTGATAAAAATGGCATGGTACTGGTATAGATAGACAAGTAGACCGATGGAATGGAATTGAAGACCTACACTCATATGGTACTTGATCTTTGTCAAAGGAGCCAAAACCATCCAGTGGATAAAAGACAGCATTTTCAACAATTGGTGCTTGTTCAACTGGCAGTATGCATATAGAAGAATGCAAATTGATCTATTCTTATCTCCTTGTACAAAGCTCAAGTCCAAGTCACTCAAGGACCTCCACATAAAACAAGATACACTGGATCTAATACAAGAGAGAGCAGTAGAGAACCTCAAACATATTGGCAAAGGGGAAATGTTGCTGTACAGGACACCAATGGCTCATGCTGTAAGATAAAAAACACTGTCAAATGGGACCCCATAAAATTGAAAAGCTTTGTAAGGCAAAGGATGCTGTCTAAAGGACAAAATTGCACACACATATTGGGAAAACATCTGTACCAACCCTACGTCTGATAGAGGGCTAATATCCAAAAAATACCAAGAACTCAAGAAGTTACACTCCAGAGATCTTAATAACCCTATTAAAGAATGGGGTACAGAGCTAAACAGAAAATTCTCAACTGATGAATCTTGAATGGTTGAGATGTACTTAAAGAAATGTTCAATATCTTTAGTCATCAGGGAAATGCAAATCAAAATGACCCTAAAATTCCACTTCACAGCACTCAGATGGGCAAAGAACAAAAGTCAGCTGACAGGGGATTCTGGCAAGAATGTGAAAAAAGAAGAACATTCCTCCATTCCTGCTGGGACAGCAAGTTGGAAAAACCACTTTGGAGATCAATCTGGCAATTCCTGAGAAAGTTGGAAATAGTTCTACCTCAAATACAGGTATACCACCATGGTACATAGACCCAAAAGATTCTCCAATATATTAAAAGGACACATGCACCACTACTTTCATAGCAACCTTATAATGACCAGATGCGAAAACAACCCAGATGTCCCTCAACAGAGGAATGAATACAGAAAATATGGTACATTGTACAGAAGTACTACTCAGCTTTAAAAACATTACTTCATGAAAGTCAAAGGCCAATGTTTGGAAGTTGAAATATCATCCTGAGTGTGGTATCCTAGTCACAAAAGGATATAGATGGTATGTAGTTATTGATAAGTGGAAATTGTTCAAAAAATGCATGGAATCCTCACGATACAACTAACAGACTATGGGAAACCGAAGAAGAAGGAAGATCACACCAAAGTGTGAATGCTACAGTTCTACTCAGAAGGGGGAAGAAAAGAATGTTTGGAAGTAGGAGGAGAGAAGGATCTGGGAGGGAGAGAAGAGTAGGAGGTAAAGGGGGTTCTGGTTCAGATACGGGAGGAGACCGGGAAGAAGTACAGAGGGAAAGTCATTTGAAAGGAGGTCTGTAGCCACTGGGGAGGGGGAACTGTGTGTAACCACTATAAAGTCTCAGATGCCAGGGACCCAAGAGATTCCCAGAACCCAACATGAAGGACATTAGCCGAATACCAAACAAAGAAGAAGTAGGAACTATACAGACCATATTTATTGGATAAGCATGGAAACCTTCGAAGGATGTAGCCACCCAACCATCTCAAAAGTATTAATCCAGAATTCCTTCTCTCAAAAGTAAATGCAGGGATAAAGAGAGGAGCAGAGCTTGAAGGAAAGGCCATCTAGAGACTGCCCCAACTTGGGATCCATTCATCTGGGGACACCAAACCCAGTCACTATTGCTGATGTCAAGAAATCTGATGCTGTCAGGAGCCTGGCAAGTTTCTCTCTCTCTCTTCTCTCTCTCCTTTTTTTCCCCCCCACAGGTGCAGGAACATTTTTGTTGCTTTTCCCTAAACACAGTGTAACATTGATAGATAACATTTGTATCAAGTTAGGATTATGGGTAATCAGGAGACGATTCAGTATATCAGTATGTAGCAATGGTCCTCAACCTTCCTAATGCTGCAGCAAATCTTTTATGTACTTCTTCATGTTTTGGTGATACTCCCGCCCCCCATACCATGTAATTATTGAAATGCTACTTCATAACTGCAACTTTGGTATTTGGTCTCTCTTGAAATGCTATGCATGCAGCCAAACATGAGACCGAGCAAGGGGACCCAGATTGTGAAGTTAGGACAAGGACTGAAGGAACAGAAGGGGATTGCAACTCCATAAGGAGAACAACAAATTCAACCAAACAGAGCCTCGCAAAACTCACATGCACTAAACCACTAAGCACATACTACATGAGGGGATATCCAGAGTTCCAGCTGGATACGTAGCAGAAGAATGCCTTATCTGGCATCAATGGGAGGGAATGCCCTTGGTCCTGTACAGGCATGATGATCCAGGGTTGGGCAATGCTAGGGCACTGAGGCAGGAGTGTGGGGAGGAGGGGGTATAGGAGCACCCTCATACATAAAGGAAACGCTAGAAGTGGAGAGGATGGGGTTTTTGGAGGGGGAACTGAGAAGGAGGATAACATTTGGAATGGAAATACATAAGAAAATCAATAAAGAAAAAGTAAAAATAAAGTTATAAAAATCACAAATGGGGAAACCCTGGAGAAGGACAATCTACAAAATAGATCAGGATCTACAGATACAAGCCTCACCAAAAGAACTTAGAAAAGAGAATTACAGGCAAAGGAAATACCATAAATGATATTACAAAGTCACTCAAAGAAAATACAAAGAGTAAAAAACTCCTAACTCAAAACATCTAGCAAATACAGGACACAATAAAAAGAACAAAACTAAGAATAATAGAAAAAGAAGTGGGTGAGACTTAACAATTCAAAGACCCAGAAAACATCTTCAACAATATCATTTTTAAAAGTCCTTAACCTAAAGACAGAGATGGCCTTAAGTTTGCAAGAAACCTACAACACACCAAATCGATTCGACCAATACAGAAAATCATCCTGTCACATATTAAACAAAAGTATAAATGTACAGAATAAAAAAAGAAAATATTACAAGCTCTAAGGGAAAAAAAAGTCAAATAACATACAAAGGAAGACCTATGAGAATTACATCAGACTTGTCACCAGAAATGATAATATCTAGAAGATCTTGGACAAATGTCTTGCAAACTCTAAGAGAATACAAATGCCAGCCCGGGCTACTATACCCAGAAAACTCTTTATGACCATAGTTGGAGAAACTAAGATATTCTGCAACAAAAACAAATTCAAACAATATCTTTCCACTACTCCAGCACTACAGAGGATACTAGAAGCAAAATTCAAACAGAATAAGTGTAAACATACCCAAGAAAACACAACAAATGAATTATCTCACAAGAGACCCAAAGAAAAAGAAAAGCATGTTGTCACCATTCCCTGCCCTATTATCTCTATGAGTTTAATAGTGTTTATCAACCTACATGGTCTGTTGGAAAGGCATCACCCCAACCCTCCACCACCAATAAGCAGGATCAGAGAATCAAGAGGAAGGAGAAGCTCAAAGGGATCAAAAATGAGAGAGATGAACTCCAGGGAATCCTAGCCAATTACACTAACAAGGATTTGAACAACAGGTAGTCATTATGCCCAGTTCTTTGCTGACTGTCTTGGGCCCTCTCTGTTAACCTCAGTTTCCCTCATATCACAGGAGGCTAAAACGCTAGGCTGTCCACACATCCCAATTCATTTTGCTGAATGGATTTTCGACACAGAACTTCAAGTTCAGATAGGAGTGAAATGGGACTCAGGCAATTTGATTTCTCCAAAGGTAAATCAGAGCCTGTGGTATGAATTACAGTCTGGGCTTTAGGGTTGTAGTGTGTGAGCCCTAATCCTGCAATGTAAGAATCCTATACAGGTATAAGTTTTGGGGAGATGCAAAGTACACTGTGTTTATGGCCAATCATGTTTGCAGTTGACTTGGAAATAATTTGTGTTCAACTGGTAATGTCAACAGCTGGAGGGGCCTGGTCCCACATACTGTCTCTCAGTATAACTGGATTGGCCATAGTTCATCACTGCTTTTATCACATTCTATTCACTATACTATCAGATAATGTGTGTCCATTTGGCATTCTGATTGTGTTTGATTATGGGGGGGGTGTCAGTGTGTGTGTGTGTGTGTGTGTGTGTGTATGTGTTCCACTTAAGAGCTGGAGTGTCTGTGTGGTATGCTGGGGCCTGAGATTTTGCTTGACACAGTTTCCAGCCAAAAATAGTGAAGACAGAGGGAGCCTCACTTTGAGCAGCACAGCATATGAGCTCTGTGCTCACCTTAGGTGCATACTGGAAATGTAGTATCCTGTAGATACTGATTATGTCCTTTGGGAGTTTATGTAGCAATAGAAGCAAGGATTGACAATTCCTTGTCTACAAACAGATATGTAGGTGGACCCAGGACTACAGCACAGGTTCCTGGAAAGTTCTTGGAGTGCTAGTCTATTCTTTCATGCCCCTTCGGGGAGATAAAGTAGGTCAAATCCCTGCCTTTACTTCCCTGCCTCTACTGACCCCAGGCAAAGAGTAATAAGTTTAATAAGCTCCAAGTGGAACTGGTAACATGGAGCAATGTTGTGGTATATATGTGTTGGGGTAGTCCATGATTCAGCTTGAATTAACATGATCCTTGTATCCATAGTTCATGGGATTATTTGCTCCTTGGGCCATACCCTCCCACAGAATCAAAATTAGGACATTCATGCTCAACATGCAACATGATCAGGTGATGACTGACCTGAAGAGAATGCCTCAGGACATTAGTGAAGCCTTGTACAAGTACAAGGAGTTGACTAAAGAAAATCAATTCTACTGGTGAGTGACTAACAGGATCATGATCCATGTACTAGGCACAGGATATGTCTGCCCATCCTTGTCTTTGAACCAAAGTAGGGGCTCAGTTTATATACTGTTTGCCTCTAAACCAGAAGATCTCAGAAAATGGAAAGATCTCCCATGCTCATGGATTGGCAGGATCAACACTGTAAAAATGGCTATCTTTCCAAAAGCAATCTACAGATTCAATGCAATCCCCATCAAAATTCCAACTCAATTCTTCAACCAATTAGAAAGAGCAATCTGCAAATTCATCTGGAATAACAAAAAACCTAGGATAGCAAAAACTCTTCTCAAGGATAAAAGTACCTCTGGTGGAATCACCATGCCTGACATAAAGCTTTACTACAGAGCAATTGTGATAAAAACTGCATGGTACTGGTATAGTGACAGACAAGTAGTCCAATGGAATAAAATTGAAGACCCAGAAATGAACCCACACACCTCTGGTCACTTGATCTTTGACAAGGGAGCTAAAACCATCCAGTGGAAGAAAGACAGCATTTTCAACAAATTATGCTGGCACAACTGGTTGTTATCATGTAGAAGAATGTGAATTGATCCATTTCTATCTCCTTGTACTAAGGTCAGATCTAAGTGGATCAAGGAACTCCACATAAAACCAGAAACACTGAAACTTATAGAGAAGAAAGTGGGGAAATGCCTTGAAGATATGGGCACAGGGGAAAAATTCCTGAATAGAACAGCAATGGCTTTTGCTGTAAGATCGTGAATTGACAAATGGAACCTCATGAAACTTTAAGCTTCTGCAAGGCAAAAGACACTGCCAATAAGACAAAAAGGCCACCAACAGATTGGGAAAGGATCTTTACCTCTCCTAAATCAGATAGGGGACTAATATCCAATATATATAAAGAACTCAAGATGGTGGACTCCAGAAAATCAAATAACCCCATTAAAAAATGGGGCTCAGAACCAAACAAAGAATTCTCACCTGAGGAATACTGAATGGCAGAGAAGCACCTTAAAAAATGGTCATTTGCTTCTTAGGGGTCACGTGAGACAGGCAGGACAAAATTTACAAGTATTAGATCCCAGTGGAATTGCCAAATGAATGGTTATCATTGCCTTGGGGGGGGGATTTTATGTTTTCTCTCCCCTTTCCCTGCATTGCAAGATGGTCTCTTCACCCTGCCTAGATCTTGACTCACACTGAAAGAGCCTGAGCAGGTACTTGTCAGTCCTGTTTTCTGTCAGTGTTGCTCGAGTTCTTTCCTAGAGCTTATATTCTGGAGCTGACTGGATCAACAGGGATGTGATATAGGCTTCTCTCAGGCTGAGTGTCAGTGTGAGAGATGTGAGTCTTCAAAAATGAAATTTCACTAATGCTCTCAACCTAGTCTAAGAGTGTGCCCCCTAAAAATTTTTATTCCCCAGTGATGGATAGCAGAGTCCTGTGTCTCACATTAAACATAAGTCTTTCATAGTCTCCATTCAACTGTTTCTCTACCATCCATTGCTATCTCCTCATAGTTTTCGACTCACTTATGATTTTTGGTAAAGAAAGGGATGGAGGGAGGGAGGGAGGGAGGGAGGGAGGGAGGGAGGGAAGGAAGGAAGGAAGGAAGGAAGGAGGGGAAGGGGGAGAGGGAGAGGGAGAGGGGCGGGGAGGAGGAGGGGGAGGGGGAGGGGAACGGGGAGAGGGAGAGGGAGAGGGAGAGGGAGAGGGAGAGAGAGAGAGAGAGAGAGAGAGAGAGAGAGAGAGAGAGAGAGAGAGAGAGAGAGAGAGAGAAACCATGTTGCCAACATTTAAAAGTGAATAAAAACATAGATAGTCCAGCCCACCTTTTCCAAATCTTATCATGTGACCTCAGAGTCCCCTTCCCAGTCCTTCCCTCATTCACTACAACTTCCAGACCCAGGGTTTGGAGGCCCACCCATGTGAAAAAAAACAGGGGTACCACGAAGCATGGTACCCTTGGAACCCGAGCATGATATGGGGCACAAAAGGGGAGCTCAAAAACAGCTAGCTGAAGACATGAGACAAAACAGGGCTCCAAGGATCTCAATGTTCCTATTGAAAGAACACTTAAGAACCTAAAACACCAGCCTATCATTCTATGATGGGAGTGTAGGGCTCTTGGAGGACAAGGGGCAGGAATCCAGGCACCCCGGAGTCACGAAAGATGGTTCTGTGGCCTGGTGGGAAAGCATTGGTGTTGGTTGAGGGACCACAGAATCCAACTTACCTGGATTCTCATGGCTCTCCATTTACTGGTCCTCAGACTCCAGTGGCCCTGGGGATCAAGCTTCTTCCTGAAGCTCCACTTCTGGGCCTCTCTTCTGCTGCGAAGCCTTCACACAGCACTCTTTCTCTTGCATGCATCGTGGATGCTGGCAGGGGTCGCAGCAGATACTCAGACACTGGAGTCAGGAGGTCAGGAGACCAGGCCAGATATGACCTTTGTGGCCAGTTCTAATCCAGCCACATGCCCTGGTCCCCCTCCCAGTTGGTCACAGCTAACTTTCCTTTCTAGGTATAGGAGTTCCTGGACCCCTGAAAACAACCCCTTCCAGCTCTATGGTATGGAAAGGTACCTCGGGATGTCACTTCCGGAATTATCTAGGAACCAAGTCCTCCGATCTTCTCTATGGCAGCTAACTCAGAGCACCTCTGGCCCCATCTACTCCTAGGACAGAAGGACAGTCTCCAGTTTTATTGTTTTCTAATTAAAGTCTTTAGTAATAAAAAGTTAAATATGTAAGCATTTAAAAATAAAAATTAGACTCCTTTGCCTTCCTTGCACTAAGATAACCCCCTGAAAATTAATGGAGTGTCTTACTGGCTTCACCAAGTGGATTCTTGGAATAATACAGTGCATCCCTCTGCTGACATTGTTTTTGCTGAGTGTATCATGGAAATGACTTCTCTTCTCATGTCTTCCACCTCATTATTTTGCAGAGTGCCTCATTTCAGAAAAAAAAAAAAAAAAAACCAAAAAAAACAAGGCATGTTAAGTCACTAATATCATTCATTTTGGCCCACATTAGGAATGATGAGTGTGTGTGTGTGTGTGTGTGTGTGTGTGTGTGTGTGTGTGTGTGTGTATGTGTGCACATGTGCGCGCGCGTGCATGCGCGCGCACACGTGCTATTGCACGCCTGTGTGTTTAAATTGGGATTTTTTTTAATTTACATTTTAAATATTATCCCATTTCCTGGTATCCCCTCATTAAAAAAAAACCTCCCCCAATTCCCTTTCCCCTCCCCTTCTTACCAACTCACCCACTCCTGGTTCCTGGCCCTGACATTATATCACATGAACTGTAATGTGTTGAATTGCAGCTACTGGATAATATCTATGGCTAACTGTTTTTATTGGTGCTACCAGAGTCTTATGAGAACTAGCCAAGTTAGGTTTAGAGAGCAGAATATATTTCAACTTGGAGCTTGCTGGAGGATGTTTTGGAACCCTTTTTTAGAACCTTGAATCTTGTGTGGACCCACTTGTGTGTGCAGAGGATCCGCTTGTCTGTTTTATACCATACTTGGAGAAGCAGCAAATATCTGCATGGAAAAAGTTCCTGACAAGGAAGTCAGGACAGGCCCAGATAGCACAGGCTGGGTTAATTTAAGAATCTACTACACAGCTCAGGTCCCAATACCAGGTCAATTGTCAGGAAATGTGCTGTAATATATGTAATATAGCAGTGTTTTCATTGGTGTGTTTGTGTGTGTGTTTGAGTGTGTGTGTGTTTATGTTTTTGCCCAGGTGTTTGTGAACATGTTTATGTGTCATATTTGTGTAACGGTAGGTACCTGTTGTAGGTGCTAGTACATAGTACTGTTCATTCATGTATTCTTTTCTTTTATGTGTGTGTGCATGTATATGTGAAGGCATGTATTCATGTGTCTCTGTACACATATGTATGTATGTGTTTGTATATATTCACATAATCACTTGGTGAGCAAACATCTTAAACTATATAATAGAGGACAACTTAAAAGAGAAAAGTACTCTGTCAGTTCATTTTGCCTTGGGGAAACAGCTCTTCATCATGCCTCTCCACCTAGATCACTAGAACAAATGGAGACAAACATGGTGTAAAGTCAGATTTTGAAGGGTTTGTAGAGGGAAAAGTGCTTATCTGCATTGAAATCATTTGTAAGAAAAGAAAGGAAGGTGGAACCTGGAATTAGTGATGAGTCTGCTGTGTTAAACCCATTTGGCTGAGAGTCAAAAAGGCTGGCTAAGCCTTTGTGTTCCTTCTCTGTACTTGGTGAATAGTAACTGCACACTGGAAAACCAGGGGGATTCTTGCATATTCTTGGCATCCTAGTTTGTTTTCCTGTTTGCCTGCTACCATTTTCTTTCCAACTTTGCCTATGCTTCACTCAGTCTCCCTTCCTTGGAGTTTGTTCAGGGTGTTATGATTTGAAAGACTGAGTTGCTTGGGGTTGAGACTGTCCCAAGCCAAAGGGCCATAAGTATGGTGAAACGTAAGAACAGGGCTGCCTCAGATAGCCCCTTAGGCTCATGGGCTCATGATATTCAGAAGCACAAACACTATGTTCTCTCTGTAGCCCTCTGTAATTCCTGTTATTAAAAACAGCTTTAAAGGTTCACCAGCTCAGGACAGGTATTCTTGCTTCCTGGAGTTCCAGATACAGGACTCCCACACCATATCTGCCCATAGGATGCCATGCTTTTGCCAAGACAAAAATGTACTAAAATTTTGAAAATATAAGCCCAGTTTCAACCTACCACATCCAAGGCTACATTTTCCTACTGTCTAATTAGTGTATCTGCATTTTCATCCAGGTCAATACTAGACAGAGGGATTATGGTAAATATAGTCTAACATCTCTGCATTTGGTCTGCCCAGTGGTTTTTCCACACCTTTACTGCAGGGAAAAAGCAAAACTGCACTAAGACAAGGAGGTAGTATGGAGGTGAGATAACTGACTGAAGACTTTTGAAAGGCTACATGGAAACCAACCATTGTAGAACCTTTATAATATACAAATCAATATAAACAATATTTAAATAAAATTACTCTATTATGCTTTGACAATGCCTCCGCTAAATCCCATAAACTGTCAAATGAAAAACCCAGGGGCAGCTTTTGGTTATTTTGTTTTGGGTTGTTCATCATGGAAGTCTAGTACCCACTCAGGAAACATTAAAGGCTATTGTGATTGCTCTTGGATACTTTCTAGAAGTCAGTGGTAAGACCACAATGCTGAAGAAGATGGTAATTGGCACATCCATCAGGTCAGACATCTATCACATTAGTTTGTGTGTGTGTGTGTGTATGGATGTTTGTGTGTGTGATGTGTGTTGTGAACATACCAATTTCTCTTTAGCAGTTACTGGGAGATATTTGGCCAATTGCTGCCCACCACAGTACTTCTACAGAAGAGCTAATCCATTGGTAGCTGAGTTTGCAACTCACTGCCTACCATGACCCTCTCAACATCTGTCCCAAGATCTGTCACCTGCTGTTCTGATTTCAGCTTTTCTAAGTGGGCATTACTAGAGAGAGAGCCCAGGGTTTTGGGCACACTAAACATTAAGCATTACATTAAACTACACTTCACTACACTACACTACACTACACTAGCCAACCCCAGTCTTCCTGTTTCTCTAAGATCAACTTTTGACTTTCCACTGAGGGAACATGTCTTCTTTATATTTCTATACTGGATTCAGAAAACTATGTTTTAAGCAAAATCACTTTTGGCTTTGTCTAGCAGGCTGGTTGGTAATATTAAGGTTTTTAAACTGGCATGCAAATTTATGTTTTTTTGAAGCTTCATTACAAGAACACAATGTAAAACTATCAAATCATTTAACATTTCTTTTCCTTGGGAGCTTTGAACTCCCATTTCTGACTGACCTAATGTTTTCTTCTTGGTTTGTTTTTTGGTAGAAACAGCTTCTGACTCTTTAATTTTATTCTGACAGGTATAATGTCCATTACCATATGAACCTTAAGATACTGAACTTACGAGATAGCTTTAAAGTTGTGAAATACTCTTTTGCACAAAAAATTGTGGATTGTGGAGAACACAGGAACTGATGTTAAGATACTTTTCAAAAATAGTTAAATATAAAAGTTCTTAATTAGAACCTTCTCTATTTTTAAGGACCAGCTTACCTGAGCAGAGATGTATAGGCCTCTCAACCTGGTACTTGGGATGCTAGGGCAAGAGTTCATGGCCAGCATGGACAACATGGCAGGACTCAGCCTCATTAAACTGAAAATGAGAAAGCGCCTGACTACCTGATACAAAAATGACCTTTATAGCCTTAAATATATAGAGAGTAGAATATAAATGTTTTTCTTAAACAAATACTTTTTCTAACCATAAACTTGCTGTCTGTGAGGGTTAACTTTAATTGTCAATTACATCCAACCAGGGGTCATCTCGGAGGAGAGTCTCATCAAGGGATTATCCATGGGTGGCCTATGGGCATATCTTTGGGGTTAGTTCTCTTAGTCAAATTAATTGATGTAAAAAACCACAGCCCACTGTCAGAGGCACTATTGCCTAGGCAGGGAGGGGGTCCTGAACTGCATAAAGGTGGAGAATTGAGCTGAACACAAGAGAGCACTCAAGTGAGCTAGTGAGCATATATGTGTTCATTTCTCTCTGCTTTGGACTGTCTGTGTGATGAGTCCAGTAATGTCAACCACCAGCTGTTATTCCTGCAATGATGAACAGTCACATAAAACTGTAAGCTAGAAGAACTGCTTCTTCCCTGAGACATTTTTGGCTTGGATATTTCATCACAGCAAGAGAAATGAAACTACCACCTCTAATGAGCCTTTTCATTTGTCCACCCTTTCACATTTTTCCATTTAGAGACTTTGAACTATTTACTTAAGTTCTCCATAAAATATATAGTATGTTTCTGGGGAGTGAACATTCCCTTCTACAGTGTTATGTACTAGAGTATATTTCTAGAGTATATTGTTGTTTGAAATCTCTTATCTATCAGTATCCATCTCCTTACTTCTAAACAAATCTCTGCAACAACCATCTCATCAACTCTGAAATCACACCACACATCATACATCCTTGCTCTGCTTCCCGCACAACCTATGCACTATCCATACCATAAGCATAGCTTATGTTTTTTGGCCAAATTAGATCCTAAGAGGATACACAGTGGGGTGATACATGGAGGAGAGAAAATTACATTTAAAGAAAGGAAGACCTGGAAAGATAACCCAGACTGTAAATATTCTCTGCAAGTAATAGGACAGAAAGTAATAGAACAGGACCCTTGATGTTCTTATCTGACCTAGATATGCCACAAATGTGTGTATCCCTCCATGTTAAAATGTTCATGTGTGCTACATATATCAGGCACACACACACACACACACACACAAACACACACACACACACACACACACACACACACACACACACACACATTTTTATAAAAATTCTTTATCTAACAACCACTGAAGAATATCTTGCCCTGTACCTGACTTTCCATTCTTCAGAGAACGATGATGTGTAAGCAGAACCAGAAGTTAGAAATGCATAAGGCATTCAGTACTTAATGAAAGGCTCTGGTTCTGGGTAACCACCTAGGCTGCTCCTACCATTTCTCCTTGCATGCCATCTGTTCCTCACTGTCATGGTGACTTTCTTCTACTCTGTACAGCTATAGTCCTTTCATCTCCTCATACTTGGAAGACCTACTGAGATTTGTTGAAAGTTTTGTCTTTTTTGTGTCATAATCAAAGGAATGTAGACTAGAATAAAGCCAGTGTTGCAGTAAATCTCTCCAACCCAAATATACCCTGGCAAGGATCAATACAATATGATTACATGCAGTGCACCTAGATTGGGCAGACCTACCAGTACACTAACATCTTTCAGAGCTTAAGATACCCCTTAGAACTTGCAGTTTCTCCAGACCATGTGCTTCTGCTCCAATTTTCTCCTTCTTCCTCCTCCTCTGTGTCCTCTCCCTCTTCCATTTTCTCCTTCTTCTCCCCCTCCACCTTCCCTTTTACCTGCCAAATCATCAGCTCTCCTCTATTTTACAAATTAAAATGGGAATAAGGTTTACAGGAAATCACCTGAGTGCTGACTCATTCCTTGTTCACAACCACTCACAGGAGAACAGAATTAATATCTTATATAATTAGCCCCAGGGCTGTCCACAAAAATCCTGTGATGGGATCATCTCCAGTTTCCTCTCTATTATTCCTGCTAGGAATAACAAGGGGCAATGCCCTTGAGCTTCAGTGAATGTCAACCCTGGTTATGCATGCTGACCACTGGAGGTGTCTTTCTACTAAAAGCTCACCCCTATACTCTACAGTCTTTGACTCTAAACAGCAGGAATGGGATCAGTCATAGGTGTCTTCCAGGAAGCTCTAATGGTTATTCTAATACTCAGGCACTGCTCTAAGCCACAATGTTACCTTCTCCCTCATTAGAGCAGTTTTCACTAATCCCAAGAAATAGAGATTTGGTGCAAACTAATAAGAGGTCATCAGGACTTTGAGACAGTTGGTCTGGGGAGGAAAAGGAAAGATCAGAAATTTTGCATCTGAGGCCCCTTCAGGAGGTGTTCATGTTTTTAAAAAGCCCTTGCACAAACAGGAAAGATGCAAGTCTGGTACATTCTACAGGAAACAAACAGATTTCATGTGAGTGAAGGCTGACATCATTATCCGTGAAATAAATATCAGCAAATGTTTTAAGAATAGCCATTTGAAAAGTCCCATGTTAATTTTCTGGAGCTATCATTACAAAGTACCACAAAGTGGATGCCTTAATCAATAGAGGATTTTTATCCTCGATTCTAAAATTCAGGAGTTCAAAACTATGGTGACTTAATTTCTTTTCCTGTTGCTGTGATATAATATCCGTAGACAAGGGCTAGCTTTCTGTGCTGCCCAGGCAATTTGCAGGACTGCTCTCCTGAATGCTTCAGCTGGTGAGGAGCAGGGCCAACTGTGACACTTGTATGGCCCCACATCCTGCTCCACTACCTGGCACAGGGTTGGGAATTTGGGGACAACCTCTCTCCCATGCCCATGCCACAGCTCAGCTGCCAAGTGACAGAATCATGTCTGCTGTACTCACATTCTTGGGGCTGGGTCACTGTTGCTCCTGCAACCTGGCCCAGATCTAGTGTGCAGCCCAGGTGATATGCTGGGTGTGCTGCTCTAACAGCTATACTTTGTGAGGGATGGGTAAGCTGTCACTCTCTCTTTTCCCTCAGGCTTCCTTCCTGTCTAACTAAGGTGGCAAAGGGTAAGGGCAGGAAAGGCATCTCCCCTGCATTCTGGCTTCCTCACTGCAGAAGAGTGGCAGGACCAGCTATCCTGTGGTGAAACAGGGAAAGATCAAGAGATGTGGCATTAGTGTGTGTGTGTGTGTGTGTGTGTGTGTGTGTGTGTGTGTGTGTGTGAAGTTGTAATCTCTCAGCACAGTGACTTACTGCCTGACTGCCTGATGCCATATTCTCTAGCCATGATGGCCACAGACACATTTTCTGAAATTTTAAGTTCCAAATATGCATTTAATGGTTAAATTCTTTTGCAAATTTACTGGATTAAGAACTACCTAGTGGGCAGGGTGTGGTGGCACATGCCTTTAATCCCAGCACTCAGGGACAGGGGGGTGGGGGGCAGAGGCAGTCGGATTTCTGAGTTCAAAGCCAGCCTGCTCTACAAAGTGAGTTCCAGGACAGCCAGGGCTATACCGAGAAACCCTGTCTCAAAAAACAAACAAACAAACAAGAACTACCTAGTATCGGAATGAGGTTAAAAACTACAGATATATGTACAAGGACATTTCCAAAGAGGATTAACTGGGTACAAAAGACCCACCCTGCAGTTTGGTGGCACAGTTTTATGTCCTTAAATCCCAGACATGTAATTGAAGAAATATTATTAAAATGGAAGAACTTAGAGATATTAATTTTCCTTGTAGAACAGTTTTGACATGTGCTGGAGATACTGTTGTGTTGTTCTTTCCTGGAAATTTTCTACTTTTTTTCTTTTTTGATTTCTTCTTTGATGTATCATTATCTAGCACTGAGTTGTTTAATTACAATGAGTTTTGTACTTATTAGAGATTTGTTTGCTGTTGGTTTTAAATGTTACTGTACTGTGTTGCAATAGGATATGTAGACTTATTTCAATTTTGCTCATATTTCTTTTGTGGCCCACAAACTTGTCTATTTTAGAGAAGAGTCCCTTGATTGTTGAGTACAATGTTTATTCTTTGGTACTTGGGTAGAATATTCTGCACCTATCTGTCCATTTGATGTGTAATATTTAATTCTCATGTTTCTTTATCTTTTGTCTTGATGACCTGTGTTCTGGAGAGTAGCATACTGCAAAATAGCTCACTACTATTCAATTGGTATTAATTTGCAGTAACCATAGAAAACAAAAATGTAAATGGAGACTATGGGAGTAGAATAGGCTATTAGGATACAGGTGATAAGGTGATATGAAATGGAAAGTGGACAAAACAGGGAGAGGCTTAATTTGAGAAGGATGAAGGGGATAATACAGAAGGAGAGGGAATTTGTGGGAAAAACTAACACTAAATTAATATGACTTAAGCGGTCATATTAATTTACAGATACGAAAAATTGTATAACACACATACACACACACAGTAACACGGGGAGAGAGAGAGAGAGAGAGAGAGAGAGAGAGAGAGAGAGAGAGAGAGAGAGAGAGAGAGAGAGAGAGAGAGAGAGAGAGAGAGAGAGAGAGAATTATGCTACTGGGATAAAAAGTCTTCCCCAGAGCCATAGGCTATCGAACAAAAAATCCCAATATAAGGCATGGAATACATCCTTTGGCTGTGTTAGTCAGAAGGCTCCAAGAGTCTCTTAATGAATCATAGACTATTGATTTTTGTGAGGCCAGAGAGCTAGGGGCTGAGGGAAGCAGGCCTGGAGCAAGAGGCAGTTGAGGCATGTCCAAACCCTGGAAATTTCATCCTCAGAGTGGCAGCAATAGAATACATTTTAGACTTTCAGACGGATTATCTGAAAAGGTGTAACTGCAAATCATGTGGCAAAAGAGCTTTTCAGAGGATTCTACTGGTTGTAGTGTATAACTGTTGTCATTCATTTCTCCAAGTTGTAGGGCTGAACAAGATCACTATAAGAAAAAAGTGTTTATGGACAATAAGAATTTCTATCATGCTCCAAGCTGAGAACCTAAGAAACTTCATTATTTGCAGCTAATGTGTAGACTTGGGGATGAACAAAGCTTTGAGTTCATTAGGCTCAATAGCCATTTCAGAGAGAAAGGAGCAATACCATACTCAGGTCTGTGCTGCTGTGTGTAGTACATGTCAGGAAAAGGGGGAGGGGAGCTATGTGCTCCAGGACAAAGCATTGAGAACACTTAGGTTGCAAGAATTTGTATTCTATACTATATTGGTTATGCTATATTATATTATATTTATGCTACAAAATTATTAATGTACATCAAGAAGATATTCATCTTCTTAGGAGTTGAAAGACCTGAGCAGAGATTAGATGATGTTGCTGGTAAGCAGGGGTAGTTTATTTCCACATAGAGGTGTATGGGCTTCCCCTCTTGCTGAGGTTGCACCTGGCAGTGCTTCAGAGAAGGCAGAAGCTCATCCAGAGCTGCTCAGAATTCAGGAGAAAATGTCTAAGACTGTAAATTAATACTTGTCCTCACCAACCACCAAGAATATTTAATCGATGTGAGTTAAGTAAATTTAAAAGACTTTGAGCAAAATCCTGTAACATGTGTCATCCTTGGTCTTACAAAGTCTTAAACTACAAAGCCCCCAAAGAAACATGGCAATGCTTGCCTTGATAGCTATTACATCTGAAAATTTCTACCTTGTCTTCATGGCTGACCACTTGTTGTAATTCAGTACCACTAAACTGCCCCTGTTTATTTGGGTTTTGTTTGCTTACAGGCTTAGCGTTTTTGGTTGCATTAGTTTGAGGATTTGATATTTATTTTCTCTTTCTTTTTTCTCGTCACTATTTTGATATTTTGCTAAAGCTATATACACTGCATATACTGATCCAGCTGAGTAGAGAGAGGTTCTTTTTATGCCAGTACCGAGTGAAATGTCTGCATTTTTATGAATTGAAAAACAAACCAACAATAAGGAAACAAGTTCAAAGCCTACACTCTCAAGCCCAGCATTTTTAGCCAGCTATGGTGTCAACTTCTGGAGCTCCAGAATTCACAGGCAGAGATGTTTTTCTGTACTCTCCAGGCATCATGGTCTAAATCATGAATTCCCAGTGCTTCACAAGGGTATATTTTGGGGTGTGTGGATGTCATGGCCTACTCTGTGAATAAGCACTTCATGATAGAAAATGGATTTATACTGTATCCTTTAGGTCATATAATTAGATACCCCTAAAATATGGTATATGGTATTCACATGTTCCTGTAATAGTCATGCTGACCACATTTGCCATGGCACTCTGGTCGAGTCAGCTTTTCAGGTAGGGATGCCTAAATAAAAGCTGCTCATAAAGCAAAAAGAGTTTCACAGAAACTTGCTTCTGGAGTCTGGCTTTCTCTTTAACCCATACATTAATTTTCCATTCCCACGTTAGTCTAGTGGATGGATCCACGTGCTCTCTTTATTATAAATGCCTTTTAAGATTGAATTCTGACATAGCTAAAGCCTTAGTGTTCCAACAGTCCTAGAACGTCCTTGAGCAAGACCATGGGCTTGAAATTCAGTAAGAATGTTGCTTATTCACTGACATTCAGAATAGCCTCTGGTACTACACTATCACTTAGAATAAAAGTCAAGTCGCTCCCATATACAGGAATTTACAATGGTTTAGGAAGTAGTTTAGGGCTGTGGTTTTAGAGTATTGCATTATTCATGAGATGGTTAGCTAGAATGGAACTCCCTAGTTAGAACCATGACTTGGGTGTGAAAGCCCTTGCCCTAGGAGTGAAAAGATCTCACACCAGGCTTCTAAGACTATAGCTGATCTTAGATAGGGCTGACTTTGTTTCAGTTATTTTATTGCCCAGTTCCTGCCAGTCTTTGTGTTTTCATTCCTCTGTTCTGTGTAAGAGTCATTAAGCATCCGGTTACCTCATTTGTACCTTGCGAGTATGTCACCCAACTTCGTTATTGTCTTCTGCATAAAAAGTCTGATGCTCGAATTGGCATTACATTCAGATTCCACAAGACCTCTCCTGTGTGCATCTGTTTGTCATTCATCCGACGCTTTGCCCACAGGTGACTAAAGACCCGTTCCGTGCAGACAAAGGGGCCCAGAGGGTCTGTGGCACACATTAATAAGAGTCACAACTGTATTGCTCTAAAGCTTCTTAGGAAATGAATATTCATTTGGGGTTCATAATAAATCAGGACCCAGATATAGCTGTCTCTTGTGAGACTATGCCAGGGTCTAGCAAACACAGAAGTGGATGCTCACAGTCAGCTATTGGATGGATCACAGGGCCCCCAATGGAGGAGCTAGAGAAATTACCCAAGGAGCTAAAGGGAACTGCAACCCTATAAGTGAAACAACATTATGAACTAACCAGTACCCCCCAGAGATCGTGTCTATAGCTGCATATGTAGAAGAAGATGGCCTAATCGGCCATTAGAAGAAAGAGAGGTCCATTGGTCGTGCAAACTTTATATGCCTCAGTACAGGGGAAAGTCAGGGCCAAGAAGTGGGAGTGGATGGGTGGGGTAGTGGATGGGGGAGCGAGTGGGGGACTTATGGGATAGCATTGGAAACGTAAATGAAATAAATACCTAATTAAAAAATAGAAATCAGGTAACCCAGAGCTATCTGCTTTTCATTTCCTCAAAATATAGCATTGGTGATAACTGTAAAGCAGAAATACTGACCTTTAAGAAAAAGACCTCCCTACTATCCATGTGGAGATTTCCCATACATGTTGAGATAGGGCTTTCTTTTTAGGTAATATTAGTGTGACTACACATTTGATGCCTTTAGGTTTTTTGTTTATTTGTTTGAATTTGGAGCATTGCTATTTTTTTAAATATATGTATGTTTTACCTACTGCAAGCCGCACCTGGTACCAGCAAAACCTGGAAAAGCAAGCCTGCCAGGCAGGAGGGGCAGACCCCCACAGGATCCCAGAGGGGGCTCTAGAAAATGCCTCAGGACCACATCTGTGCACCAAATGCATGCAATTCCTCCAGAGGCCAGAAGAGGGCATCGTGTTCAACCCAGAGACTCATTAATAGGATTGTTAGCTGCCCTCTGGGTCCTCTGTTGGATAGACAAATGCTCTTAATGGAGGAGACTTCTTTCCTGTATCTACACTATATTTCTTCTTTGTCCTTCAAGATTGTGTGGTTTTCAATTGAACAAGATCATCCAAAATCAAAGATAGAAGTTTATGGAGACCTATAGGTTCAGGTGCTTGAAGAAGGAATTCTAATTTTCCTAGGTTACCTGGCACCCATGCAGATCTGTTGTGGGTTCAAGATAATGCCATAGAATTGTCAAGGCTTGAGCAGATCTGTCACCTCTCATGTAGGATAACCAGGCAGACTAGGCATGAAATGCCTACTTGATGAAATGCAGAATTGAGAAGTTCCTCAGTGGGTAGAAATGGAGGAAGGAATAACCATTTAAGGCCAGCTCACCAGTGTTGTGATAAAACTTCAAACTCTCCTGCATGGATGGAGCCTGAAATAGAGGTCACATGCCTATGGTGGAGAGCATGTCTGTGCAAGGCTAGGAAGGGAGAGAGATGGTTGATATTGATCTTGACCACACTGGATCTCAGAGTTTATTGAGGTAGTACTTCTTCCAGTGGATGCTTCATGCTTGTGAAGGTCTCCTAGAACAGATCTCATTTCTGAGACTAAATGTGAGTCAGAGACTTAATGTGTAAAGGAATTCATCCCCCGAATCCCCAAACTGGTGCTGTCAAACCAGGGCTTTAAAGCAGAAGCCTGAGAATGACTGGGGGATGTGTTAACTTGCTCACTGTCTTTGGACACCTTCTCTTTTTAAGCTCACTCTGACACAGAAAGGGTCACCTGTAAATACACAGGAAACCAATCATTATCAAGTGATACGGGTCTTCTTGTCCATCTCTTAATTCTCTGGTGGGTCCTGAGCCTTATTTACTTGTAGGTCTTCAGTGTAGTGCTTGGCTGTTTTGGTAAATGCTACCTGTCAGGTAGCTTAACCTGATATCTAGTAATGCTATTTGAGCAGGTAGATAACAGCTTGACATCAGTCTTTAAATGACTAAACTGTCCTGAGCATGCAGTGTGGACTGAGACACTTCCTTTTCCTTTTCAGATAGATATTCCTAGTCTTGAAAGTATTCTGAAAGCCATTCTCAAGGACCAATCTTGTAGCATCCAAACTGACTATGGAGTATCAAATTGCCACTTGCTTGTAGCTGTTGTAGCAGATGAATGAAGTTACAGGCCTGGAATGTAACTCAGGGAGCATGGACATTATTAGGTTCAATCATAGCACAGGGAGGTCAAAGAGAAGGAAAAATTACCCCATCTCATCCAGACTTGTTGGAGACAAAAAACTGTGAGGCTCCATTAAGTTTTAAATCCTGCCACCCTCCTCATAGATCCCTCCCAGACTCCATTTATTGCCCTTAATTGAGTAGATATATTCTCTGGGGAAAGTTTTCATAGTCGGGTTATAACCAGAAAATAAATACAAATACATAGATCATTAAATTCTGTGTCTGTGATGACTGGCTGATGAGAAGGCTCAGTGGATAAAGGTAAGGCAACCAAGCATAGAGACCTGAGTTCCTTCCCTGTGATCCACATCATAGGAGAGAAAAAACTCTTATCAGTTGTCCTCTGACTTTCATGTACGTGGGGGAACCAGGTCTTAGCCCACAGCATCTCAACTTTCCCACGGCTCGCTTACACTGAAAAATTTCCACCTGATACACACATGTAAGTATATGACTCTGTGCTCCATTTGAGAGATTCAGTACTTTTTTTATTTTTACTTTTGTTGTCCAGAAGCGAGAGAAACCAAGGAGGCCAGCATGGGACCATCACTTGAAAACCAGGTTAGGCATTATGGATACAGGGAACTGGTAACTGAGGTGTGAACATCATGAGGTCCAAACTGCTCTAAATGGTTTTCTATACATTCATGGCCAACTGTAGCTGATGCTGTTGTTTCACTGCAGTTTCTTTGTTGCTATTGTTTTGTTTTATTGTCTACCTCTGATTACCTCAAAGAGACAAAACCTGTGATGAAATTCCCAATAATTCCTCTGTCCTGTTGAATCCTCATTAGATGTTAGAGTCAGCTTTAGTGAGGATGCTGGCCTGGATGATGCACAGCAGCTCCGGGTTGCCTGTAATGCCATGATAATATCTTCCTCTGACAAAATAGCAGTTATCAGTGATACAGAGTGAAACGATTTACAGTGCTAGCACTCTTAGGTTTAAACAGACACCAGTTGGAAAGTACAAAGTACCCTAAGATGGAGGCATATGCCCCGGCTGACAACAGTAGGCTTTAAAACGATTATATTGACCTGGGAGTAGACAGTGGTATGTGAGGTGCATGCAGAGGCCTAGTACAGAGTGACTGACAGTTTTCCAGGTAGAAGGTATTCCCACTACTAGAAGGTCTTTGGATCTGTGGTCTAGGCAGCATATGGAGAGTAATGAAAGTCACTGTCTTGTGAATTTGCTGCTGAGACAATTGCTTTCTATTCTGAATATACATAGTGGAGTTGGCTCAAGGTCAAGAAGAAACAGCCATTGCTGTAGTTCATTCCTCTGAAGAACATTCTCCTTCTCTTTTCAGTCCACATAGATTAATCATGTACCACCTTGTTACCTGGACCCTCACATGACAGGGATGTGGTCCTACTTTCCTGTTATGTGTACCAGAAGATCACTTTATAGTGGCCCAGATGATCTAGTTCAATCTTGCAAGACACAATAATCTAGCCTAGTATTGTGACACTTGCCTTTAATACCAGGAGAGGCAAGGGCAGATAGAATGCTATGAAATCAATGCAGTCTAAACAGTTGGTGGAGATTATGTTTTTTTATTCAGGATCAAGTCAAATAAATTCCTGAGGTTGGGAGGTTTTAGGTTTACCTGTTAAGGGAACTTTGTACTTGTAGGAGGGGATAATGAAAATATTCACAGATAAATTGTAGAACCCGGGCCATCCATCATTCAGCTACAAGTAAATGCATCCAGGGGAATAATTAAGAATCTGCTTTGGGGATTCTGACTAGGCTAACAAAAGAGTACTAAACGTAGTTATTATAAGGAAATTGTCCCACCAATTCATATACAGTAAGATGCATAGCCCACATTTGGACAGGTTTTTTGGCACCATGTATTTCCATGCATGATGTGGGTACATGGTGTCAGGAGACACAGAAGAAGGCCTCATATCCCTTGAAACTGGAGTTACTGACATCTCACACTATTGCTTGAAATCCAGCACTTGGGAGTGGGGGTCAGAATCAGGAGTTCAGGAGCATCCTTGACTACATAAGGAATTTTAAGTCACCTTCATTACTATAAGAACTTCATTGAGTTTCCATTTGTTGCTACGTATTGTAATGCTAAATTCTTTTCCTAAGAAGGTCTGGGCCTAGGAGAGAACTGTCTTATAAAAAGATTTTGTTGTGAAAATATTGTTGCTTAATTTAAAACCACTGGTTAATTAAAATTGGCTACTGGTATTTACTGGAGGCATTAGACATATGTGAGTTTTAGTTATCTGGTTGCTGGTGGAGAAGTGAAAGATAAGAGGAGAAACTAGAAAAAAAGAGAAAGGCACCATGGAAGACAGGTACCATGAGAACATATGGAGGAGAAACAGCAAGTATTTGGGGTCCACCCCTGGGGAGGTAGCCAGGTGAGCTGTCAGAAAAGCAGATTACGGGTCACCCCACAGTAATTATCTCTGTGTTTGTTTTTTAAGACAGGGTTTCTCTGTATATCCCTGGCTGATCTGGAACTCACTTTGTAGATCAGGCTGGCCTCAAACTCAGAAATCCTACTGCCTCTGCCTCCCAAGCACTGGGAGTAAACATGTGCACCACCACCTCACAGTAATTGTCAAAGCCAAATGATATAAGCATAGTCTGAGTCATTTGTTTGGAAGCAAGTCAGGATGAGCTTAAATTGGTTCTACTAAACGTTTGTCTCAAAAAAGAAAGTGATGGGGAAGGAGAAGAGCATTGGCTGGAAGGGAGAGGAGAGAAGACCATGGAGAAAATGGTCAAAGACATACTTGAACAGATATTCTCCAAAAGCCATAGTATGTACACTTTTTTATTGAATTATTTATTTATTTCCATCTGATCACAGCCCCTCCCTCTCTTCAGATCCAATGTCACATCCTTCCCCCTCCAATTCCCTATCCCCTTCTCCCCAGAGAAAGGGACCATCCTTTTTCCCCAGTACCAACCCACCCTGGCACATCAAGTTGCATCAGGAATAAGTGCATCCTCTCTCACTGAGCCCAGACAGGGCAGCCCAGCTAGGGAAAGGAGATCTAAAGGCAGGTAACAGAGTCTAAATCCGAGGTAGCACCCACTCCAGTTGTTAGTCGCTCACATGAAGACCAAGCTGCACATCTGTTTCATTTATGTAAGGGTCCTAGTTCAAACCCCTACATGGTGTTGGCTCATGGTTCAGTCTCTGTGAACCCCCATGGGCCCAGATTAGTTCACTCTGTAGGTCCTCTTGTGGCTTCCTAACCCTTCTGGCTACTACAACCCTTCCACCAACACTTCCACAAGACTCTGACCACAGTTTAATATTTGGCTGTGGGTCTCTGCATTTTTACATTTAAAGGGTGATGGAGAGAGCATGCAATTAGAGGGACTGCCCACAACAGGTCACAATGGAAACCTCTCAGGAGCCTGCAGCAGTTACTTGTAAAAAAGAATGGTGACTGTGGTCTTGAGAAGTAGGAGACACATTCCTCCTGGGTACCTGCCATTTGAAAAAAGGGACTGCCTGATGTAGGCTCTGATAGAAACATCTCAATAGCCTGTGGAAGGTCTTCATACTAAAACGTAATTCCCCTTTATCTTAACCTTAGCCCTGTACAATCACTGTATAGAATTCATTGTGTATGACTGCTTTTCACCTGGCCTTGATGGGTAGAAATATTCTATTATATCTGAATTTCCTATTTCTTTCTTCTTCTGCTTTGGTGGAGTCTGTGAAACTCGATGTTTCTTGATGTAATGATTCTTTTTTTTTTAATTTTTAATATTTTTATTACATATTTTCCTCAATTACATTTCCAATGCTATCCCAAAAGTCCCCCATAGCGCCCCCCACTTCCCTACCCACCCATTCCCATTCTTTTGGCCCTGGCATTCCCCTATATTGGGGCATATAAAGTTTGCAAGTCCAATGGGCCTCTCTTTCCATTGATGGCCGACTAGGTCATCTTTCGATACATATGCAGCTAGAGACAAGAGCTCCGGGGTTCTGGTTAGTACATCATGTTGTTCCAACAATAGGGTTGCAGATCCCTTTAGCTCCTTGGGTACTTTCTCTAGCTTCTCCATTGGGAGCCCTGTGATCCATCCAATAGCTGACTGTGAGCATCCACTTCTGTGTTTGCTAGGCCCCGGCATCGTCTCACAAGAGACAGCTATATTTGGGTCCTTTCAGCAAAATCTTGCTAGTGTATGCAATGGTGTCAGCGTTTAGAAGCTGCTTATGGGATGGATCCCTGGATATGGCAGTCTCTAAATGGTCCATCCTTTCATCACAGCTACGAACTTTGTCTCTGTAACTCCTTCCCTGAGTGTTTTGTTCCCAATTCTAAGAAGGTGCACAGTGTCCACACTTTGGTCTTCATTCTTCTTGAGTTTCATGCATTTAGCAAATTGTATCTTATATCTTGGGTATCCTAAGTTTTGGGCTAATATCCACTTATCAGTGAATACATATTGTGTGAGTTCTTTTGTGATTGTGTTACTTCACTCAAGATGATGCCCTCCAGGTCCATCCATTTGGCTAGGAATTTCATAAATTCATCCTTTTTAATAGCTGAGTAGTACTCCATTGTGTAAATGTACCATAATTTCTGTATCCATTCCTCTGTTGAGGGACATCTGGGTTCTTTCCAGCTTCTGGCTATTATAAATAGGGCTGCTATGAACATAGTGGAGCATGTGTCCTTTTTACCGGTTGGGACATCTTCTGGATATATGCCCAGGAGAGGTATTGCTGGATCCTCCGGTAGTACTATGTCCAATTTTCTGAGGAACCTCCAGACTGATTTCCAGAGTGGTTGTACAAGCTTGCAATCCCACCAACAATGGAGGAGTGTTCCTCTTTCTCCACATCCTTGCCAGCATCTGCTGTCACCTGAATTTTTGATCTTAGCCATTCTGACTGGTGTGAGGTGGAATCTCAGGGTTGTTTTGATTTGCATTTCCCTGATGATTAAGGATGTTGAACATTTTTTCAGGTGCTTCTCTGCCATTCGGTATTCCTCAGGTGAGAATTCTTTGTTCAGTTCTGAGCCCCATTTTTTAATGGGGTTATTTGACTTTCTGGAGTCCACCTTCTTGAGTTCTTTATATATATTGGATATTAGTCCCTTATCTGATTTAGGATAGGTGAAGATCCTTTCCCAATCTGTTGGTGGTTTTTTTGTCTTATTGATGGTGTCTTTAGCCTTGCAGAAGCTTTGTAGTTTCATGAGGTCCCACTTGTCAATTCTCGTTCTTACAGCACAAGCCATTACTGTTCTATTCAGGAATTTTTCCCCTGTGCCCATATCTTCAAGGCTTTTCCCCACTTTCTCCTCTATAAGTTTCAGTGTCTCTGGTTTTATGTGAAGTTCCTTGATCCACTTAGACTTGACCTTAGTACAAGGAGATAGGAATGGATCGATTCGCATTCTTCTACATGTTAACAACCAGTTGTGCCAGCACCATTTGTTGAAAATGCTGTCTTTCTTCCACTGGATGTTTTTAGCTCCCTTGTCGAAGATCAAGTGACCGTAGGTGTGTGGGTTCACCAGCAGTCTCAAAATCCTGTGGCAGGGGTCGTGGGTAGCTGGCGAGTGTCTGCCGACCCTGCGCCCTAGCTACCCTGGTGCTTTTCCGTAATGATTCTTAAACTATGAAAAACTGAGATATAAGGGCTCAGTACAGCACAATTCAAAATATTCCAGGTGTAGGCTGTGTGTTCTCATCTTGGAAACAATGTAATAATAACTGTATAATGGTCGTTCTAAATTAATGCATAACTTTAAAAGAAACTTTGAAGAAATTATTAGAAAATGAAATAGAAACAACGTTGCGACCTGAGAAATGTAAAAGTTATTGAAGTTATGAAATTAGTTTTACAAAACATTTGAGAGTAGTCCTGAATAGTAAAGTATAGAATATGTCATACTGTATGCCAGTCAAACTAAGCCAAAACACTGGGACTCTTACAATGGTTATTGTGTGCAATGTACAGAATCAGAAAGCTAGCAGAAGTACTGAGATAAGGGTTAAGCACCTCTGACCCATTCATTGCTTTGGTAGAGGCTTTCCCATCAGAGCCCTACCCTGCAAAGCAGAGGATGAATCTCCAGTACACACCAGCTATTCAAATGGATACCATGTTAACTATTGTAAAGAAATGGAAGAGTCCATTCAGCCACCATCTGGGAAGGCTCTATCTCATTTTCAGAGTCACTGCAATTTCAGGGTTTTACCTTGGCACCAGCTCCATTGTCTTATGTCAGTATTCTCTGTATTGTCCACTTTCCTGTGGTAGTGTCAGTGATGAGCTCTGCACTATGATTTGTCCCTGTTACCTGGTGTTGCTGCTCACAAAACCTATTCTCTGATCCAAAGAAAAACTTCAAATCACATCCTAAACTGCTTTGGCTCTGAAAGGAAATGGGTGCTTCCACTTTTTTACAACAAAGTAAACATACTTCAAGAAACACTTTCTACAGGTATGATCCATTCGACTAATATAGCACACAAAGAAGGACAAGAGTCCATATTAGGGGATGGAGAGAGAGCCCTTCATTTGAGAATATGTTTCTCAAAAGACCCACATGGCATCTAACAGTCCTCTGTCATTTTCCTTCCAGGTGAAACCCAATAACTTCTTCTGGCCTTTGGGGAATGGCATGCAAGTGTTGCACAGACCTACAGAAGGCAAATCATGCATAAATATAAAATAAATGCAAATAACAAACAGAATCGCACTGGGGGAAAAAAAACCCCGAGGGAGAAAACTCATAGAGCATATGGGCCTGGATTTTGTCTCAGCTTTTAAAAACATCTGGATACTGAATACTGGACTACATTCTGTGCTTGTGTTAAAACTCCCTTAAAGAACCAAATGTATTGTCAAGCACAAAATTCACTCTCATAATAAAAAAAACAACAAAATAACCAAAAAAATAATAAATCCCTATCTCAAAAGGTCCTAAAATTGAATCTCTCTAGTAGTAGTTACCACTGATAGAACATTTAAAGGAAAGCAGAAGCATACATGTCTGTGTTTTCTGAAAGCTTTTATATTCCCTTAGAATATGTTTTTATTTCCTGAAAGACATTTCAGAAATGCTGATATATTTCCCATTAATTTGTTCAACACTATCATTCACAGTATTTTAGCAGCAGCTAAATATTTGACATGCAAGGATACAATATGGGTAATTTTTCCATCATGACATCGGTATCCACAGAGTTGGACACACTATCCACACTGAATGTAAAATCAATCGCTTTTGTTGCTCAGTCTGGCTGGGAAGTCATTATGGAACCCACTAAAAGTGGGCAGTCAATATGTACAGTGTGTAGACTTATCAAAATATTAAATCAACTACAAAACAAAACAACAGCAAAGAAACAAAGATAAAACTTCTAATGAAACAAAAAACCAAATAACAAAATTAATCAAATCTCAAACCAAGAATTGTGCTAAAGAGCCTTCTTTGGCTGTCTAACAATCTTTACAACAGAAATTTAAGTAGGTCTCCTTTTTTGGAGTATGGGTTTGAAGAATAAGGACACCCAAGACTAAGCAGAAAACATGTTACAGACTTTGGCTCAAAGTCTTTGCAATTTTGTAGAATGATTTTGTAATTTTCCTTGATGACCTATCAGGACAAGAAAAATTTACACTCTCAGAATCTTCCTGTTTTCCCAGCAGCTCTTGATGTGTCTCAGCACATGTCTGAATCCCTCTACATGCTCACTCTTGCTGAGCCAGAGCCCAGATGAAATTAAGGGCTATTCATTCCAATAAAACAAACGTAAAGGAAGAAAATGCAGCAGATGATAGCCATGATTACTAGGGATGAGAAGAAATATTTGCTTCACACATGCAGATCTCCCCCTATAGAAGTTATCTTCAAAGGAGACCTTGTCCTGGTCTGTTCCATGTTCCAGTTTCTGCTGGAGTATTTCACACCTAGGGAAGGAAGGAACAAAGGCCTGATTAGGATTTGTCAATTCAGCTCTCCATCCCACACTAGATCTATTCAGCTGGATAAACTATTATGACCTATCATTGGCTGAGGTCATTCCCTGCATCCCCAAGTGTCATAGAGCACCTGGGCTTGGAATTATTTCTCAGCTTTTAAAAACTGTTAGAAACTGAGCTGTGAACTACACACTGTACTGTAGTTTAAAAGAAAAACACTATATTACTCCAATAGTCCAGGTATAATATATTGAATAATAACATTGTAGGAATGTACAAATCTGAGTTCAAGAGAGATGTGAACAACCTAGAAAACCATGTGGATACCTTATGGGGAACCTGCCTAGAATTGAAGTGAAGGTTATGATTATTTCTCTAGTGCAGGATCCTGACAGGGTACCACTCATCAACCCTTATATCTGGAAATAACCAGAGAAAACCTATAACATGAAATCCACAGGCACTGCATGTGTTCTAAAATCAGAAAGAATGTGCTAACTGAAAATATTCCCCAGGCTAGGAACTGAATTTAAAAAGTGATGGTCATGAAGGAACATAACAACACACCTGTACATCTGAGACTGTTGTAGAGTACTCTGTCAAATATGCAAATTATTTGTGTTCACACATCACAAGCACAGTATACCTCAGTAACCTGTTTAGTTTAGTTTCCTAGCTAATGCTATTATAAAAATCTCCCAGGATATTTTGGAGTCATAAAAAACAAATCTTGAATGGGATAGGTACGTAATGAGCAAAGCATATAGACAGCTCAGTCAGTGATAAGCTTTCCCCTCATAAACACAGACTCGGAATCAGGGTTCTTGGCATATTATTCAATATGTCTTAGCAAGTTCAAAAAGCTATGTAGAGTAGGCTTGTCTGCCAGCAAAGGATCACATGGTGGTGGTGGACTAGCCTCTCCTTCACTGTTTCAGTCTTTTCCCAAAGTAAACAGTTCCTTCCTTTAAAGGCTCCCTTTGTCATTGCCTGACTGAATCGGTGTCCAAAGGTATGATCCCAGAAAAACAGGAAGTCACTATAAATAGTATGTAATGGAACAATTTTCACCCAATAATGTGAATGTGTCAGGGATATTTTGAGTAAGATGAGGCTAACTAGTTGAAAGTAAAATACTTACATGGATTATCTAACACTGAGCTATAATTCATGAAAGGGCTGCATCACATAGTATATTTTCACTCTTTAGCTGATTGACATCAGGATATCATCTTTTTCTGGGCTACTCTGAGGACCAGTATAGACCTCATGTGCCCTAGAGACTCTCTGGATATGTACTTATTCTGGAATCAGTGGGTCAAAGGGGACTTTTTTTCTACTTTCTGAACCTCGCTTCTCAAACACCTACCTGATTTTATACTACCAGACCTGTCTGAAGGTCCTCATTTCTCCCAACCCCTGTTGAGGCTGATTTTAACACTGAGAAAATGATTTTGAATAACAGCAATTGCAGAATGCTACACAGATAACATAGTGTGAGTTCTTTAGATTATCATGATCCTCAAGGGGTTCCTGAAACAGCCCCTTTTTGTACCACAGTATGGGAATTCTGCTGGATGCATGTACAGCTACGTGCAACTCAATCTCTCTATGATTAGAATCCAAGCCAAATTATAAGGCAACATTTTACTGAGTAGAGGTAGCTGGAAAGTGATGGAGGAAGGCAATGATGAAAACAATCTGGATTGCTGAGAAGAGACAGTGAGCCACCTGACATTACAGTGGGCCTTCTTAATTCTTCCAGAGCAGAAAAGGGACATAACACATGGATTTTATACACCAACCTCCTCCTCAACACTATGTACCATATTCCATTGATTTTCTCCAAAGGATTTCAATGAGGATCAGCAATTTGGTGCCTAGTCAGTTGAGAGTCTGACTTTACATGAGTTTTTGTGTCCTTTTTTTTTCCCCTTGGGAGCTAGGTAGAGTTGCACACTAATTGGACTGCTGTATTTGATTTTTCATGGGCAATTTGAAATCTCAGGGGCTTTACTCATCATGCTTGGCCTCTACAGACAAACATGGTTGCATGTCCACACAAACACAAACACACACAAACACATATACACACACAAACACAGTTGTATATAGAGCATCCATACCAAAAACACTTGGAAAGGCATTTTGCATTATACAAACACACAACTTAGAATAAACACACTGAGTCACAGCTGGTACACACACACAAACACACACCACATACCACACAAAGACTGACACAAACACAGATACATCAGTGAAATTCTTGCTCTTATCTAGCATATTTTCTATTGTATGAGCATGTAGTGGGACCTATGATGTGTACAAGGCTTTTAGACTCAAGGGGGCTTCGAAGCCCTGACCTGTACTTATCTCCTCTTCAGGAACTTTTTCTATGCAAATATTTGCTGGTCCTACAAGTAAATTACAAGCTCTACACAGATATCGTGGACAACACAGTACTCAATTGCCATGAAAGAGATTTCTGTGTATAGCCTCCAGTAAGCCCCATTTTGACTCATCAAGGCCCTCTCACTAAACCTACACTGAGTCCTTTTGAGCATCCGAGGAAGACTGCGACTTTTGGTCATTACTCAGGATCTTTTCAACATATTACTTATTATATGATATTAAATCATCCTCAAAATCAGTCAGGAGAAATCTAGTTAAATGACCTGCTGTGACATTTATGAAATGCAGCACTCTGCACAACTCTCAGTGAGAATCTATCCTGAAACAAAGTCATGCCCAAAATACAGTTAGCAAAACAACGTCAGTAGAGTGATGCACTGTAGGCTTCTATGTATGCCGATGGTTAAGCCAATAAGACAAGCCAGAATCTCCCAGGCAATAACCATAAGCAGAAAAAATTAAGAAATGTAATACTAATTTTAAAAATAGTATTATTGTTTAATGATTTGTTGATATAAAGAAGAAACAGATCTCTACCTGGTAGTGGACAGGAGATGAAAACTCTACTGGACATTAGACAATAGGAAGTATCAGGTTTATTGAGAGACGTAGGCCCAAAGAACTGTTAGAGAATGACTACACAAAATCAGATGTCCTTAACTGGCCTTACAAAATACCCACAAAGGTACAGATTGGCATAAGCATCCATAAACACACATACACACACACACACACACACACATCTAAAATCATAAGGGAGCAAAAAACAATGAAGAATCTGTCATGCTAGTGGAACAAAAAATTTAGACTATGCAGAGTAGATGTTTCAACTGAGAAACACAACTCTGGTATCCTTACTAGGAAATAGAAAGATCTAGACAACATTCTTCTTGGTCAGAATGAGGGCTATATATGGAGAAATTTTTTCATGAAGCCTCAAAACTCTCACACCAAACCTGAGACTGTGAGAAGCCTTTCCTACATCCCTGCTCATTCAGCCAGCACCAGACCAGAAGGCCCAGGAACTCCAACTCCAACAGCACTCAAAGAAAATAGGACTGACAAGCTGCTACTCAGGCTCACTTAGTGTGAATCAAGATCTACGGTGAAAGGGTTGGGGTGGGGAGCAAAAACTTCCAAAAGGCAACAATGAAATCCACTTATTTGTCTATTCCACTAAGCTCTCATCCATGGCAATCTACTTCCTTCCAGGAATCCCACCTGATCCCTATAAAGCAAATGAGCTTCAGGACTTCTTCCTTCAAAGCTCTCTACTATTCCATCTCTACTATTCTAAAGAAAGGCTCCAGCCAAGTACCCTGCAAACTTAATGTCATGTAGAGTTGTGATGTGTAATCAACTAATCTCCCTTAGTAAACTGCACATTCTAGCAGAGCAGAAATATTTGCTTGCTAAACATACAGTTTCTTAAAAAAGGCTACCTCCAGAGAAAGCCTTGTAGATGATCACCTAAATAAACACTTGGAGGAGACACAGGTGAGTGCCTGGATAAGTTGGTGGATGTTACATTGGATTGTCTATGTTTATGGTTAGCCATGAGGGCAATCTGCCTCTGATACACATCATCCTACCTGCTACTGCTTAGCACTTGGAATGCATGTTCTTGCTGACCTCATCACAGAACCTCTTTTCTTCAACATAAGATGCTCCCTGGTCTGCCTGCTCTACCAGCAGTTTTCTGGTCTTATTCAGCAACATCCTTACTTTTTCCTTCAATTGATTGCATTCTTTCAGGAGGTAGGTGTGCCTGAAGCTGAACCACAAATAAACAAAAAAACAAAAAAAGGTGATTCCCAGCAAGCTTCCTTTTGTCTGCCATTCCTCCAAGTACTATGATCCCTGCAAGAGTCCTGATACCCAAACAGCCCCAGACTGGAGTCCACAGTATACCCATCAGTACCAAATAGAGGCAGGTCAAATCCAGAGACCAGCCAAATGCCACAAGAATCAAAGGACTTCTGAAAACCCTGACACCAACAGTGTCCCATGTACATCACAGAAGAAGAAATGTTCCCCATGGGTGCTTATATGTCTGTGGTACCAGAAAACCATCAGTAGGGAGAGGGCAAATCCCCTCTGAGGGAGGAGAGGATACCCAAAAGTTATAAAATCTTTCCATTTTTGTCATGGATCCTGTTGTGGCCCGCCCGCAGTCCGCAATGTGAACGGTTCAACTGAGAATGGCAGTTCGAGCTGAAAAGAGAGGAAGCTAGACGGGGCGGGAGAAAGAATGAGGCCAAGATGATTCCATGTTCAAGGCCCCCCTTTACTAATTCCAACTTTTAGTTATAAAGGAAGGGGGAGGGAACCCAATTTCCCGCCAAGTAACTCGGGGTCCAGTAGCAGGATGAACACGTGTGTGCCTCCAAGCAGCAAAGCTGACAGGGTCCAGCAGTGGGCGTGGCAGAACGAATGAGCAGGAAACTCCACCCTTGAGCAAGCAGGTTCAAGCAGGTGGGGGAAGAGAGACCACAGGATCCCATATCTTTTAATCTGCTGTCAGAACCCTAGAGATCAGGGTTGCTTGTGATTCTCAGCATGGTGGAAATTGTTTCTATAAAGAGGATCCTGAATTTGGAAGAATAAAGACAATCTTGGACAATCTTCACACTTAGGAAAACTGTGTCCAAAGGTACAAATCCAAGACTCTTGCCTCAAGGAAGGTCTACTATTAAGAAACAGATATTATAGAACAGAGCTATTACTTTTGGTCAAAGTCCTGGAAGGCCACAAGCATTTCCTGACTAGTGCAGGGTCTCAGCTGTGTCTGGGACTCACCTGTAGGTATCCTTATCTTCTATGAATTCCTTGTACTTCTCAATGGTATCACTTATTGACTGCATCATTTTTCCATATCCAACATTGTCTTCTCATGTTGTGATTTAATGATGGTGAATTCAATGTTCATCCTGAGCAAATAATCCTCTGAACTAAGCAATCAAGTATCATGTGCAAAAAGGCTGTATCTGACTACCCAAGCCAATTGTATGCCACATCCTTGCTCCTTCAGAGTGGGTCCTATTGGTACTGATTAAATATCTTGGGCAGAGGACAGCAGAGCCAGGGGATCAAATGGAGATAGCTGATCTCCAAGTGTTTCTTACGTGAGCCTGAAGGAATATACTAGTTCTGTGAGATGTTTCTACAAGACTGTGCCATAGTCTTTGGTCCTTAGATTTAAGGCTTTTTTCTCCTCTTAGTTTTAAGGCAGGGATAATCCTTTGTTCCTATTGCTACATGAATTCTCAGAGGACATAACTAGTATTTACAAGGAAAAAGGTTTTATAACACCTCCAACCCCAGGCCATTCCTATGTGACACCAAGGTAAACACAGAGAACAAAGTATCCTGATGATCAATATGAGCCTCTAAAGATTCAACAGTAGCATGCTCTACAAACTGTGCATCACACAAATCCTCAGATCCCAACAAAGTTCCCATAACTCCAGATCCTGAAAAAAACGCATAAAACAAACTTCACACACAGGAAAATTAAAATGCCAAATAAATCCAGGTAGGTTCCATAGTTTCAGAGTACAATGAAGAAAACAAGAGTAAAGCAGCAATGGCCTGCAGACATTACATTCTTACACAGTAAGGCAGCTATTGTGACCAGGTCCTTCCAGCTGTTGACAGAACCAATCAGACTCCAAGTACCACAAGGGCAAGTACAAAAGGTTGGTGAAGAATTTTTCCCAATATGTAGTTTGCCTATTTGTCCTATTAATTATGCCCTTTGGCTTACATAAGTTTTTCAGTTTCATGAGGTCCCATTTATCAAGTTTTGATGTTAGACCTGAGCCATGAGAGCTGTGTTTAGAAAAATTGCCCCTATTTCGTGAGTTTGAAGCTCTTTCTCAATTTCTCTTGAATTAGATTCAGTAAATCTGGTTTTATGTTGAGGTCTTTGATCCACTTGGACTTGAGTTTTATTCATGGTGATAAATATGGATCTACTTTAATTTTTCTACATACTTACTGCCAGTAGCACCAGCACATTTATTGAAGATGGTTTCTTTTTTACATTGTATATTTTTGACTTCTTTGTCAAAAATCAAGTGTCCATACGTGTGTTTTCATTTCTGGGCCTTCAATTCTTTCTTTTTTTTTTCTATTTTAAAATATTTTAATCTTACTTTTCAAACTTTATCCTCTTTCTTGGTTTTTGGTTCAGAACTTATTATCTCATGCCCTCTCCACCTGCATCTATGAGAGAGTTCCCCACTCACACACCCACTGCTGTCTCCCTGCCCTGGCATTCCCTACATTTGGCCATCGTTCCTTCAAAGGAACAAGGGCGTCTCTTTCCATTCATGTCTGGCAAGGCCATTCTCTGCTACATATGTAGATAGAGCCATGGGTTGCTCCATATGTACTCTTTGATTGGTGGTTTAGTCCCTGTAAGCTCTGGGGTATCTGGTTGGCTGATGTTGTTCTTTCTATGTTTGCAAGCCCATTAACACCTTCAGTCCTTTCTCTAACTCCTCCATTGGGGACTCTAGGCTAGGACCAAAGGGTAGCTGCAAGCATCTACCTCTGTATTTATCAGTCTCAGGCAGAGCCTATGAGAAGACAGCTGTAGCAGGCTCCTGTCAGTAAGCACTTTTTGGCATCTTTCATAGTGTCTGAGTTTGGTGTCTGTATATGGGATGGATCCCCAGGTGGGAAGTCTCAGGATGGCCTTTGCTTCAGTCTCTGTTCCACATCTTGTCTCCAAATTTTCTCCTGTGATGCTTTTGTTTATGCTTCTAAGACATTTTTTTTTGTTATTCTAAATGAATTGGCAAATTGATTTTCTAAGTATAAGAACAATTGATTTAGAATTTTGATGGGGATTGCATTGAATCTGTAGATGCACGATGGCCATTTTTACTATATCAATCCTGCCAATCCATGAGAGATGGAGATCTTCCCCTCTATTGAGATGTTCTTAGATTTCTTTCTTCAGAGACTTGAAGTTCTTGTCATACAGATCTTTCACTTGCTTGGTTAGAGTCACCTTCAAGGTATTTTCTTTTGTTTGTGACTATTGAGAAGGATGTGGTTCCCCTAATTTCTTTCTCAGCCTGTTTATTTTTTGAGTAAAAGAAGGATACTGATTTGTTTGACGTAATTTATATCCAGCAACTTTGCTGAAGTTGTATATCAGGTTTAGCAGTACTCTGGTGGACAGTGTTTCTAACCATTGGTTGTGTGCTGACCCCTGTGGTTGAATTATGGAAAGCTGCTAACCCCTGTTGTTAGAAAGCTGGAAGAAGCTGAGGACTGGGGGGGGGGGGCAACCCTGTTGGAGGACCAGAACACTCAGTAAACCTGGACCCTGGAGATCTCTCAGAAACTGCAATACCAACCAGGCTGCATACAACAGCTGTTATGAGGCCCCCAAAATATATACAGCAGAGGACTTCCAGGTCTGGATTCAGTCATAGAAAATGCACATAAGCCTCAAGAGAATGGAGGCCCTAGAGAGTTCAAAGTTCTGGTTTGGGTGGGCGTGGGGGTAGGGACATCCTGTGGCACAGGGGTGTGTGGTGGAGGTATGGGATATGGTATGGGGTTGGACCAGGAGAGGAATAAAATCTGGAGTTTAAAATTATAAAGGAAAAAAATTTTAAAAATAGAAAAAGAAAAAAGAAGGAATTCTCTGGTGGAACTTTTGTGTTCAGTTAAGTATATGATCCTATCATCTTCAAATAGTGGTAATTTACCTTCTTTCTTTCTAATGTGTATCCCTTTGTCCTCCTTCTGTTGTCTAATTACTCTGGATATGACTCTGAGTACAATATTGAATAGGTAGGGACTGAGAGGGCAGCCTTGTTTACTCCTCGATTTTAGTGGGATTGCTTCCAGTTTCTCTCCCTTTAGTTTGATGTTGGCTACTGATTTGTTGTATATTGATTTTACTATGTTTAGGTATGGGCCATGAATTCCTGATCTTCCCTAGACTTTTATCATAAATAGATGTTGAATTTTGTCAAATGCTTTCTCAGCATGAAATGATCATGTAGTGTTTTTTCTTTGAGATTGTTTCGATAGTGGATTATGCTAATGGATTTCTGTATATTGAAGCATCCCTGCATCCATGGGATGAAGTCCACTTGATAATGACAAATGATCTTAATGATTTGTTCTTGGATTTGGTTTTTGAGAAGTGAATTGCATAATTTTGCACTGGTATCCATTAGTGAAATTCAGAAGTTCTTTCTTTGTTGGGTCTTTATGTGGCTTTGGTATCAGTGTATCTGTGGCTCCATAGAGCACATTGGGTATTATTCTTTTTGTTTGTATTTTGTGGAATAGTTTGAAGGGAATTGGTATTAGGTCTTCTTTGTAGGTTTGAAAGAATTCTGCACTAAACACATCTGGTCCCCAGCTTTTGTTGGTTGGGAGATTTTACCCATTGCTTGTATTTCTTTAGGGGTTATGGGACAGTTCATATGTTTTATCTGATCCTGATTTAATTTTGCCTGTATCTGTCAAGAAAATTGTCCATATCATACATATTTTCCAGTTTTGTTGAATACATCTTTGTAGTAGGATTTGATGATTTTTTTTTGATTACCTTGGTTTCTGTCATCATGTCTCCTATTTCATTTCTGATTTTATTAATTTGGATACTGTCTCTGAGCCATCAGGTTAGTCTAGATAAGGGATTTTCTATGTTGTTGATTTTCTCAAAGAATCAGCTTCTGGTTTTGTTGATTCATGTATAGTGCTTTTTGTTCATTTGCTTGATTTCAGCCCCAAGTTTGATTATCTCAGAGCATCTACTCCTCTTGGGTATATTTGCTTCTGTTTGCTCTAGAATTTTCAGATGTTCTGTCAAGCTGCTAGTATATACTCTCTCCAGTTTCTTTTAGGAGGTACTGAGAGCTATGAGTTTTCCACTTAACATGGTTTTCATTGTATCCCATAAGTTTGAGTGTGTTGTAACTTCATTTTCACTAAATTCTAAAAAGTCTTTCATTTCTTTCTTTATTTCTTCCTTGGCCAAGTTATAATTGAGGAGAGCATTGTTCAGCTTCCATGTGTATGTGGGCAATCTGTTGTTTTTGTTGTTATTGAAGATCAGCCTTAGACCGTGGTGATCTGATCAGTTGCATCACATTATTTCAATTTTTTTTAATCAGTTGTGGCCTGCTTTGTGAACGATTATATGGTCAAATTTGCAGAAGGTGCCCTGAGGTACTGAGAAGAAAGTATATTCTTATGATTTAGGATGAAATGTTGTATAGATATCTGTTAAATTGATTTAGTTCATAACTTCTGTTACGTTCACTGTGTCTCTGTTTAGAATCTCTATCCATTATCTGACCATTGATGACAGTGGGGTACTGAAGTCTCCCTCGAGTATTGTGTGAGTTACAATGTGTGCTGTGAACTTCAGTAAAATTTCTTTTATGGCTTTGGTTGCCTGTGCAGATGGAGCATAGATGTTCAGAATTGAGAGTTTATCTTGGTAGATTTTTCCTTTGATGAATATGAAGTGCCCTCCTTACGTTTTTTGAAAACTTTAGGCTGAAAGTCCATTTTATTCGATATTAGAATGCCTACTTCAGCTTATTTCTTGGGAACATTTGTTTGGGAAATTGTTTTTCAGCTTTTAATTCCGAGATAGTATCTGTCTTTGTCAGTGAGGTGCATATCCTGTATGCAGCAAAATCCTGGGTGCTGTTTATTTTTCCAGTCTTTTAGTCTATGTCATTTTATTTGGTAACTGAGTCCACTGATGATTGAAAACCACTCTAGAAATCAGTTTCCTGGTTCCTTAGAAAACTGGACATAGTCCTACCTGAGGACCCAGCAATACCACTCCTGGGCATATACCGAGAAGATGCTCCAACATGTAATAATGACACATACTCCACTGTGTTCATAGGAGCCTTATTATAATAGCTAGTAGCTGGAAAGAAACCAGATGTCCCTCGAAAGAGGAATGGATGGAGAAAATGAGATGTATTTACACAACAGAGTACTATTCAGCTATTAAAAACAGTGAATTAATGAAATTCTTAGGCAAATGAATAGAACTAGAAAATATCATCCTGAGTGAGGCAACTCAATCACAAAAGAACACACATGGTATGCACTCACTTATAAGTGGATCTAGCCCTGAAGCTTGGAATACCGAAGATACAATTAACAGACCACATGAAGCTCAAAAAGAAGGAAGACCAAAGTGTGGATATGTTGGTCCTTCTTAGAATGGGGAACAAAATACCCATGGGTGGAGACAGAGAGACAAAGTGTGGAGCAGAGACTGAATGAAAGGTCACTGAGAGACTGCCCCATCTGTCTAACCATTCCCTATACTGTCACTACACCCAGGTGCTATTGTGGATGCCAACAAGAGCTTGCTGACCAGAGCCTGGTATAGCTACCTCCTGAGAGACTCTGTCAGTGCATGTCAAATACTGAGGAGGATGCTCTCAGTCAACCATTGGACTGATCACAGGGACCACAATGGAGGAGATAGAGAAAGGACTCAAGGTACTGAAGGGGTTTGCAGCCCCATAGGAGGAACAATAAGATCCAACTAGTACCTCCAGTGATCATAGGGACTAAAGCACTAGCCCAAGAGTACACATGGAGGGAACCATTTCTCTAGCTGCCTATTTAGCAGAGGATGGCTTTGTTGATCATCAATGGAAGGAGAGGTCCTTAGTCCTGTGAAGGCTCAATGCCCTAGTGTAAGGGAATGCCAAGACCAGGGAGCTGTAATAGGCGGGATAGTGAGCAGGGGAAGGGGGGATGGGACTGGGGGTTTTCGGGGGAAAAGCAGGAAATGGAATAACATTTGAAATGTAAATAATGAAGATACTTAATTTAAAAATATTTTAAAAATAATAAATAAACTGAACTTCTAAATTATCCAGAGATTATGAGACTTGAGAAGGTTTTGGCTAATGTTCCTAACCTGGTTGTCCTGGTATAAATCAAGACAGGTTTCTTTGTGTGCTGGGGAGGGTAGTTGAAGGAAACAATTTTAATTTTCATCTGGAGGTGGCTTATTCCCTAAGGATGAGGAGGAATTCTGACCATGTCTGTCAGGAATGGCACGGTACGATACATTGTTGTCCCATTTCCAGACTGTAGAGCCCCACTGGTTTCTGAGCCTTATTGGCTGTTTGCTCTTGTCTACAAACCCTGCTCTCTCTTTTGGAGTAAATTGTCCGCTATTATATGAACTTAATTTCGTGTTTTGTCTTCCTACGTGTATTAACCTCTTCTGGATAGGTTCAGTACTGCAAGGGGATCTATCACACTTTATCTAGGAATGTTGTATATTGCCTAGTATCTTATTCTGGAGTCTGGGTATTTCATGTGGATTTGCATGGGGATCCAAAGGATCTCTTCTGGATACGTTTGGCATTGGAAGGTGATTGATAGCCACTTTTTAATATTTTGAGTACCAAAAGGCAATCTATCCCACTCTCTGGAAAAGCCACTTTGACTTCAGGTCAATTTGGGTGAGGTACTCAGCAGGAAGGCAAGAGCTGTCCTGTGTGACATCAGAAGTCCCTTCCCTAGATGTTGTATTGTAACCTGGAGAGCCCTGGCATTGTCTGTGATGTTACTAATGTTGTGGTGACTCCAACTGCTCTTGGAGCATTCATTAACTACCTTTAAGGTTCATCCTTAGACATGCTGACAAAACTGAGCAGGCTTCTTGGAGGAGAGAACAATGAACCTACAGAGACCAGAAAGAGGCAGCCACAAGATGGCCTTTGGTCTTAGTGTTAAAGAGCCAGAATTAATGGTCCTGGGGAAGTCACTGTGAATCCTGGGCATGAAAGAGGGAGCTTCCTAGAGAAGGTGGGCTTGAGCTTGGAATTCCAGTAATAGAATCAGGAGCTTGGGGCTTCTGGGAAGCAGTTTGTTTGACAGGGAGCAGGAATTGTCAAGGCTGCAGCTGCTGTACAAGAGCTCCTTAATTTCATTCTGACTGTCAGAAGAGGGCATCAGGCGGCAGACTCCTCCTCCTTGCTCCTAGGGCTATACCACAAGCTGACTTTGATCTTAAGATGCTCTCTGGATGTCTTTGGTACTGGATGGCAATCTGTCTTATCCCATCTTCTGGATAATTTGGGGACTGAGGATCTAGCACCCTCTTCTGAGTAGTTTTCATAATGCATAGAGGACTTTCATCCTTTGCTGTCTGCTTTGAGTATAGGAAATAAATCTAACCCATTCTTCTACTCACTGAATTTACTCCATGACACAGGCTTCAAGGATCACGTGAATTCAGGCTATGTCCTGGACTACCCTCATGCAGTGGATGTCACATTCTGCCTCCTATATACTGAGACCTTCTGTTGCTTATTAAACTCAGTATCCTGATGCCAGGACAACACAGGTTGGGGTTCCTTAGTAAGGGATAAAGGGCTTCAAGACCTCCCTCATGGGCCTGGAAGGAAAGACTACCCTTCTAAAAAGTTCCCAGGAAGTCTGTGCCACAGGTCCTGGCCCACCTCAACCCTGTTACCATTTTTTCAAAAATATATCTTCAGAGCACAGATTCTCAGTTGTAGGTTCTTATTGCTACACAGCTACCGAGAGCAAAAAAATCAGTATTTGCAGGGAGGAGACTCAGTATCAGGATGGCTATATATAATCCTCATGTGATTTCAATGTGCCACCAAGGTGAACATAGAGACAAAGAGCAGTGCTGACTAAGGTGGGGCTCCCTGCACATGGAGACAGCATCACCTTGCAACAGGCCCCACTGTAGACTCCAGATTCCAAGGATGCATAGACCCATGGGGGATACAAGCACATACACACACACACACAGACACACACACACATAATTGGTCCTCTATGAGGAGTCCATGACTGTAGGCTTTTGCTACACTGCATCCTTGGTGTATTGCTTTAAGTTCCATGTATGTCTGATAGCAAAAATCAAGGAAAGGATATTCCAAGTTCTCAGACATTTACTACTTTCATCTTGTACACAGGCAATCACAGCTTGGTGGTGCTAAGCACTAGGGAATCCAGGACCTACTTGCATCACATCAGATACTAGCTGACAATGCCCTCCAAGCACAGCATGGCTGACTAGCTTATGCCATCCAGAGCCAGTAGGACTGCAGTATGTGCTGAGGTACATGACTAGCCACAATGGTTGGGAATGATATCCTATCTTGAGAATAGCTGCCCTGATTTTAGCCCAAGAAGTGGGAGTGAGTAGGTAGGGGAGCAGGGCAGGGGGAGGGCATAGGGAACTTTAGGGATAGCATTTTAAATGTAAATGAAGAAAATATCTAATAAAATAAAATAAAATAAAATAAAAAGAAGAGGATACTTCTCAAAGAGTAGCTGAAAAGCTCTTCCAGATACTGGACCAAGAGTTTTACCAGTCCCTTTGAATTGTGTCAAACCATAGCAAAGAATTCATAGACAAAACTTGTCAATAAACAGTGAATGATTTATGGATAGATGGGAAACTTCATGGTGCATGCAGACTTCAGAGTTCTGGTCTCATGCAGTAAAGAAGATTTCATTAATGAAAACACTACAAAACACTTAGTAGAGTGCAGGAAAAGGTGGATGGGCCTCCTTCTTACTTTGGGCCTATTGCACGTAAATACAGGGAGGGATTCATCCCAATACTATTTGATTGGAATGCATGCTGCATTGCTTTCCATGCTCAGAGATAATCAGCTACCCAATCTATAACTATTGCTTTTTCATTACCCATTTTCTCCAGTTCTCCATAAAGGCTATTCATCTGACGACCTGAGAGACAGATTGGGCTTCTGACTACCCCACCATCCCCCCAGACACTTTGGAGCCTTGTCATAGTGATATTACATAGCTCAAGAAGGTAGACAAGACAACATAATCAATTTGGAAAGGCTTTACATGATTTTTCCACTATTTTACTGGAGAGTTTAAGTATCATTTTAGCATGCACTCAGCACACCCAGGTCAAGAAGGCAGAAGGAACAGATGTCAATGCCAAACAGATCCCCTCCTGAAATGATGGATCCATTAAAATTGAGATTTCACTGGGCCAGAGGCCTTTCCATCCCCTATCCATCACCTATCCATTATATTGAGTCTTAAGCATCTCATGAATACAGGATCATTATGCAATCTGGAACAGTCTCAGGCCTGGAACTGATAACTCAAAAATGTAGAAACTGGAGAAGGGATAGGTAATGGGACTATGGAGCAGCAATTCAATATCCCTGTAGGCCTTTGTTCACAGATACCTATTTTGTGTGGTTGTTTTGGAGACAGGAATAATGTGGGATTTTATCTTTTGAAGAATGGATGTAAACTTTACAAGTTGATGCCCTCCCTGAATCTGCCTTCCTCTATTGCCAAGTATAAGGGAGTTTTCTTTGCAACGAAATGGGGTTGTAAAACAGAGATTTAATGAAAACACATGGCTCAGTATAGTGAAACAATGTGTCCTTCCAAGGCATGTGCAGACTAAAAAATATAATCCAACTTGCATAAAAGTAAAGGTGCAGGAGGATGTTTTTGGCCTCTGGGAAACAGGGCCTCCTGAGGAATAGGATTGTATGTTACATGAATACACCCAGAACTAGATTTATATTAAAGAAGAATCGCCCACATCCAATGATGCTAGAGCTTTAGATCCTATCACAGATGAGCTACCCATGCCATGGCCCTAACAAAATCTCCCCATTCAAATCATTTGACTTGTAGTGAAGCAGAGAGAAATGTCTCATTTTGGAAGGAGAAGTTGCCAAGGGTTAACCCCTGGGTCAAAAGAGAGACTCCAGGAAAGGGCACTTCAGAAACTGGTCAAGATGGGGCAAGCTGGCAAGCAGGTAAGCCATGAACATTCCCAGTGACATCATCAGTAGTCACTTCCCTTGACAATCTCTTGTATCCAGGAGAACCTTAGAATCTTCAGTGATGTCACCAGTGTTGTGGTAACAAGAGTTGCCTGTGAGGTATTCCATTAGATCCTAATGGGTTCCCAAGCAGGTATGTTGTCCATGCTCCTCAGGGTATTTTGGAGGGAGAATATAATACAAACTGAGACCAGATCAAGGCAGAAGGACACTGTCAGTCTATCATGTTGGGAGAGGGCAAGAAAGAACTGGTCATGGAGAAGGCACAGTGAGACCTGGGCAAGGTTGGGGAAGATACATGGGGGATGTGGGCTTGAGCTGGTCCTTGCAGGAATATGGCGTTTGATCTGGATCCTTCAAATTCCTTAATGGTAAAGCCAGAGACAAGAATATCTGATGATTAGTTTTTTAGACAGTGTGGAATTGACAAGCCTGCAGTTAATTTGCTGAGAGATCTTTATTTTCCTATGAATGGCAAATTATTCAAAGACCCAGCTCTATGAGATTAACAAAGTGTTGCTCTCAGGAAAGAGTGTTGAAGCACTCCATGCTGATATAGTTTCCTCTAGGTTACATAAGCATGTGATGCCAAGTACAGAGAGCTATATTCCCCTGCTCATGTATCAAGGTTTCAGACACTTTGGTATTGAACAAGTATGATGTGGACTGATTCACAGTCTGGGGTCAGTGTAGTAGTATATGAGCTCTCATCACACATTGTAATACGCCTATAAAGGTGTTGGCTCATGGAATGTTAGGGGCTGGTGTTTATTGTCAATTTTCTTGTGCTAAGAGGGATGGAATATGTTGTAAGATATGAACTGAAAATGCCCTCCAAATTCTTCTTTCTGGAGCAGCTTATTATGCATTTCAGGCCTGGGAGATTGCAGTAGGTTGTCAGGCATATGTTTAGTGATGGTGGATGGGAACAGGGACACAGCTGAGGAGACCAGCTTGAAGATAGCTTTCCTGCTCTTTCAGGGATTCACAGTGTCTCTAGATTTTTTTCTTCCTCAGGCTTCTGTGTGTGACAATGCTTTCCCTGTCCTATTTTCTCTACAAGTTTACTAGTGTTTATCTACCTACAGGGTCTTTTAGGAAGGCATCACCCCAAACTCCCAACATCAATGAGCACAAGAAAAGAATCAAGAGGTTGGAGAAGCTCAAAAGAGATCTCCAGAACATAAAAAATGAGAGAGACAAACTCCAGGGAATCCTGGCCAAGTACTCTAACAAGGATTTGAATGACAGGTAGTCACTGTGCCTACTTCTTTACTATCTTGGGACCTTCCTGTTAAGCACAGATTCCCTCGTAAAACAGGACACTACAACCCCAGGCTGTCCACATATCCAAACTCATTTGGCTGATTGGAGTTTCAACACAGAACTTGAAGTTTAGATAAGAGTAAGATGGGGGTCACAGGAATTATGATGCCTCCAAAACTAAATCAGAGCCTTTAGCATGAATCACCACCTGGGGACGAAGATAGTAATGTGTGAGCTCTCATCCTGCCTTTTTTTTTTTTTTTTTTTTTTTTTTTTTTGGTTTTTCGAGACAGGGTTTCTCTGTATAACCCTGGCTGTCCTGGAACTCACTTTTTAGACCAGGCTGGCCTCGAACTCAGAAATCCGCCTGCCTCTGCCTCCCGAGTGCTGGGATTAAAGGCGAGCGCCACCACGCCCGGCTTCATCCTGCCTTTTAAGAAGCTTGCACAGGTGTTAGTTTGGGGGACTTGCTAGGTATTGTGTGATTATGGCCTATCCTTTTAAAATTGATCTGGAGGTAATTTGGGTGCAATTGACCCTGCCAACAGCTGGAGTGGCCTCGTCCCACATATTACCTCTCAGTATGACTGGATTGGCTGCAGTTCATCACTGCTTTTCTCAGATTTTATTCATTATACTCTCAGATAATGCCACATCATTATATTTAGTTAGCATTCTGATTGAGTGTAAGTGTGTGTGTGTGTGTGTGTGTGTGTGTGTGTGTGTGTTTGCTTATCATCTGGAGAATCTATGTAATGTGATAGGTCATTATGTTTTGCCTGACACAGTTTCTAGGAAATAACAGTGAGGAAGCAAGGAAGGATCATTCTGAGCAGCACAGGACTTGACTTCTGTGCTTACATTCGAATCTCCTGGTATATGTTATAAAGGCTTTTCCCTGTAGATATGATTATGTCCTTTGGGAATTTTTGTAGTAATAGAGCCAAGGATTGCCAAATCCTTGTCAAAAAACAGGAGGAGAGTCATAGAGATTTAACGTGGTCCCAGGCCTGTTGCAGAGGTTCCAGGAAAGTTCGTTGAGAGCTAATCTATTATTTCAAGCCCCTTCAGTTAACTGAAGCAGGTGAGCTCCCTGCCATTACTTCCCTGTCTCTACTGGCCCCAGGACAAGGGTAATAAATTTAATAAGCACCAAGTGGAACTGGTAATAAGGAGCTAGGTTGTGGCATACATGGGTTGGCGTAGTACATGATTCTCCTTGAATTGAAATGATTCTTGTATCCTTAGTTCACGGGATTATTTATTCCTTGGGCCATGTCCTCCCACAGGATCAACTTTGAGACATTTATGCTTGAGATGCAACATGACCAGGTGATGACTGACCTGAAGAGAATGCCCCAGGACATCAGTGAGGCCTTGTACAAGTGCCAGGACTTGACTAAAGAAAATCAATATTACTGGTGAGTGACTAACATGGTCATGAAGCAAGAACTAGACACAGGATATGTCTGTCCATATGTGTCTTTGAAACAAAGTGAGGGCTCAGGTTCTATATTGTTTTCTCTAACAGGAAGCTTACCTTGTTTAAAGCAAGCCTGTAAGATTTTAACATCTTGTACTCATTTTGGCAAAGTGTGTAGAGTCTGTGAGCCCCTCAAGTCATTGTCCTTTACAACTAAGTATCCTCAAGATAGAAAATGTTTACACCATGGTGGAAATAGTTATCAACCTTGAGCCTCTTGGGCTCTGAAATTAGATTCATAGATGAGGTTTCCCTGAGGAACATAGAATGACTGTGTGCTGCTTGGGTGTCTTCTCTCCTAGAGAAATTTTGCCCTATACCTACAGGTGGTTTTTTTTATACTGCAGACATATAAGCACATATGGACCCCATGTTCTCTTCTGAGGGATACATGAATCCCTGTTGGTATCAGTGGTTTCAGAAGTACCTTGGGTTTTCTGGAAAGTGGCTGACCTATGGATTTGACCTCCCTCTATGTGATGCTCCACAGACAATCTGGATACTTGTCTGGGGCTGTCTGGGTATCAAGGCCCATGATAGGGGAATGGTCCTCGGAGGAGTGGGAGGAAAATGGATACTGCCTGGAGTCACCATATTTTGTTTGTGGATCAGGTTCAGGAACTGCCACCTCCTGATTGAATCTAAGCTCATCCAGCTCAATGTCAGGATGTTGCAGAAGGAGAACAGACAGCTGCTAAGGGAGCAGATTGCCTTGGAAGAATGCAACATAGAAACAAAAATACTAAGTAAAGAAGGCAGCCAGAAGATCAAAGACAAATATAGCAGGCAAGCAGCAGGTAGGCTGAATGAAGCATCAGGGGCAGGTTGCCCTAATGTGTAAGCATAAACACAGTCAAGCCTATGCAACTGTCCTGAAACTTATGCAGGCTCTCTCCTATGTCCCATCCAGTTGTACAATTCTGTGATCATTACCAAGACTTTCTGTGGATTTGACCTTTTTTCAAGAAATTTAATTACTGCCATGCCCTCTCCTCCTCCTCCTTCTCCTCTTCCTCCTTGCAATTGGACACCTCTAGTTGGCCACTATAAGGCAGAGGAGATCCTGGACCCCTTATAGCATCTCGTTCTTGCTCTACAGTATGGAGAGGTGCCTCAGGATGCCACTTCCTGAATTATCTAGGAGCCAGGTCCTCTGTTCTGATCTATGGCAACTCACTCAGAGGGGCTTGTGCCCAGTTCCCTCCTAGGACAGTAGGGTAGCCTCCAATTTTAATGTTTTATAATTAAAGTCTTTAGTAAAAAAGAGTAAGTTCCACAATATACATATTTTAAAAATAAAACTTAGGCTTCTTTGACTTTCTTGTACTAAGTTAACCACCTAGAAATTCAAGGTATATCTGATTGGCTTCACCAAGAGGATTCATAGAATCCTACTCTGCATCCCTCTCTTGATGTAGTTTTCCTTAGTATATCATGGCCTTGGCTTTGCTTCAGTACAGATTCCCCCTCAGAGTTTTTCAGAGTGCTGCATTTCAGAACAATCATTGTATGTCTATTCACTACCCTCATTATGACTGACATTGGAGATGATTTTTATGTCACATGAACTGCAACATGTTGAAATGTTACTGTATAATAACCGTTGTTAACTCTTTTTATTGGTGCTACCAGGGTCTTCTGAGATGTGGCTAAGGTAGGTTAATGAGCAGAATATATTTCAAGTTTGAGCTGGCTGGAAGATGTTCTTTGACCCCTCTTTCCTAGGACCTTGAATCTTGTTTGCCAGCTTGTCTGTGCAAGGCTTATACCATACTTGTAGAATCAGCAAGTATATGCATGGAAAATGTTCCTGACAAGGAAATCAGTACAGGCCAGGGCACACAGGCTGGTTTACTCTAAGAGCCTTTTACACATCTTAGGTCCCAATAATTCCTCAAGTGACAGGAAATGTTCTCAAACATAGCCATCTTTTCATAGAGAAGTTTGTGTCTCTGTGTGTGTGTGTGTGTGTGTGTGTGTGTGTGTGTCTGTGTGTGTGTTTGTGTACATTTGTGTGTGTGTGTCCTCTTGTCCATGGGTGTTTAGCATGTGTGTTTTGTATTTCAATAATCATAGGTGCTTGTTATATTTGCTTCATTATACAAGTGTGTATTCATGTACTCTTTTTGTATGTGTGTGTGCATGTGTCTTTGAAGGGATGCAATTGTGTGTCTTTGTACATATATGTATGTAATTGTGTCTATATATATTCAAACGTTTGCTTGGTCTTTAAACATCTTAAATGGTAATAGAGGAAATCTTTAATGAGAATTGTACTCTGTCAGTTCATATTGTATTTTAAGAACCTCAAACATAGTAGCCCATCATCATGCCTATCCACCTGGGTCACTAGAACTAAAGAAGACAAAAAATGGTATAAAATCTGATATTCCAAAATTTGTAGATTGAAAAATACTTATCTGTTTTGATTTTATTTGTAGGAAAACAAATAATTGTGGTACCTGGAAGTAAGGAGAAGGCTCCTATGTCAAATCCATGATCCTGAGAGTCAAAAAAGCTGGCTAAGGCTTTGTGTTCCTTCTCTGCACTTGGTGAATAGTGATTGCCCACTGGAAGATCAACAACAGCATCAAAAACAACAACTTAAATAATGGACTTTGTGTGAATCTAAGGGGCATGTCTCTCTTAAAAAGAAAAAAAAATGGCATCTTCTAACGGAACTGAATATGTTTGCTATGTATTAGTCAGTTTGTTTCACTAGTATTAGAAAGGTATGAGGAAGAATTTATTAACATCTCATCACCAATAAAAATTAAGGTTTTTAAAATTATTATTAATGTTAATTATTTATTTATATCCAGATCTCAGCTTCACCCTCCTCCCTTCACAATCCCTCTTTCCAATGGCTCCCTGCTATCCACCCTTCCTACCCTTCTCCTCAGAATTGAGGAGGCCTCCTATGAATAACAACCAGCCTTGCATTATCAAGGTACAGTATACCTAGGTGCATCTTTGTCTTTTCAGGCTAGATAAATCATGACAGTCAAGACAAGGGGATCCAAAGTTAGGCAATATTGTCAGAGACAATCTCTTCTCTAGTTTTACGATTCCCACGGGAAGACCAAGCTATGTAACTGTTACTTCTTTGGAGAAGGCCTAGGTCCATCCCACATATAATCTCTGGTTCAAAGTTCAGTCTCTATGAGTTATTCAGAGCTCAGATTTGTTGAAACTGTAGGTTATCATGTGGTGTCCTTGATCACTGTGGCTCCTTCAACCCTGCCTCTCCCTCTTCCACAGAATTCCCCAAGCCTCTGCATCTGTTTCCAGAAGCTGCTGAGTGAAGGCTTTCTCGCTAACAATAGTTATGCTAGATCCATGGCTGCACATATACACAAATATCATTAACTATGTCGGGGGTGGGGGGGCTCCATTTCTTGGCATGGGTCTCAATTGGGCAAACCATTATTTTGTGCTTTCATAAAATTCAACTTCATCTTTTACCATGCACATCTTAAAAGCAAGAAAAATTGTGGGTCTAAGTTTTGGTGGCTGAGTTGTTGTTTCAGTCCCTCCACTGGAAGTCTTGTCCGGTTACCGGAGATGGCCAGTTCAGAATCCAGACTTTCCATTTTGAGTCTTAGGGCCACCCTAAAAGATTCCTGGGTTTTTCTACTGTCCTGGGATTCTAGCTCTTCCCAGAGAGCCTCCCACCCCCAATCCAGGTGCTGCTATAAAGAGAGGTATACAAGTATCCTTGTTGTATGGTAGAGCATCATTTACATATATGCCCAGGCAAAGTTCAACTGGGTCTTCAGGTAGAAATATTTCCAGTTTTCAGAGAAAGCATCAAGTTGATTTCCAATCTGGTAGGACAAATTTGTACTCCCTCTAGCAGCAGTGTTATCCTTGGCACACATTTTCATCAGTATGAGCTGTCCCTTGAGTTTTTTACTTTATCCATTCTGAGGCTTGTAAGATCTCAGAGTACTTTTGATTTGCATTTCCCTGATGATGATGACTAGGAAAAGTGAACATATCTTTAAGTGCTTCTAAGCCTAGTGAGATTCTTCTGTTGAGAATACTCTCTTTAGATCTGTATCCTACTTTAAAATTGGGATAAAATTTTATTTAGTTTGTAGATACATAGTTTCGTGAGTTATATAAGAGTTAGTGAAGATCTTTTCGCATTCTGTAGGTTGCACTTTTGCCCTTTTGATATTACCTGTGCCATTGTGAAGCTTTTCAGTTTTATGAAGTCCCATTTATTAAATTTTTGCTATAAGTGTTAGACCTGTTGGCATTCTGTACAGGAAGCTGTCTCCTGTGTGATTGTGTTCAAGGTTATTCCTCCCTTTCTCTTCTATCAGATTTAGTGTATCATGTTTTAGATGAGGTCTTTGATCCAGTTAGACTTGTGTTTTGTGCAGGGTGAATAATATGGGTGTATTTTCATTCTTTAACATGCAGTCATTCAATTAGACCTGAGCCATTTGTTGAAGATGCTTTTTTTTCCACCCCACTATACAGTTTTAGTTTCTTGGTGAAAAATTAAGTTCTCATCAAGGTAAGGGGATTTGCTTCTGGGTCTTCAATTCAATTCCATTGGTCAACCTTTCTATATCTGTGCCTGTAGCACTTTGTTTGGTTGCTATTGCTCTCTAGTAAAGCTTAAATCAAAGATGGTGATGCCTCCAGAAATACCTTTACTGTAGGTGATTGTTTTAGTTCTACAGGGTTTTGGTATTGTTTTGTTTTTTGCTTTTGGTGGTGTTGGTTGTGGTTGTATGGTTTTTGTTTGTTTGTTGCTTTTGATTTTATTTCTTTTTTTTTTTTTTTTTGGCTTTCCATATTGAGTTGTGTAATGTCCTATCAAAGTCTGAAAAGAATTGTGTTGGAAATTTAATGGATGTTTTGCACTGAGCCTGTAGATTGCCTTTGGTAAGATGTTCACTCTTACTATGTAAATCCTACTAATCCATGAAAATGGGAGATCATTTCATGTGGTGATATTTTCTTCAATTTCTTTCTTACAGGTGTGAAAATTCCTGACATAAAGGTCTTACATTTGCTTGGATAGAGTTACACCAAGATATTTAATATTATTTGTGGCTATTGTGAAGTGTGTTGTTTCCCTAATTTCTTTCTCAGTCCAATATATGGTAGGCAACTTTATGATGTACCACTTGCTCAATGCTATATACATATGCTGAAGAAACCTAGTTGTTAATTGGAAACATCTAATACATATCCTTGAAAGACACAACAGACTTCGTTTGATAATGAGTGTCTTTAACTCTAGGTTCAGACATTGGTAATCTTGTGTTCCACGTCTATAGCTAGGACTATAGATACTATCTTCAAAACAGTAAAAGAAAATGAATATAATGAACTCGTGGGATGTCACAATAGTGAAGGTGATTGCAACCAAGCTGGAGACCAGAATTTGATCTCCAACAATTGAAAGACAAGAGTAAATTGATTCACAACTTGTCTTTTAGGCTTCACCCAAGTGTGGGGGCAACAAGCACAGAGATGGAGTCAATAATTCATAAGTGTATAAACAATGCACAACATGATAAAAATAGAGGGAACATGCCACAATTTATGGATTGTTATACCATAAAAACCATTACATTGACCACTATGTATGTGTCTTGTGAAGAGATTCTAGCCTACATCAGACTCTCCTGTCCTTATCCAAGTTTCTCCTTCCCTTCCACTCTGACATACCCAAATGGGACTCACCTAAATTCATTGTCTATTGCTAGCAAATAGGGTTTAACGTGAAGGCACAGGACACAGTACTAACCTGATGCTGAGCCTTTGCAGTCAATGCATCCTGAAAGGCTTAGGATTTACCCATCACAGAAAGAGTCTTCAAAAGTAGCTTTGAATTACACTCTTTCAAAGACATGATTTCTTCCCCATGCTAATATCAATCTTCTGAGTTTAAAGAAGCCCCACACCCTACAGAAGGGACACTTTAACTTCTTCAATAACTGAATTTGAAGTACCCAGCCAGAATCCTAAAGGTTCTGTGTAATTCCAAAGCTTGAAAACTACCTGAAATATGGCATGAATAGCTGGACAGACATTCATCTGGAGGCATCTTCTCTGTCAACTTTTCAGGATGAAGAGCAGGGCCTTGTCCTCTACCATACTCTGTCCATCACAATAGGTTGACACTTTTCCTAATGAAACTGTTCATGCTAAGATGTAATCTAATAGCTTACATAATTTGGCACAAATCATCCCACTACACATTAAGGCCGGACACCATTTTCTGACCCAGACTGGTAAGAGTTAAAGAAAGAGACTCGAGTTAATTCTGTTTCCCATGTTATACAGGCTACTCACAAGCAGAGTGGCATAGTTTCCAGTATTCATTGAGATGAATATTAGGAGTGCATCCTAAAAAGGCTAGCATGTTCTGGTTTCAAAATCCACATTGAAATATGCAGCTGGCTATGAGTTAAAAAACTCTTTAATTCCAATATCTTTGCAGATAATGCATAAATGCAGGGCTATTCTAGGAAGCTAAGCAGATCACAGAAAGAGTAACAAGAGATCTAGGATTTGTTACAGGCTTGACAACACAATGAGTTCAATTTATCTTATAACTGTCAGCCTGCCTACAAAGTGACTGTGGTTTCTGAAAAACAAATAAAAATTACCTCTTGGATTTTCCAGTGTACACAGAGCTGCCTCTGAAATTTAGTCTGCCTTATGTGGAAATGAGCCATGAACACAGACAGGTATACTTAAGAAAATCCTGTTTCCTGGTTGACTCATAAACTTCCAAGATCTGCCACCTGAAGCAGATCTGCTAATGTTTCAAGGACCCTGTTTGGTCAACTCATTGTTAATCTCCACCTTCTGGGGACCTGAAAAAGAGTAGTGGCTTCAAGAATGGTGGAAACCTTAGACCTTTCTCAGTCTCCTTGCATGGATTATCAGCCCAAATAGGGTGAATGTAATAAAACAAATTGAGCATTTTCTACCTTCATGATCCACACTGAAATTTGGTGTGAACTCTCAGCAGAGTTCATGACCAACAGGAGCACCTGGCCTCCCTTCTTCCCAATGGCCCTTACTGGTGTCCCCCTCCATTTTTTCTATTCTCTTTTCTAATCTGAACAATCAGCCTTGGGAACTCAGATTTGGGGTATTTTGCCATTTCGTTCAGAATCTGTGTATTGCCTATGTCTCCCTTTAGGACTCTGTGAATCAGCCTGAGTTCTTATTAGAGTTTTTCCAGCTCTGCATCAGCAGATACCCATGGGAGCTTCTGGCCCCCCAGGCAGGTGATTTTCCAAAGCTCAGATAAGAGACATGACTGTGAACAACACCCTGACTCCTGCAGATGGATATCTGATGAACAAACTCCATGGCTAGTTGTACAAGGAGGTCTTTGGGACTCCTCCAAATCTCCTTGCACTGCAGCTTCCCCTACAGTTTAATGGGGATGCCTTACATATTCAGAGGATCAATCCAGTATCAAAAAGGTGGCAACATACTAGCATCCAGAAAGGCATGGTCCAGGAGAATCTGAGAGTCCTACATCTTCATCTGAAGGCTGCTAATATAACACTAATTTCAAAGCAGCTAGGTTGAGGGTCTTGACACAATGTCACATCTACTCCAACAGTGCCACACCTTCTTATAGTGCCAATAGGACAAAATGGCAATGCACATACTGAGAAAACATCTTTACCAACCCTATATCTGATAGAGGGCTAATATCCAAAATATACAAAGAACTCAAGAAGTTACACTCCAGAGAACCAAATAACCCTATTAATGAATAGGGTACAGAGATAAACAGAAAATTCTCAACCGAGGAATCTTGAATGGCTGAGATGTACTTAAAGAAATGTTCAACATCTTTAGTCATCAAGGAAATTCAAATAAAACTGATCCTGAGATTCCACTTCACAGTAGTCAGATTGGCTAAGATCAAAACTCAACTGACAGCTGATGAAAGTTGGAAATATTTCTACCTTAAATGCAGCTATGCCACTATGGTGCATATAAGCAAAAGATTCTCCAATACATTAAAAGGAATATGCACCAGTATATTAATAACAGCCTTATTATATAATAATCAGAAGATGAAAACAACCCAGATGTCTCTCAACAGAGGAATGGATACAGAAAATATGGTACATTGTACAGTGGAGTACTATATAGCTATTAAAAAAAAAAAAGACTTCATGAAATTTGAAGACCAGTGGTTGGAAGTTGAAATTGAAATATCATCTTGAGTGTAGTATCCCAGTCACAAAAGGACACACATGGTATGTACTTTTGATAAGTAGATGTTAGTCAAAAAACTGCATGGAATGCTCATGAAACAATTCACACACAATATGTAACCCAGAAAGACGGAAGACCACACAAAATGTGGATGTTTCTGTCCTACTCAGAAGGGGGAAGACAAGAATGTTTGGAGATAGGAGGAGAGAAGGATCTGGGATGGAGAGAAGAGTAAGAGGTAAGAGTGGGCTGGTTCAGATATGGGAGGAGATAGGGAAGAAGTACAGAGGGTAACTCATTTGAAAGGAGGTCTGTAGCCATGGGGGAGGGGGAAGTGTTTGTAGCCACTATAAAGTCCCAGATGCCAGGGACCCAAGAGATTCCCAGGACGCAACATGGAGGACATTATCCTAAATACCAAACAAAGGGCAGGTAGGAACTATACAAACCATATTCAGTGGATATGCATGGCCACAGTTGAAGAGTGGGGCCAGTTAACTGCCTCAAAAATACTAATTCAGAATTACTTCTCTCAAAAGAAAATGCAGAGATAAAGAAAGGAGCAGAGATTGAAGGAAAGGCCACCCAGAGACTGACACACCTACTGTTCCATCCCATTCTCTCTCTCTCTCTCTCTCTCTCTCTCTCTCTCTCTCTCTCTCTCTCTCTCTCTCTCTCTCTCTCTCTCTCTCTCTCTCTCTCTCTCCCACACAGGGCGATAATGCCCTCCTCACTGGTCTGCACTCACAGGCACTTCAGATTCAGGAAGAGGCAGCCTTTCTTCAAGTTGAGGGCCTTGAACACCTTCCCATAGGCGCTTTAGCCAATCTCCTTTCATGCACTCATACTGCTGATCAGAGCGACTCAGGCTGTCCTTCTCCATGCTGACTGCAGGCTGCAGGCGCTTCACAGTGGAACCGGGATGCACACTCGCTGCCTTACAGGCCTCGGGGAGGCATGGAGTCGGACTCGTGGCCTCCAGGCTACAAGGATGGATCTCAGGCACAGCAGCAGTGAAACTCCACCTGGCCAAGTCGCCAAGCCTCTCCGCGCCAACACTACAGGAGAGCTCTGATCCCTCCTCTTCCCCCTCCTCAGTGATTACATAGTCCGCCCACAATCTCAGCACCAAGAAGGAGGAGGAGGAGGAGACAGGAGGACAAGGAGAAAGTGTGATCAGACTGCCCAGGAGACTTCCACCGGGTTCCACCAGCTCCTCCCTCCCCTTCACTCGCCCTGGCTGCCTTATCCAGCCGGGTTTCTCAGAGAAAAAACAAGTTACTTTTCTTCCCCAGCAGGGCTCCTGCAGTCTTAGCAAGGAAAAGGTTGCTGGGGCACCTCCGGATGAGCACTGCGCGGGAAGCAGCAGGACTAGATGGGGCGTGCAGAGCAGCCCAGAGTGTGCCTGGAGAATGTGTGTGTGTGTGTGTGTGTGTGGGGGGGGGGGGGGTGTATGGGAGGAGCCGGCGCTTCAATGTCCTGGCTCAATATTTATACCTATATCGTTGTTCTCCGCTGCACTCCCTGACTAAGGGGTCCTAATCATGCGGGGTACAGGGCGACCTGGGGTAATTCAGAAGCTGGCATGAAAGCACCACAGGTTCACAGGTGTGGGGCCCCAGAACGGGGTTGGGGCTCCTAGGACCCTGTAATCTCATGCTGCCAGTCTGCCAGTGGGGATGGTCAGACATCTGCTTGGAGATTGTTTCCTTTCTTTCTACGTTCAGTTTTTGTACAGGGAGACATTTGAAAGGGACTAGTTCTCACAAATGGTGTTTGGGGTATGGCAAGCTTAGTGGGAGACAAAATTCTCCTCCAACTCAGAGGACCTAACTGGTGGATACTCAGGGAGAACAGACCATATGTTGGGGAGGGCTGGGGATACTAGAGGAGGGAGAGAGAGGGGCCCTGGAAGGGGAGAAGTGTCATGCCACCCACCCCCACCCCTGCACACACACTAAGATCCTAAGGGTGTAGGAAAGGCAGGTCCATCACACTTTCAGTCATCCTGTCCTGAAAAAGTAACTTCAGGACTTTTCTAGCTAACTGGGACTGGCCCTTAAGTTTTCGACCCATGCAAAAGCAACCGCCCTTATGATGGTGGGGGTGGGGGGCAGTAAACATAGGTCTCCCAGGTGTGAGAAGGGGCAGCGCTTGTGTCACTACTTCTGAGAGTCACAACTGTATTACTCTAAAGCTTCTTAGGAAATGAATATTCATTTGGGGTTCATAAGAAATCAGGAAACCTAGAGCTATCTGTCTCTCATTTCCTTGAAATACAGCATTGGTGATAACTGTAAAGCAGAAATACTGACTTTCCAGGAAAAGACTTCCCAACTACCCATGTTGAGGTTTCCCAGGCATGTTGAGACATGGCTTTCTTTTTAGGTAATATTAGTGTGACTACACATTTGGTGCCTTTTTGGATTTTCTTTATTTGTTTGAAATTGGAGCGTTGCTATTTTTTTATTATTATATGTATGTTTTGCCTGCTGCAATCCGCACTTGGTAACAGCAAAACCTGCAAAAAGCAAGCTAGCCAGGCACCAGGGGCAGGCCCCCACAGGCACCCAGTGGGGGCTCTAGAAATCCCACCATAACCACATCTGTGCACCAAATGCATGCAATTCCTCCAGAAGCCAGAAGAGGGCATGGTGTTCAACCCAGAGACTCATTAATAGGATTGTTAGCTGCCTCTGGGTCCTCTGGTAGATAAACAAATGCTCTCAATGGAAGAGCCTTCTTTCCTGTCCATACACTACATTTCTTCTTTGTCCTTCCAGACTGTGTGGTTTTTATTTAAATAAGATAATCCACAATCAAAGATAGAAGTTTATGGAGACCTATAGGTTCAGGTGCTTGAAGATGGAATGCTAATTTCCATAGGTTACCTAGCAGGCACCCATGCAGAGCTCTTGTGGGTTCAAGATAAGGCCATAGAATTGAAAAGTTGGAGCAGACCTGTCACCTCTCATGTAGGATAACCAGGCAGACTAGGCATGAAATGCCTACTTGATGAAATGCAGAATTGAGAAGTTCCTCAGTGGGTAGAGTTAGAGGAAGGAATAACCATTTAAGGCCAGCTAACAAGTGTTGGGATGAAACTTCAAACTCTCCTGCATGGATGGAGCCTGAAATAGAGGTCACATGCCTATGGTGGAGAGCATGTCTGTGCAAGGCTAGGAAGGGAGAGAGATGGCTGATATTGATCTTAACCACACTAGATCTCAGAATTTATTGAGGTAGTACTTCTTCCAGTGGATGCTTCATGCTTGTGAAGGTCTCCTGGAACAGATCTCATTTCTGAGACTAAATGTGAGTCAGAGACATAATGTGTGAAGGAATTCATCCCGTGGATCCCCAAACTGGTGCTGTCAAACCAGGGCATTTAACCAGAAGCCTTAGAAGGACTGGGGATGTGTTAAGTTGCATACTGTCTTTGGACAACTTCTCTTTCTAAGCTAACTCTGACACAGAAAGGGACACCTGTAAACACACAGGAAGCCAATCATTATCACGTGATACGGCTCTTCTTGTCCATCTTTCAATTCTCTGGTGGATCCTGAGCCTTATTTACTTGTAGGTCTTCAGTGTAGTGCTTGGCTGTTTTGGTAAATGCTACCTGTCAGGTAGCTTAACCTGTTATCTACTAATGGTATTTGTGCAGGTAGATAACAGCTTGACATCAGTCTTTAAATGAGTAAACTGTCCTGAGTATGCAGTGTGAAGTGAGACACTTCCTTTTCGCTTTCAGATAGATATTCCTAGTCTTGAAAGCATTCTCTCAGCAATTCTCAAGGACCAATCTTGTAGCAGCCAAACTGACTATGGTGTCTCAAATTGCCACTTGCCTTGTTGCTGTTGTAGCAGATGAATGAAGTTACAGGCCTGGAATGTAACTCAGGGAGCGTGGACATTTATTAGGTTCAATCATAGCACGGGGAGGTCAAAGAGAAGAAAAATTACCCCATTTCATCCAGACTTGTTGGAGACAAAAAACTGTGAGGCTCCATGGAGGCTTTTAAAGTCTGCCACCCACCTCATAGATCCCTCCCAGACTCCATTTATTTCCCTTAATTGAGTAGATCTATTCTCTGGGGAAAGTTTCCATAGTTGAGGTATAACCCCGAATGTACATACGAATACATAGATTACGACATTCTGTGTCTGTGGTGACTGGCTGATGAGATGGCTCAGTGGATAATGGTAATGCGACCAAGCATAGAGACCTGAGTTCTTTCCCTGTGACCCACATGATAGGAGAGAAAAAAACTCCATATTTTGTCCTATGGCTTTCATGTAGGTAGGGGTGCCAAGTCTTAGCCCACAACAGCTCAAGTTTCCCATTGCTCACTTACTGAAAACTCTCCATCAGATACACACATCACTTGTCCAAACTCATTCTTTGCAGCTCACCTCCCAGGATTTCTATGTGAAATGACCCCTTGTTATGAAAAATCAGGAGGAGGGAGGATGCTGGCAGTTGGAACAGCTCTTATAAAGCAGAAGGAGAGCGAGTGAAGCAGGGGAAATTTTAGAGCAATTTGTGTTGTGGAGAATTTCACGGAAAAACAAAACAAAACACCCATACACTTAAAATAAAATTTAGTGAAAAGACAGGAGAATTTGGATAGAAAAAAGTTAGAAGGAGAAGCACCCACACCGGGCACTGTACACTTACCACATAACAAGTGTCTGCATGTGACCAGGATGAATGTTAATG
>NW_028227267.1:33573851-33816351 GCF_978045245.1 Mus caroli | reverse complement strand
TGATATAAGTGAACTTCTTGAACCTGTATTCAGGCCACTGTTGCTCTATTGAGTTGTGTGATAACGATAGAACATGCGCTAGCACCAGGTTGGCTTGCTTGCTCTTTAACTGGAAACTATGTGTTTCTTCTTTTCTCTCTCTTCTTCCTCCCACTGTGAGGCAGCGAGCAACAAGCATCTCCAGTGGCTTCTGGGAGCAGATGGTGAGGTCTGGGTGTGGGTCATGGGCGAAGGCCCTGGAGACAAGCCCTACGAAGAGATATCTGAAGAACTGATTGCAGAGAGGGCCCGGCTGCAAGCACAGAAAGAGGCTGAAGAGCTCTGGTGAGAGGTGCTGGCTGGGAGGGTGCTGGGTAGGGCCTGAGCATGGAGTCTTGGGGAGATCTAAGCCATGAGTGGAAAAATGAGGTGCTGATCAGTGGTTGGCTGTGTTGAGTTCTGTAAAGATCAAGTGACCAAGACATCAGAGTCTTCCATCAGTAAACCTTGTGGGGTCGAGTGTTAGACCTAGCTGCACGCTAATCTGGGCCCTCAGTTTTTTCCTGTTGGGGACATGACCTAAAAAACTAACACCCCTTCCTATGTATGAAGTGTGCATTCACCTGGGTGTTATGGACAGCATGGTGTGTGTGTGTGTGTGTGTGTGTGTATGTATATGTGTGTGTTTTGGCATGTTCATGTACTTATGTGCCCCTGTTTATGTGCACACGTGTGTGTAAAAGCCAGAGGTCAATGTCAGATGTCTTCTTTTGTTGCTCTCCACACTAATTTTTGAGGCAGGGTCTCCCATGGAACCTGTAGCTCACCAAATGCAGCTAGATTGTGTGGTCAGTGAGTTTTCTGGATTCTCCTGTTTCTGTCTCCTTACTGCTGTGATTATAAGCATGTGTTACTGCATCCAGATTTATATGAAGATGCCAGGGATATGAATTCATTTCCTGTGATCGCAATGGCAAGTCCTTTACCAACTTAACTGTTTCCATACATAGCCCAAGCCACTGTGCAACGTTCCCTCGGGGATGGTCTACCCGAGGGGCTTCATCTTGGCTATGTGTTGTTTTTCTGCACATTATTTACATTTTCACAGTAGAAGAACGGCTGAGTCTTCAGGAAAGTTTGGAGTTAGACTCTATCAAAATTTTTTTTTTTCTTGTCAAACTTGGAAATCTATATAACGGTGCCTCCAGCATCAAGTTTGAACGATGGTGTTTTAGTTGTGAAATTGTAAAAACATGTAAAGAAGACTGAAGACTAGAATGAGTTGAAGAGCACCCACCACCCATCACCCAAGCTAACCATGAGGACTATTTAAGAGACAAAAATGACTTTATTTATACCTTGCCAAATCCTATCAGTTCAAATCCTTGTGCTGTTGAAGATTCTTATGTAGTGCTCTGTTACACAGGAATGCAGCCCATTTGTGTTTTTGATAGACATTTAAGTTGCATATCATTTCTTTTATAAACCTCTGCTGAGCATCTACTATGTACACCATCTTCTACTTGAGTAAGAAACGGGACTTTCGTGTCTTGTTTCTTGCCTTCCAGAATGGTGCTGCTGTTTGACCATTCCCTACAAGAGTGTCATCTCTCCCCTCCTTTACCATGTTGAGTTCTGTTTATCATTGTCTTTGCTGTTCTGTGCACCAAAGGAAGCCTGCTTGTTGCTTTTATTTGAAGTTACACTGAATCATCATCTTCTAGTTTTTTCACCAAACTTACCCCTGCTGCTGTTCTCTTGGAAGGAGACAGAAGGAAGCAGAGATCACCAAGAAGTTCCGGGATGCCTTGGCCAATGAGAAAGCTCGGATTCTGGCAGAGAAGTGGAAAGTGGAGATGGAGGACCGCAAGGCTGCTAAAATTTTGGAGGAACGTATACACGAGGAATTCAAGGTGGGTGTGTATGAGGGGCACCTGCGCTTGCCTCCAAGCTCAGTGTGGCCACCCTCTCGTTTGAATCTGTTCTTGGCCATTGGTTTGTCTTGGGTGTGTTACAAGACAGAAATCTGGCGTGCCTGTGCAGGAAGGAACTTGACACACCTTAGGCCCATCTTTTTTTTGTTGCTGTTGTTGTATAGATGAGGGAAGTGAGGGCCACATGAGTAAAGGGAATTGCCAAGGCCACATATGACAGGGGTTGTAACAGAGTCAAGAACAGAATATTGGCCTTCTCTGCCCCAGACGAGAATGCTGTGAAATGGGGCCCCAGGAACGAGCTTCCAACCAGATCAGCTAGAACTCACTTCCAGCTCTACTACTGACTATTTTGTGACCCTGAGCTGCTTGCTAAACTTCTCTGAGAAATCACCTTGTTTTTGGCAAAATAATAAAGTTTTTTTTTCTTTTTTCTCTTCTCTTCTCTTCTCTTCTCTTCTCTTCTCTTCTCTTCTCTTCTCTTCTCTTCTCTTCTCTTCTCTTCTCTTCTCTTCTCTTCTCTTTCCTCTCCTCTCCTCTCCTCTCCTCTCCTCTCCTCTCCTCTCCTCTCCTCTCCTCTCCTCTCCTGCTCCCGCCCCCACCCCATCTCCCTCTCCTCTCCTCTCCTCTCCTCTCCTCTCCTCTCCTCTCCTCTCCTCTCCTCTCCTCTCCTCTCCTCTCCTCTCCTCTCCTCTCCTCTCCTCTCCTCTCCTCTCCTCTCCTCTCCTCTCCTCTCCTCTCCTCTCCTCTCCTCTCCTCTCCTCTCCTCTCCTCCCCTCTCCTCCCCTCCCCTCCCCTCCCCTCCCCTCCCCTCCCCTCCCCTCCCCTCCCCTCCCCTCCCCTCCCCTCCCCTCCCCTCCCCTCCCCTCCCCTCCCCTCCCCTCCCCTCCCCTCCCCTCCCCTCCCCTCCCCTCCCCTCCCCTCCCCTCCCCTCCCCTCCCCTCCCCTCCCCTCCCCTCCCCTCCCCTCCCCTCCCCTCTTCTTTTCTCTTCTTTTCTTTTCTTTTCTTTTCTTTTTGGTCAGGGTCTTTCTATGTATCTCTGGCTGACCTTAAATTCCCTAGAGTTATTTACCTCTGCCTCTCACGTCCTGTGATTAAAGATCTTTGCCAGCATGTCTGGGAGGACTTTTATTTTTATGAACATTTGGGGAGAGGACCTAAGTGCTTTTCTGGCCTAGGAATGGCTGATCATTTGGTGGTGTTAGCTAAATCTAGAAGATCTTGGAATCGGTAAATGAGTTTCATGGTTTTCTGCTAGTGTGATGGTCAGCTTTAATTATCATCTTGACACAATCTAGAATCACCTGGGAAAGGAGTCTTCACGAGGAGTTGCTTAAATTAACTGGTCCATGGACCAGTCTGTGCAGCATTATCTTGATCACATTAATTGATGTATGAAGATTCAGCCAAAAAGTGGCAGCAGTTCGCTGTATTTGGACCCTGGACTATATAAAGGAGGGGGTGAGCTGAGTGCAAGCACACATACATTTATTTTCTCTCTGCTCTTGACTGGATATGGCTGTTTTGAGTTTCTGCTGCCTTGACTTCACAACAATGATGGACTGCAACCTACAGTTATGAACTAAAATAACTCCTTTCCCCGAGTTGCTTTTGTCAGAGCATTTTATCACAGCAACAGAACGGAAACTACAACAGGTAGGGAGCTTAAATCACCTGAAAACATTTTTTTTTGTTATTGTAATAATATGGGTGGAATACATTTATTTAATAGAAAACAAAAAAATACAGATAAGCAGAAAAAAGCATATTCAATTCCCATATTGTACTGTTTTGTAAATTGTATTATTGAAATCAAACATAGCTGGACATTATTCAAGGAAAGAAAACAGAGTTTGGGGCTGAGAATACAGTATGTACAGAGCTCTGGGCTTCATATACAACGTTTGCCAAAAGCAAAACTTAAAACAAAAAACATGTTTGTTTTTGGTAACTATTGAAAGTAGGAGAGAGAGCTGAAATTCCTCAGTGTTTGCAGAGGTGATTGCAGAGGTGGGAGTGACGACTGCCAGGCAGGGCAGGGAAGAGCCTGCCCTCAGCAGTTAGCGAAGGGAAGAAGCTAGGAGAAGCCAGTCAGAGTCAGCATCTAACTAAATGCTGCATTCCTTTGGCCAAGCAGTGAAGTGAGGGATCTGTCCTCCCTTAGTAGCTGGGATCTGTCCTCACTTCTAGTGGTTACAGTGCAAAGAACAACTCTCGGGGCCTTGAGACTCCTGCTTCTGGGATAGAAGAGAAGTTATCACAAAGGTAAGTTCCTAAGAACATACAGCTTAGTCAGGTGCAGGCTAGACCACATTGTACATTTGGCTTAGATTTATGCCAGGGAAGGGGTCTTCCGAGCTGGAAGCTAAGCTGGAGCTTGGTCCAGTCTCTCCATGCACAGCTTGGAAGGAGTTCAGCTTTGAATTCCGCTTGTCAGCGTCTTTATAGCATTTGGGCCTTTTAAAGCCTATTCCTCCTCAGCAATTACATCGTGGGGATGTGGAGAGAGTTTCCTCAGCTGTCCTTGCTCTTCTTAGTTTTGGTTATTGTGTTTTCACATGTATGGAAGCTCAAGACATTCATGAGTCAAGTTCCCCAATCTTATCTGGGCGTTAAGCCTAGAAGCTTGACTGTATTTGCTTTTATACATTTCACGCCTCTGCTTCTCTGTGTTGAATGTGTCTTCATTTTGAGAGAGTGTAGTATTGTGCTCTGACGTTTATTTCCCAGCTCTGTGTTACAGCATTTGGTTGAGCCTCTTCCTTTACATTTGTCTGCTGTCTTGACTGGACTTGCCCCCAGATTTCTTCATTCTTTTTTTTCTCCTCTATGATTTATTATTCCCACCCCAGACTAATTGTTTAATTATCAAAGCTTTAAAAATATTTTAAAACACATATTTAGGTAAGAAAACCATCATTTTTCGTTTGCAAATGAAATTTGTCTTTGGCTAATAACCTCATCTATTTTTTTTCTACCAACAGAACTTTTGAACACCTTTCTTACCATTCTTCCCCTCAAATAATGATCCATGGTGATTTTTACTGGGATTGCTCTAAGTAGTAGCTATGTTTATGGAAGGTGAACATTTTTAAAAACACAGAATCTTGGAGTCTTCTTCTGGAATGTACTGTGTCCTTTGTGATTTAAAATTGCTTCCCTCTGTATTAACTTTAATTCCAAATTTGTAAAAATGAATGGTTTCATTGATCCAAACAGCCTCAGTAACTTCTTTAACCTGTGAGCTTTTCTGGATCCTGGTAAAATTTTTGAGTATTCTACACTTTCTTTTTAGTTGAATCATAGGCTGAATACTTTTTGCTGTTTTGAATGAGGTTACCTCAGTGTGTATGTATAAACACACACACACACACACATAATAAAAAATAAACATTTATATACTTTTCACTTACATTTATTAATAATATTTGCCAAAATTTACTGTTTCTTTCATACATATTCATACATATGGATATATACACACATATATGCATGTCTTTACACATACATTTGTACATGTCTGTATACATATGCACACACATATACACATAAACACATGTGTGTGTGTGCATATATACAGAGAAACACATTTATATATACACTTGTGTATCTTTTTGTCATTGATTTGTTAAACAACTTTAACAAAGGTCATGTAGATGACACTCTAGTTCAACTGTCAGCTAAGAACTTTCTGAACATTGCCAGGTAATATTTTTAGGCTATGGGAGGTATATTGTCTATGTCACACTATTCAGTTAACACTGTAGTACACTAGTCACTGTCTACAATATGCATGTGGCTATATTCCAAGAAGACATAATTTTTAAAGACAGTGGAGGTTAGAGTTTCCCTGATAGCCTGATAAGGCTCTAAGCTCATTTGCATGCACCTCCTTTGGATAAGGGCACTGCCCTTCAATTGTTACTATACCTATTTCAGTTCAAAGTAAAACTATAAGGCATCTGTTAGGTCCAAAAGAAACCCAGGATAAATGGCTAACTGTGCTGCCTCTTAGTATACCAAAGTGTGCTGGTCTCCAGGGTCACTCAGTACCTGTGGCTCTTCTTAGCGTTTGTCACCCTGTCCCACCCTAAACTTCTCCAGCTCATGGGCTTCTCTTCCCCCAGTTTCTTATTCCGATATAACCCTGCCGTTTCAGCCTTGTGCTCTCTTGCCCCTCTCTCTTGGTCCCCCACCCTGCTCATGGTCCAGTCCATTCTGCTGTCCATGTTCAGTCTTTTGCTCTGCCTCTAGCTGTACTGTACCTCCTACCTATCATAACAACCTTCTCTTCAACCATACCTTGGAGCTGTCACACATGTGGTGCCTGAAACCCCCACTTTACACCTATCCAATCCAAGTGTGCACAGAGGTTTATACTATCGAGGTTTATATATGATTTAGTTTTAAATTGACTTTGGAAGCAAAGCATGTCCTTTCTGTATCTCCAACAGTGATCATTATAGACTATATTTTGTCTTCTCTCCATACATGGGGATTGGATTGAGGTAAGGAAGAGCCAGGCCTTGAGTTCACTGCACAGGGCCATCACAGAGGGGTCATGTTATTGGTAGAGATTCTTTGGTTGATGGTCTCCTTGAAAGCCTCATGGATGAAAGGGTGACATACTGTGAGGAGCTCTGGCAGGGCTCCCAGTGGTGTCAGTGAGGCCATTTGGCCAGGCCTATAGACCCCTCCCCAGGAACTCAGAGGTGTCTGGTGTCTTTTTCAAAGAAGATTCTGGTTTTTATCTTTAGTTTAAAACAGAAGATGTTAACTATGCATGTTTAAACTTTAATACAAGTAGGCACCCTGATTTAGCACGGCTTCACTGTGAGAAGTTCCAGAAGTGTGAGGCATAGGAGACGGGCTCTAGGTAACCTGGTCTACTCTCCAACCTATTCCTTTGAGCTTATTCTGGATCCATCCATCATGGGCTCATCTCTCCCACCAGCAGACAACTTCTGGCCCTCTCTGCTCTCTAGCCTTGCTCAAACCAGACTCATGAAAGTACTGCTGTGCCTTATTCAACTCCTCTGGGTATAGCATGTTGAGAAAAAGGCATTGGCCCCTCTTTCATCACTTCTCCAAATCCAACTTGTACTTGAGTTTCCAGGAAAGGAAAAAAAAATTAAAGGGGTTATTGCATTCCTATTTTCAAGACTCTCTGAATGTTGGAATCTTAACATCAATAGATATGATAAAAATAATCCAAGGCAGTCTCTAACCTGATACATCAATCCCTCGTTTGGGCTCTCTATTGCTGCAGAATAACCTACCAGAAAACAAATGTCTTAACACAACCACCAGTTTATTCACTTGGGATTCTGTAAGTTAATAATTCAGGCAGGCCTTCGCTCAACAGCAATTCTGTACCACACAGTATCGGTTGAGGTTAGTCCCTTGGCTGAGCTCATTCCCTGGGGTGGCCTGGCAGAATGAGAGGAATTTGGTATGTGCTGGCTGCTTTACTACCCTCCACATAGTCACAGGACCTTGCTTTTAACAGGGTAGCCTAGGGTGTAGGACTATTTTGAGCAGCTCCCCAAAATGAAAACTAAAAGAGGTTTAAGTAGAAGATTGGTTCTTTTGCAGGCTTCGCTGAAAAGGGCCATAGGCAGAATACACCCAAGAATCGTGTACATATAGGAAAAATGTTTACTCCTTATTTTACCTTAACCCAAACTGAAAATACCCTGAGTCAACAAGAAAAACCTAGAAAATGCTAAAACACAATCTGCTCAAAAGGGATAGGTTGGAGGGTCTTGGAACTCTACTTTTAAAAGTATGTACAACAGTGAAGCCTTAGTATACAAGGGCATGGCTGGGTTAATCTTAGGATGCTGGTGACAGTATAATTCCAGTTATAGCTTCAGGAAAAGAGGTCAGTTCGATTTTTTTCAATAGTTCAGATGTGAAGTTGAGATAGGCTGTGATTCTCGGGCAGAAAAGAATGGTGGTGGGTGGTATCATTAACAGGATGTGGTGGAATTAGAATGAAAAGAAAGGACAAGGGCAAGGGCAAGGACTTTGTCACAGGCCAAGGGAGGAGCAGCCAGTAGCAACTTCCTACAGTGGCAGTTGGATACAGGTGCAGACTTGGAAGGAATGAACCTGGAGGGGAATGTGCCAGCTATGTAGTGGCTTTGCTTCTGAAGAAGAGAGTTGGAGTGGATTGAGAGGAGAGAATCTGAGAAGCTAGTGGTTGAGGGAGGGGCAAGGCTTGCTTGAGATGGTGTGCTTTGCAGCTGTAGGCAGCTTCTTGTAATTGTCTAGGTTGTTGAAAAGACAATGCTGAAATTTTACTTTAGAAAGTGGAAAAAAAAAGTGTAAACCTCAGAATCGTTGTGTGCAGTTGCAATGGAAGGCCAGCATAGAACACAGTACAAATTAGTAATCTGTTTTAAAAAGGCTTTCTGGCTTTTCAAACAGCCTTCAGCTGTATCTCTGTGGCAGACCACTTGCCTAACATGCCGATAGCCCTGCTTTCAAATCCTAGTACCTGGCAACAAATAATAAAACAAACAAAGACCTCACGGAGTAGAAAGCCATTCTCTTGGGGGCTGAAGAGATGGTTGAGTGTTTAAGAGCGCTGACTGTTCTTCCAGAGACCCCAGTACCCACATGGATGTTACAACAGTTTGTAACTCCAGTTCTTGGGGATCCTGTGACCTCTGTGGATGCTGCCACGTGTGTGGGACACAGATGTACATGCAGGCAAAATAACTATACACATAAAATAAAAATAAGGGGGGAAAGGCCCATAGAAACAAAACAAAATCCAAACCAATCCTTATCTCATTTACTGATGCCGTTAGAAAGCAATGTGCAGGCGTATAAAGTGGTTCTTTAGGAAACTGGGGCCTGATACTGTTTGTAGCTTGCTCCTCTCTTCTTCCTTGTAAGGCTACGCCTGTATGCTTCTCCTATGCAAGATCACAGAAGAAGGCTCACAGAGCTCTCTTTCTCTGGTCCCTTCAGTTTCACTTTCCTTCTTAACTTCCAAGTTACTCACCAATCACATTTTCCTGACTTGAGGCCGCTCTGTTTTTCTTCCCCTGGCACTGTACTTTTAGGATAGAGTTTCTTTTAGTGGCTGGATGGCATCCTCACCAAACATCAGGGTCTTGATCCCAATAAGATCATAAATGGTGGTCAAACTTTTCATATTTCATTTTTTTTCTCTCGAAAATTGTGTCTTCACATAATTTTCTGTGTGGCTGGAGATTTGGTTCAGTGATTAAGAACACTGGCTGCAGGTGGGTTTTAATCCTAGTACTCAGCACAAGGCAGGCTAATCTCTGAGTCTGAGGCCAGCCTGGTCTACAGAATGAGTTCTAGAATAGCCAGGGACACATAGAGAACCCCTGTCGCATCCCTGCCTCTCTCCCCCCACCCCACACAATAACATTGTCTGCTCTTCCAGAGGACTGGAGTTTGATTTCTAGCACCCATGCAGTGGCTAACAACCATCTGTAACTCCAGTTCCAGGGGATTCAACGCCCTCTTCTGGCTTCCTCAGGCACTGAACCCAAGTGAGGCGAAGATATAAAAAAATACCCACATACATAAAATACAAATAAGTAAAACTTAAAAAACTTGGTAGGCTGTCAGGAACAGGACACCATGACCTGGCTCACCTCCTCCCTCTCATAGATAATCATAATCCCTGTTGTCTTTCCTATTATTCATTAATCTACTTGCATTTAGAAAACACCTACTGTATGTCCAGCTCTGCCCTGTGACTTGAAGAAGGAGGAAGAGACAACATGGTTCCAGCCTTGCTGTTGTGGAATTTAGCATCTCACAGGGCACAGTGGCATTGCTAGGAATAAGAACACAGTCAAAAAAGCATTTATCTCTTGACATCTTCAATTGGCATTAGGGAGACCCAAGCCTCAGCAGTGTGCTGCTACTGATGAATTATCAGGAAAGAGGGGTGGAATAATCTCAAAGGGCCTTGAGCAGCGAGCACAGGGCTGTGTCCATCCTGGGTGGAATGTATTTGTGTAGCTGCTTCTTGGTCGAGTTGGCCTTTGGCTGCTTCAGTGATCTCAGACCGGCCCAACAGTTCAGGTGCTTGCCATGACAATGAGAATGCTTAGGTAATTTTTGCTGTGAGAGTTGAGCCATTTTAGTGAGTCCTTGAGGAGAAAAATGCAATTTAGTGGATTTGTAGTTACAGACTGTTTTCTTTTGTTGTCCACATCTTTGTGAAGAGATCTGCCTTTGTCACAGTAAATGACCAGTTGTTTCCCTTTGAGAGGCGAGGTTGTTGCAGACCATTGGCTCCCTGGGCAGTGCTCCACTCTCAAGAGGAGAAACAGCTGAACAATGCCACTGTTGTTTAACATCCTGACTCCTGTTACCCACAGCTGGATGGTGGAGAAACTCTACCTTGTAATTTGAAGTGGAGAAATCAGCTTATTTATCACACACCAGTCCCGGCCATTTGACCCAACTCAGTTGCCACTGCCCACCCCTCTTGACATTTCCACCCCGCTCCTGCTTCCCACACTTTTTTTTTTTTTTTTTTTTTTATCTATGTTGAAGTCTGAAATTCCCAGTACTTTAGCACATAACTGTATTCGAAGGCAAGGTCCTTACAAGCAATCTTTAGTGTTGGTTGGTCCTGAATACAATATGGCTAGTGTCCTTCTAAGGAGGATAAATCGGACACAGTGTGAAGCAGTGGGAAGGTAGACACTTTCAGGGCAAGGAGAAGCTTCAGAATGAATCAACCCTGCTGACCTGTGTTAGCACATGCCACCTCTAAAACTGTGAGGAAGCACTCTCTTGTTTAAGACATACAGCCAGTGTGCTTTGTAACGGCGAATTAATACAGTTTATATATGAGACTCTTGGCTTTGACAGGAGTCAACTGACTTCCTGGAAGGCCCCTGTGGGTGGGTGATAAGAATTGAAGTGTCTGCAGAAGGATGCTTTGGCTAGTGTCTAGTGTTCTGAGTGACACAGTGGCCATGGTCAGAGATTAGGGAGCCCTGGAGGAAGAAAACAAAATATATTAGGTAAAATATGAAGGGCTGTGCCAGCATCAGTTAAAACAGCTTACGATGCATTAGAATTAGAGACATGGCTTTGGATTTTACATCAGTCGGAAACTGCTTTAAAATTCCCCACGTTAAAGCCACATATCTAATCTATCCTTCCCATGTCTATCTTTGAGGGATCTGAGCCGAAGAGCTGAGAAGCCATCCTGTCTCTACCTTAAGCCCACATTTCTCTCATCTTGGATGTCCTGATGGGCTGTGTGTGGTCATCTCTTCTTTCTCTCTGTGGTGTCTAGATAACTATCCCTCTGTTCTGTGAAGGCTGCTCTTGTCACAATCTCTAGTCACTTCCAATGACTACACCCAGTTGTCCCTGGGAGCTGTCTTATCTTTGTCATGTCTCAGTAGGCTTCATTTCAGCTCACTGCTCTCTGCCTTAAATGCTCCCTCTTCCTGGTTGTTCAGTCATTCTCCCTTCTAGGTTATAATCTTAACGTTGGCTTTCTTTATTAGTCTTCTTAATCTGTTGTCTTTCAGTCACACCACTAGGTCCCATCCATTGGAATGCGGATTACACACACCCTCCTCGTTAATATGCATACATGAGCTTTGCCCTTAAGCCCCATGCTCCCTTAATCTCAGCATGTTACTACTCACTTCTTTTGAGTGCCAGAAGGCGTCTCAAACACAAACACCTTAGAATTCTGACTTTTCCACTCTAGCCACAGTGAGTAACTTTGTACACAAATAGGCTGGTGTTTATTGTGACACATGGGTTTTCGCATATGTGGCTCTGTTGTCTGAAAAATTCTTCTCCTGTATTCACTTGGCGGTGTTTTGCTTGTAACTTGCGTGTCAGATTGCGTGCCATTTCCTGTGAGAGATCTTCATACCATGGATCACATAGTCTGTGGCAGACACTGTTATTCACACTGGTCATTCTTTTATGCAATTTCTTGGACTTTAACTTGTTTGTGTAGTGTTCTCACCACCAAGGGGCAAGCTCTGAGTGAGTGAGTGAGTGAGTGAGTGAGGACTTTAGTTTTCACACTTCACCACAGTAGACCTGAGAGTGTCATAGGTGCTCAGAAAGACTTAGTACTGATTTAATAAAGCCACATAGTGGGGATCCATCCCATAATCAGCCACCAAACCCAGACACTATTGCATATGCCAGAATGATTTTGCTGAAGGGACCCTGTTATAGCTGTCTCGTATGAGGCTATGCCAGTGCCTGGCAAATACAGAAGTGGATGCTCACAGTCATCTATAAGATGGAACACAGGGCCCCCAATGGAGAAGCTAGAGAAAGCACCCAAGGAGCTGAAGGGGTCTGCAACCCTATAGGTGGAACAACAATATGAACTAACCAGTAACCCCAGAGCTCGTATCTCTAGCTGCATATGTAGCAGAAGATGGCCAAGTCAGCCATCACTGGGAAGAGAGGTCACTTGGTATTGCAAACTTTATATGCCCCAGTTCAGGGGAATGCCAGGGCCAAGAAGTGGGAGTGGGTGGGTAGGGGATCAGGGCGGAGGGAGGGTATAGGGAACTTTCGGGATAGCATTTGAAATGTATATCATGAAAATATCTAATAATAAAAAAAATAAAGCCAGATAACTTCTTTAGTCTGTAGTCTCTAATTCTTAGAGAATGACTCTTGATATTTTTAGAAACACAAATTGATCGTTGAGTTGAAGAAAAGTCCTCAACCATTTGAGAGCAACAGTAGCAACAAAATGTCACTGTGTTTTTTTTTTTTCTTTCTTTTCATTTTAGTTTTTATTTTATCTGTATGGGTGTTTTGCCTGCATGTGTGTCTGTGTACCATGTGCATATAGTGTCCATGGAAGCCAGAAGAGGGCATCAGATCCTTTGGAGCTGGAGTTCAAGACTGTTGTGAGCTGTGGGTGCTGGGACTTAAACCCCAGTCCTCTGGAAGAGCAGCTAGTTCTCTTAGCTGCTGAGTCATTTCTCCAGCTCCAAAATAACAGTTTTTAAAAATACAGAATTAAGAATTTACAGCTACATTGCCTTTTTTCTTTTCTTTTTCTCTTCATTAAAATAGTACTGAAAGCTAGAAAAATGTATAAACCACATGGACAAGAAGGGGTGGGTGAGATGAAAAAATATCCCGACAGAAAGAAATGGGAAGTAACAAAGGAAAAGTCCGAGCCATCAGGCAGAATGGAGAGAGAAGGGTAGGAAAGAAAGCTATTAAGTAAAGGTCTGAACCTGAAGCAGTAGGAAGTCAGCTAGGGTTGCTTCCAGGGTGTACAGAGAAGGAGATTAATTGTTTTTCAGGGTGTTGTCTTTATTATCAACTAGAGCCACCTAACCCCAGCTTGCTAGCTCTGTCCCAGAAACTGATTGATTCTCTTGTAAACTTGTGGAAAAAAAAATACTATATTGGCCAGCAAGATGTGTCTGCTTATCAGACTACCTGTTTGGAACTGGGGCTCAGCCACTGGGCTCCAGGCTAGGCTAACTCCACAAAATGAATCCTGGAGTTTCTGGTCAACTCATGATCATTAACAAGCTATGTCAGAAACACAGTATACATGTTTGTATCTTTCCATACTACATTGAATAACAATTCACACACAATATCAATTTTGTTCACTTTAATTCACTAAGTACTACTATTTTCAGAATTATTAAGACTAGAGCATTGAACCTGGCAGCTCTACCAAATTAGACTTGGCCACTCATCCTCAATAGGCCAATTAAATAGACAAACAGTAGTGATAAGTAGAGGTGAAAGACCCATGGTCTTGACAATACTATATCCAGTCACCACTCTGTGTCCACATGGTCAGGTTTCAGAAAGACCAGGCTCAGCCCTCTTTACTTGTATGCTTTCTTGACCTCTAATGGAAGCAAGTCTGAGGACAGCTGAGTCCTCTTAGCTTTGGAGAAAGCTTTAGAGTTTAAACCTTACTGGGCAGGATGTCACAGTGATGGGCAGGTGCTTCGCAAGCACGAGGCTCTAGAGTGAGGGCTGGCTCTTAACCTGTATGTCTTGACCCCTTTGGTAGTTAAATGACCCTTTCACAGGGGTCACCTAAGACTATAGGAAAACACAAGTATTTACATTATAATTCATGACAAAGCAAAATTATGGTTATGAAGTAGCAATGGAACTAATTTGATGGTTGATGGTCACTATAACATAAGGAATCGTATTAAAGGGTTGCAGCATTCAGATGGTTGAGGTTGAGAACTGCTGATCTAGAGTCTAGGTTCAATCCCCAGTACTGCAAAACAGCAAATAAACTTTGCATCAATATACTGATCCATTTGATTCTTGCCCAGTGTGACTATCACATTTCAGTTGTGTAGTAGTGATCAAGAGCAGAACGGTAAGTCACTGCTGGCCACTTTATTCCAGGCAGCTCAGCTTGACCCCACTGCAATTCCCGTTCTAATCCCGCAGATGGGTTCCCTATTCTAATGCCATTCCATTTCAATAATATTTCAGAGGAAAGAGGAAGAAGAGAGGCGGCGAGGGGAAGAACAGATTCGGCTCCAAGAGGAGCAGAGGGCAAAGGAACTCTATTGGACCCTGAAGCAGGCCCAGCTGCACAGCCAAGCCAGTGAGAATGAGGAGCGTGAATGGGAAGAACAGCGTGAGTTGAGCTGTGCCCAGGCCCTGGAGGCCTGCCCTACTTTCCCCACCAGTTCCTCCCACTGTGAATGTGATCTGCCATCATTTCAGCCTCCTTCCTTACCACACAAGGCTAGACCCGTGTGCATGGCCCTGCTGGGATAAGGACTTCACTGAACTCAGGAGTCTATGTGCCTGCCCTGGAGATGTCTTACATTAAAGAGTGAAACATTACATTTACTGAGTTGCCAATAATTTCCTGACTCTATCCTGTTGTCTGAATTAGTGTTCTGTTGCCATGAAGAGACACCATGACCAAGGCAACTCTTATAAAAGAAAGCACTAGAGTTTTAGAGGGTTAGTCCATGACTGTCATGACTGGAAGCAGACAGGCACATGACGATAAAGCGGTAGCTGAGAGCTTTGTGACCTGTAGGAAGCAGGCAGAAGGGAGGAAGGACACAAAGATAGACAGACAGGGTCAGAGAGACATATACACAGAGAAGGACAGAGTCAGAGAGATAGGGAGACAGATAGAGACTGAGAGACAAAGACAGAGAAACAGAGAGACAGAGAAAAAGACATACAGACACTGGACCTGGAGCAAATTTCTTTCTTTTTTCTTTTTTTTTTAAATTGGATATTTTATTTGTTTACATTTCAAATGTTATACCCTTTCCCAGTTTCCCCTCTGCAAATCCCCTGTATTAGTTAGGGTTTTACTGCTGTTAATAGACACCATGACCAAGGCAAGTCTTATAAAAAACAACATTTAATTGGGGCTGGCTTACAGGTTCAGAGGTTCAGTCCATTATCATCAAGGTGGGAGCATGGCAGTATCCAGTCAGGCATAGTGCAGGAGGAGCTGAGAGTTCTATGTCTTCATCCAAAGGCTGCTAGTGGAAGACTGACTTCCAGGCAAATAGGGTGAGGATCTTATGCCCACACCCACAGTGACACACCCATCCCAACCAGGTCACACCTATTCCAACAAGGCCTCACATCCAGAAGGTGCTACTACCTGGTCCAAGGATATACAAACCATTACATTCCACTCCCTGGTCCCCATAGACTTGTTCAAAAACATGAGTCTATGGGGGGCATACTTAAACATAACATAATGCAAAATGCATTTAGTCCAACTTTCAAAGTCCTCATAGTCTATAGCAGTCACAACTATGTTAAAAGTCCAAAGTTCAAGGTCTCTTCTGAGATTCATTCAACTTAATTAACTGTAATCTTCAAAGCAAGACAGGAAACCAGCTGGGCAAACTCCGAACTCTGCCATCTCCATGGCTGATGTCAAAGTGGTCTTCAGATCTCCACTCCTTTTTCATCTTTATTGACTGCAACAAACTGCTTTCTCCTGGGCTGGTTCCACTCCCTGTTAGCAGCTTTCCTCAGCATGTATCCCATGGCTCTGGCATCTTTAACATCTTTGAGTCTCCAAGGCAATTTCAATGTTACAGCTTCTTGTTTCAGTGTCTGGGATTCCACTTGATCTTTTGGACTCCTCCTAAGGGCTGACATCACTTTTCTAGCTCTGCCCTTTGTAGCACTCTAAGCTCAGGTTGATCCACTCCACTATGGCTGCAGTTCTTAGTGATCACTCCATGATACTGACATCTCCAATACACTGGGGTATTCCACTCCAACTAGGCTTCACCAATAGCCTCTCATAGGCTCTCTTCAGGGTGCCAAGCCTCAAATCCTTTGCATGACCCCTTCAGTCCTGGGCCATCAACTACAGCTGAGGCTTTACCTTCTCCAATGGCCTTCCCTGGCCTATCACAGTGCTAAGCCTCAGCTTCTCTCCATGATCCCTTCATTCCTTCACAAGCAGTACCACCTGAGTGACTCTTACACATTACCAAGTCCAGCCACAGCATGAGGTACAACCTTGGGTATCTCTGGAACACAGTTTCTTTGTGCTCCCAGAAAACAATTTCCAGAAGATTTCACCTCAGTAATGCTGGTCTCTTCTTAATCACTGCTAATTCCTTAGCTCCAGCTAATTAGCATCAATTTTCCCAGTAGTTCCTTCCATTCTTAACTCTAGAGCCAGAGCCACATGGCTGAAGCTGCCGAGTTCTGCTGCTTACAGGAATTAGAACATGATCCCCTTGTACTATTACATTATCACTGGCTTTATGTTTCTAAATCCTTCACTGCCTAAGCTTGGCTATCCTGGTTCTTGCTCTGTAGATTGACCTTGAATGCAGAGATCAGCATGCTTTTCTCATGGGAAAAAAGTGGGAGCATGGCAGTTATCCAGTCAGGCATGGCGCAGGAGGAGCTGAGAGTTCTATGTCTTCATCCAAAGGCCGCTAGTGGAAGACTGACTTCCAGGCAAATAGGGTGAGGATCTTATGCTCACACCCACAGTGACACACCCATCCCAACCAGGTCACACCTATTCCAATAAGGCCACACCTCCAGGTTGTGCCACTCCCTGGTCCAAGGATATACAAACCATCACACCTCCTATCCCATCCCCCCTTACCCAGCTTCTATCAGGGTGCTCCCCTACCACCCACACACTCCCACCTCACTGCTCTAGCATTCCTCTACACTGGGCATCAAGCCTTCAAAGGACCAAGGGCCTCTCCTCCCATTGATGACCAATAAGGCCCCTTTATCTCCTTCAGTTCTTCTCCTAACTTCTCCATTGGGGTCCCTGTGCTCAGTCTGATGGTTGGCTGCAAGCATCTGCATCTGTATTGGTCAGTATCTGGCAGAGCCTCTCAGGAGACCTCTGTATTAGGTGGAGTGGATTTCTTAAATCACACCCCCAGTGACACCTCTCCTCCAACAAGACCATACCTCCCAGTCCTTCCCAAATAGTTCCACTAGCTGGGAACCAAATATTCAAACACATGAGCCTATGAGGGCCATTCTCATTTAAACTATCACAGCTGTACTCTGGTGATTTCAGAAATGGACAATTAGAGCCTTATCTTGGAGGTACTTCCAACCAGAGCAGATGGATATATGGACTCAGGGCTTTGAAGGAGAATGTGTCAGGGACAAGGTTGGAAGTCTTGGTGGGCAGATATGACTCTTAAGATGTCTTTGCTTACAGAACATAGGTACCAAGGAGTAACACAAAATTCAGGGTCACACAGCAGCTTTTGTTTAGATCGTTTTCTTATGAAAGGCAGGCTTTTAACTAACTCTAGTGGTTGGCTGAGCCTGGGAGGGAGGGACAGCCCTCTAGGATCAACAAGGGCTCAAAGGTCAAAGTATCAGTAAACACAAGAGTAAACATTCTTTGTTTTGTTTTATAAAAAAGAAAAGGAAGCCAAGACTATGTTTGGTAGAGGCTAGTTATGATGTGGGGTGGGGTTGCAGTGGCAGGTGGGGGTGATAGGTGGGGGTAGGTGAGGGTGGATAGGGGTGGTGGGTGGTGCATGGTGGAGGTTGGGTGAGGGACTTGGAGAGGGTGGTGCCTCTGTGGGCTCATGCTAAGGCATCCTTTCCCCCTGAGGTAACAGCCACATGATGGGTATAGTATGGAATAGAGTTTATTTAGGGCTTGGGGAGGGGAGTTGAGGAGAGACAGAGAAAAGTGTGTGTGTGTGGGAGAGGGAGAGGGAGAGAGAGAGAGAGAGAGAGAGAGAGAGAGAGGAGACTAGAGTAGAGGCTGGCTATGATCATGGAGGAGGGATGGGAATGGGGAGAGAAGGGACAAAGAGGGAAGAAAAGAGAGCAAGAGAAGAACCCGAGCTATGTCTGACTTCTTTAACTTAGCAGGTATGAAGGTCTACTCATGTGCTAACATCTATCATTACCTCATCTCCTTTAACTTCTGTGTAATAATCTAGTTGATGCTTATATCACATTTTTGTCATTTAAAGGACATTAAGCACTGGGTTGTTTCTATGTTGGGGCTGTTCTGACTGTTGTAACAAATGCACATTTTTTTTTAAAGATATATTTTTAATTCTCTGGGATATACAGCTAGGAGTAAAATTTCTGCATCGTATGGAGACCAAGTCTGGCATCTTGCTGAGCTGCCACACTGTTTTGCAAGGTGACTGACTGTACCATTCCTATTCCCACCAGCTCTGTCTGAGGTTTCACTTTCAATGCAACCCCCACCTCTACCTTCTCATTGAACATGGTGCTGGGAACTGAAGAAATAGCCAGTGAGATTTTACCTCTGAGATACATCTCCAGCCCTCTTCTGCTTTCTTGGTGGAGTCCTTTGAAATATAAACTTATGGATTATGAGGAAATCGCTTTTTCTTTTTCATTCATTATTTATTTTATGTCCCCGTTACAGCTTCTCCTCCTTCCTCTTCACCCAGTCCTTCCCTCTCTTACCCTTTCCCCCATTCCTCCCTCCTTTTCCCCTCAGAGAAGGGGAGGCCTTCATGGATATCAACCCACCTTGGTATAACAAGTTGCAATAGAGAAGTCCTGTTTCCTCTTTTTCTTTTCTTAAATTTTTTATTGGTTATTTTATTTATTTATGTTTCAATTGTTATCCCCCTTGCTGATTTCCCCTCCACAAACCCCCTATCCCACCTGCCTACTCCCTGCTTCTATGAGGGTGCTCCCCTACCACCCATCCATTCCTGCCTCAATACCCTAGCATTCCCCTAAGCTGGGGCATCAAGCCTTCACAAGACCAAGGGCCTCCCCTCCCATTGTTGCCAGATAAGGCCATCCTCTGCTACATAGCAGCTGAAGCCATGGGTCCCTCCATGTGTATTCTTTGGTTGGTGGTTTAGTCCTTGGGAGCTCTCAGGGGTCTGGTTGGTTGATATTGTTGTTCTTCCTATGGATGCAAACCTCTTCAGCTCCTTCAGTCCTTCCCCTAACTTCTCCATTGGGGACCCTGTGCTCAGCCAAATGGTTGGCTGCCAGCATCCACTTCTGTATTGGTCAGGCTCTGACAGAGCTTCTTAGGAGACAGATATATCAGGCTCCAGTCAGCAAGCACTTCTTGGCATCCACAATAGTGACTGGGTTTGGTGTCTGCATGTGGTAGGGCAGTCTCTGGATGGCCTTTCCTGCAGTCTCTGCTCTTTGTCCCTGCATTTCCTTTAGACAGGAGCAATTCTGGGTTAAAATTTCTGAGATGGGTGGGTGACCCCACCCCTCAACCTGACCATATCCAGAGGTTAGGCATGGCCCCTGGTTGAGGCAAGTTCTGTTTTCTTTTCTTCCTTTCTTATTTTCATTCATCACTTGTGATTTTCAAAACATCTAAGATGCCAGTTGTTTACTCCCAGGACAGTGACTGACATCCGTCTCTATTTTAAGAGATTTACAGTTTTAGCTCTTATGTTTAGGCCTCTGCTATGTTTTAAGTTAATTTTTTTTGTAAAATGACATTCCTGATTGACTTAGTTGTCAAAGTACCATTTGTTGGAAGGGCTATTTTTTCAAAGCCCTTGTCATTCCTATAGAAATGGTTACCCAAACCATGTCTGTCCCTGACTGCTCAGCTCTGTTCTGCCGTCTTATTTATCTCTTCTTATGTCAGCAGCAGTCTTAAAATGATGGGAGCATCAGCAGTCAGCTTTGAAACTGGGTATTATAAGACCTCCATTGCTGTTGTTCTTTACTGGATTATTTTAATTATTCTAGGATGCTGTTATTTCCATACAGATTTTTAGGATCAGCTGATCTACTTCTGAAATGAGAGCAGCTGGGATTTTGATAGGAACTGCATTGCATTTGTATGTCAATTTGGGCAGTGTTGCCATATTCATATACTATCCTTAGGGTCAGGTATGATGGGATACTGCCTGAAATCCCAGAGGAAGTTCAAAGCTAGCCTGGCCTACACAGCAAGTTCAATGACAGGCTCAGCTTGCATAGTGAACCTCTGTTTAAAAAATAAAGGGCTGGCTACTAGGGTGGGGCTAGAAAAATGGCTGTCATTAAGAATACTTCCTACTCTTTTATAGGACCTCAGTTTGGTTTCCAGCATCTGTGTCAAGTGATAAATATGCACACTCAGGCACATGCATACATGTAATTAAAATAATCAGGATAAATCATAAAATCCCTAAGAGATAGGGTCATAGCTCAGTAGTGAAATATTTGCTTGGCAAATGTGAGGCCCTGGGTTCAATCTTTAGGACTTCAAAGAAATTTAATCTTCTGATCCTTGAATTTGACAAGATAGCATTTTGTTTTACGTCTTATTTAATCTCCTTCAATATTTTATAGTTATGCCCTTGTTTTGGGCATAAATTTATTATTCCTACAAAGTAAATGGAATATATCTAGATTATATAGGCATAATATGCAGACCCCTTAATTCACTTGTTGGCTTATATAGATTAACTTTAGATTTTTGGAAGTTTTCTATACATAAGATGACTTTATATTTAAAAAGAGAAAGTTTTACTTCTTTCTTTCCAGAATAAGTACTTTTTCTTCTCTTTCTTTTTTTTTAAAGTCCTCTCAATTATTTTGTTTAAGGATATTTTAATTTAATTTTTTTTTCACACCACTATATTTTGATCATGTTTCTCCTCTCCCCCATCTTTTCCCAGACCTTCCAGTGTTCATGAAACATGCAGTTTAAAGCCAGACTGGGTCCCAGAACTCAGAGAGGGAAGTGGATAATTGGGTAGCAGTCCTAACTAAGAAACTATTAGGACTTGATGTTCACTGGCAAAGGGAAAATCAGTTTTCTACGATGGCGTCTCAGTGGGTATGTCGACCACTCTCCAGGGCAGGCCCGATGCTCAGGAATAGTAGGCCAACACGCGCACACACACACCAAGATATAGTATTTTGCATTTCCTGGTCTTTTTGTTTCTTTTTGGCATTTTTCTGACTTGTTGGTTTTTTGTTTGTTTTGATTTGATCCACCCCATGTTGTGAAATTGTTCTGATTGGAACCTGCAGTACTGAATAGGAGTAAGGAGCAAACCCAGGCATCCTTCTCTTTGGTTGTAGGGGGAAAGCCCATGCTTGCTATGGGCAAGTGTGGCTCTGTGGGGTTTTCACATATAACCCTCCCCAGGTTGAGAAGGCTCCTTTCCCTCATTGTTTGTTGGGAATATTAGGGTTTTCTGCATCTGTGGTGATAATTATGTGTTTTTGCTCTTTATTAATATGGTACATGCCATGTTTGAGTTATGGATTGAAGTCAGTCTTGTGATCCTGGGATAACTCTCATTTATAGTGTGTAATCTCTCAAAATATTTGTTACCAGGTTTAGTGTGGTTATACACACACACACACGCGTGCACACACACACACACACACACACACACACACACACACACATGTATGCACATACATATAGAAGGGAAATGTAGATGTCTGGTGGTAGATGTCTTCCTCTATTCTTCGAGGTTACCTGGAGAGTCACTGATTGGCCTGTTTGAGCTGGCCAGTGTGCTCCAGGATCCTGCCTGTCTCCACTTGCTGCCCTTCTCCCAGTCTGAGGTTACAGGTGCATGTTGTTAGTCCTAGCTTTAGCATAGATGCAGAATCCAAACTTTGGTCCCCATGGTTGTCGAGCAGGTACTTTACCAACTGAACAAACTTTCCAGCCCTGGTATGTGAATATTTTGTTGAGATTTTTGTACTAATATTCATAATGGAGATTGGCCTGTGCTTTCTTCTGTTGTTGGAAGTCTAGGTCGGGTTTTAAGGTAATCTGGGTGTCAGAGAATGAGAGGTGGTGGGAAGTGTTTACTTTTTCCATATTTGGGAAGGGCTTGGAGAACTGGAGTTCTTGCTTAAGTATTTGGTAGAATTCACCAGTGAGGACATCTAGTTTTGGGGGTTCTTGGTGGAAATTTAAACTCCTTATTTGGGTCGAACCCTTGCTTTTTGAATAAATGCTTCCTGTATTTTTTCAAGCCTTTGGTTAACTTTTACTATTTTAAGAAAGCCCATTCTGAACATTTGCTACTGTTCACACCGCCTACAGGAGAGGATGTCTAGAGGTCCTTTTCAAAGATATTTATTGTTTTTCCAGTGGTGTGTGTGTGTGTTTGTGTGTGTGTGTGTGTGTGTGTGTGTGTGTGTGTATGCACATGATTCAGGTGTCTGCAGAAGTTGTTGGATCCCCTGGAGCTGAAGTTATAGGTGGTTGTGATTTTTTTGATATGTTCTTGGAACCAAATTCCAGTCCTCTGCAAGAGCAGTATGTGCTGTGCTGTTGACCTCTGATCCTTCTCTTCATCCCCATCCTCATATGCTCTTAATTCACCTTTGCTCTTGACACCCATTGTATTCACCCTCTCTCAGTCTCTCTGTCTCAGTTTCTGTCTGTCTGTCTCTGCATCTGTCTGCCTCTGTATTTGCCTGTTTGTTTTTGTATCTCTCTGCCTGTCTCTGTATCTCTGTCTATGCCCCTCTCCTTCATAAAATCAGCTCTGAGATACTTGGTTTCTGGACGAATTTGTAGTTGTAACTGAAGCAGACAGTGCATGCACAAGACAGGATGTAGCTGCATCCTGGGGTTCTTTATGGGCCATGATGAAAAATGAGGCTGCAAAGATAAGATGGGAAAAGCTAGACGGGAAGCCATCCATCTAAATTCACAATGGAGGAAGAGGAAAGTGAAAGGACGAGAAAAGACAACATCAATGTTAAAAAAGAAAAAAAAAGTGAGATTCACAAGATGAAGCCAATGAGGTCACTACAGGAAACACTGGCTGGATAGCTCGGCCACTTACCAGAGTGACTTCAAACAAATACTCTGGGGTACTTCTGCTGCACGAAGAGAGAAGACCTAAGGCTGGAGTGCTTCTGCAGAGCTCATGAGCTGTTGTTTTAGCTGTTGGAGACTGGAAATTTTGTCCTCTGAGAGCTGCCTGATTGTAGCTCAATATGCTGCATGCCTGCTGAAAATGGAAACACCTCTGAAAAACTTGTAATACATGATAATTCAGGCTCCCCAATCAGAGGTAATCATATTATTCTTTCTTAAAGAATGATGAGCTAAACTCGGAGCATGCCACTCAAATCTAGCAAATCCATTCTGCACTCAATTAACTTAATCTGAAAGATATAGTGGGCCATTAATCTATCAGGAGCAGCAGTTTTGATAAAACAGTCAAATTAAACACTCCAACTAAGAAAAAAAAAGGGGGGGATACAGTGCTTAATATCACTCAAATGGGGATTAGTTACTTAGCTCAAATCTTAGAGGTCTGACCTCTGAAACTGTCTGGGTAGGTCAGGCATGGCAGTGTGCTTAATGACGTTTCACCTCTGAACTTGTGGGGCTATAGAGTTGGAGACTATTTAGCTGGTCAGAGATTTAGAGAGAATCCAGTAAATGATATTTTTTTTATAGAACCCAGAAATTAGCATTGTTGCTATGAGGTTAAAATGTAAATGAGGTTTGGCCATCTTGAGTAGGAGTTTTGGTCACTCTGGGTCCTCCAACTTTGTGATTTTGGTTATGACTCCAAATCAACCTCCTACGTGCAATCATCTTATTCCTTGCTGAGTTACTGAGAAAGCTGCCTGAGAAAACTTCACAAAGCCCAGCACAGGTTTCCCATGATGTTGGCTCTATCCCCCTCCCTCTTTTTTTAAAAATTTTTATTAGGTATTTTCCTCATTTACATTTTCAATGCTATCCCAAAAGTCCCCCATACCCACCCCTGCACCCTCCTACCCACCCACTCCCCCTTTTTGGCCCTGGCGTTCCCCTGTACTGGGACATATAAAGTTTGCATGTCCAATGGGCCTCTCTTTCCCGTTGATGGCCGACTAGGCCATCTTTTGATACATATGCAGTCTGGGTTCTTGGTTGAACATTGGCCGTTCTAAAGGGTTAGATGTATGTGGCAGGCTGAACCTGTAGGCACTTTTGAGAATGGTGCTGGACTGTAAGGGGTCTGGAGCAGAGAAGAGTGTGAACTAGAAGTTGAAAGGCAAGAGAAAAGAAGGATTTTTGGTATCTCCTCTCTCTCTCTCTCTCTCTCTCTCTCTCTCTCTCTCTCTCTCTCTCTCTCTCTCTCTCTCTCTTTCTCTCTCTCTCTCTCTGTGTGTATGTGTGTGTGTGTAACTGTGATGGTTGATTCCAGTGGGGCAAGCTTTATTAGATTAATAAAGCTCTAAGCCACTGTAAGGCTCATCTCAGCTTGATCTGTGAGAGTGTGTCTGGAGATTAACTGAGATGGGAAAGTCATGGTGACTCACTGTACCTGACTGAGTGATAAGGGGAAAAAAAGAGAAAGCCAGCAGAACAGCAGCCATTTCTCTGCCTTTGGACTTGAAGATGCAAGGTGAGCAGTTGCCTCAGTTTCCCACCACCATCCTTTCCCACCAGGATGAACTGTATCCTCAAACTCAGTGAAGAGGCCTCTTATCAGCTAGTTGGTCTCAAGGGGAAAAATTACTGATACCTTGTTATTCCTTGGGCATAGCCACAGTTTTTCCTCTACATCTCTGTGACCAAGAGGGAAAGCAGACATTGCTGTGTTTCCTCAGTGTCAGAGAGCTGAGTGGAAGGGATGCCACTCTTGGACAGCCCAGCAGTGTAGCACCCTTGGACTAAGGGTGGTACCATCTCTATTGTTCAGGGAAAGAAAACTCAAAACTAATATTGTTCTATACCAGGCAGGGGTTCAGGAGCAAAACCTACTATCTGTCTGTCCCTCTACATTGTCTCTTAGGGACTGTAAACTCCATGCAGTGGTTTGTCTTTGTATGGCAGAGGCATCCAATACTGCACTGTGTAATGATGGCGAAGTCAGTCCTAGATTTCCTGACTCCATCTAACCCTCTGCCCACAGTGTAAGCAGGCTTCACAGAAGTCTTGCTGCTAGAGACCTGCAGATGAGTCACTGGATCACTGAAGCCCAGGGTTTCTTCCTGGAATGGGCTCCTCACCTCCTTTCTTTAGAAAGCAATTTATCTTTCCATACTATCTTGTTCATTGTCTTTCACTGTAATTCACAAGACTCAGTAATTCACAAGGGAAACAGATTTACTCTCTGGCGGAGAGCAAGCAGAGGCAGAGAAGGGACAAAGGAGCTGATCTATTTTAGACATTTGTTTCCCAAGAACTGATCTATCCCCAGGAAAATTAATCCAGCCTTACAAAGATGACTCCAGGCTCTCTTAAAGGCCCTACACCTCAACATGAATTTTGGTGAATGCTGTGGACCCTGGTTTTCTTCTTCCTTTTTTCAAATGACACTCATGACCATTTTCATTAGGGTTAGTACTATTTATCTATCCTTACCCAGCTTGACCAAAGAGGTTGAAAGAAGGGTCTGCTTCTACGTCTTCTCTCTATCCAACCTAGAGTAAAATGCAGAGCCAAATCATAGAATGCTTTTAAAAATCATTAATTTTTAAAAATGTGAGTATGCATATATGTCTATGTGTATGTGTGTGTCTGTGAATGTATGCACTTGTGCATGCTGAGGATGGTGGTTGATTCTGAATTTCTTCCTCTATCACTTTCCACTTTGTTTTTTGAGTCTCTCCTTGAACCTGAAGCTCACAGATTCAGCTAGAAAGCTCCAGGGATTCTCTGTCTTTTCCCGCCCAGAGCTGGGATTTCTGGCACATGACACCATGCCCATTTTTTTTATAGAGTGTTGAGAATGGAATGCACGTCTTCATTTTTGTATGGCAAACATGAGCCATTTCCCTAACATACTGGATCCCCTAATCACCTAGAACAGTATCTTGTCTGCCGAACCTAGTCCAGACACCGGAGTTGGACAATGAGCCGGTCAAAGAACCTGTCCCTGTGAAGTTCAAAAGGCAGGGGATGTTCTGTGTGCGACATCACTCTGTAAATGCGTCTGTAGGCACAGACTATGTGCTTGGATCTGGGAGAATCCAAGTTCAGGAAAGGCTCCTGATCACTTGGGAAGGAGAAACACTCTTTGTAGACTAGAACTACTCACCTGTGTCCTCCAAATTCTGACAAACTGTGATTTCTAGAGAGCTGGAGAGCCTATGATGCACGTTGAGCAGATAGAATAAGATTCTCCTCCTTGAGATGGCCTAGTTGGCCATCACTGGGAAGACAGGCCCCTTGGTATTGCAAACTGTATATGCCTCAGTACAGGGGAATGCCCGGGCCAAGAAGTGGGAGTGGGTGGGTAGGGGAGCAGGGCGGGGGGAGGGTATAGGGAACTTTCGGGATGACATTTGAAATGTATATAAAGAAAATATCTAATAAAAAATAAATCTTAAAAAAAAAGATTCTCCTTCTTGGAAGGAGATGTGGTCCCCCAGGCCAGTGTACTCAGTAATCTTGCACAACTCAAAGTCTGGAGTCAGCGTCCAGAGCTCTCTATTGAGAACTCTTGGATTTTAGAGGAAGGTAGAGGCCTAGTAAGAAGCAGACTTCAGGATAACCAGTTCAAACAGAAGCCCTTGATTCCAATAGGCTTTGGTCTTCACTTTCTCCACTCCAAAATTCCCTTAACAGCTACATACGGATGCACGCAACCACGTACGCACCCACCCACTCATGCACGCTTACACCCACCCACTCACGAATGCTTGCATGCATGCACGCACGCACGCACCCACCCACATACAAACTTACACGGCTGGGAGTGCTTTGCTTTCTCCCTAGAGGAGCCAAGTGTCTTATAGGCCGTGGGGTTCCGTGTGGCCAATTCCCAAGGAATCATGGAATTCCAAGTAAGTTGTATACAGTGCTGTTTGTGTTTACCCAGTGCACAGCTTGGGGTATGGTCCAAGGCCAACCAATGTGTTTTCCTTTCCAGTGCGGAGATCCAAGGCAGCTGATGAAGAGAGGAGCCGTCGTGCTCAGCGAGCCCGGGATGAGTACCGGCGCCATTCACTCCGAGCCATCCAGAAGGGCACTGTTGCTGGCCTAAGTACCATGTTCCAAGAACTTGGTCAGAACCACGAGCAAGAGGCAAGACTTTATCACCAACTTCCTGACACCAGTCCACCATCACCCCTCACAGGACCTGACAGGTATGCTCCAAGAAGATCTGTGGGCCCATGAGACAAGCTCCATGGGTTCTAGTACAGGCTCTGTTTGTTACTTGTGGGTCATTTGCCTTCCAGGGCCTCAACATTGCAGTCTATATAATGGGCAGAACATAGAAATGAGGTATGCTCTGGACCAATCAAACAATTTTGCAATTTGGGGGTTAAACTTTCAGAGGTCAAGGATTCTTGTCATCCTTGATAATCTAAAGAAACCTGTATAGCCTCTCTCGCTCAAAATCTGCATATACAAATACCCCAAGTGTTTATATAGTTTTAGACTCCTTGACCTTGGTCAAAACCTTGTAATGGCAGGCCTAAGATGGAATGAATATGGCCCAGTATCTGAGAACTAGGACGATAGCCTTTTCTAACCATGGATGGAACTGGTTTGCACCTAGTTTGAACAGCAGGTTTACACACCGGTATTGGTAGAATTGAGAGGTCCTTGCGCATATTTGTGTACCTAGAGGCATTGTTTGCCAAGGACATTTCAGTGACAACCCCTGATTGGCAAAGCCAAAGACACAGGACACCTGGTGCCTCTTCATGTTCTGCCTGTCTTGCTATCCAGCCCTGAGATCTGGCCTCTTGTCTCAAGGCCCTTTGGCTATCCTTGCACAACAGCTACATCTTGTGGACCAGATATGTGGGATTGCATGCCTGTGGCTCCCTTGTTCTCAGGGAATGTTCAGGGGTCAGTTCACCCCCAGATTATGTGGTTTGTCTAATTTTGTTCTGATTGGAGTTTGGGGTTGTTCATAACCCACCACTCCTTTCCTCTAGAGTCTACTAAGAGCTGACTCTGCCTTTCCATCTTCTCTCCCCATCCCTTCTTCCTCCCTCCCTTCCTCCTCATGTATGACCCCTAAACTAGAAGGTCTAATAAGCTCTTGTGTTCATAGAGAAATCTGATTCCCTTTTTGGGTACCATCTCCTCACTGTACCACCATAGACACTGATCTCAGCTCCTTATCTGTACCACATCCTAACCCCTGGGCTTTTTTGTTCAGTTGCCAACATAAAAACAAGCAAGCAAGCAAGCAAGCAAGCAAGCAAGCAAGCAAGCAAGCAAGCAAACAAACAACCTTGATTGTCCTCTTTTCTTTAATAGCCACCTTGTATTCTGTAGTATGGCTTTGCTATTAGTCATCTGAGACTCTATCAGTCTATCAGACATTGCTATTTCAAATCTTTTTGCAACCACCAACAGGGCTCTGTATATAAACTTGCAGAAATTAATTTTGCATTAGGCAACGATAATCTGCAAAGATATTCTAAGCAGGGTCTTTGCTCCAGGGCTGTGTGCTTTTGAGATTCAGTGGTCCTGCACAGGGCTAATACCAATGCTTTGCATCTTCATATCCTTTATCCCGGCCCACCTTGTTTTGCTGTCAACCTTGTTTGAGGAGATATGTCTAGGTGTACATTTCAAAGCGCACATGTGTCTATGAGCGAGACTAAGCAATTCACAAATGTCGAAGGGCCGTGCTATTTTCTTCTCTATCTGTGGTCCAGTCCATTCTGTCACTGTGTGCTCCATGCTCTTTATCCATATCAAGTATTTCCTTCAGTTAGAGGAAAACATTGTGACAAATCTGTTTTCTCAATTTGTCATTTATCTTTTGATTTTTGGAGGTAAACTATTCTAGCATGCAGAAATGCTTGATTTTTACGAGATAAATTTCTTGTACGTTTTCTGAATCACAGGATGGGGTACAGATAAGAAGCCGAGGTCAGTGTCTATGGTGGTACAGTGAAGAGATGGTACCCAAAAAGAGAATCAGATTTCTCTATGAACACAAGAGCTTCTCAGACCTTCTAGTTTAGGAGTCATACATGAGGAGGAAGGGAGGGAGGAAGAAGGGATGGGGAGAGAAGATGGAAAGGCAGAGTCAGCTCTTAGTAGACTCTAGAGGAGAGGAGTGGTGGGTGATGTACATCCCCAATTAGAGATACCTTCTCCATTCTATGCTTTTAAAACTTTTTATTAATCTCTCTCTCTTTCTCTCTCTCTTACACACACACACACACACACACACACACACACACACACACACACACACACACACACACACACACACACAAGATCACGCATGTGGAGGCCAGAGGACAACCTGTGAGAGTCAATTTTCTGCATGTGGGTTCCTGGAATCAAACTCACATGGGTCAACTTGGGAGCAAATGCCTTTATCTGTTCTGACATCTCTCTCCACTATACTTCTTACATTTCTCCTCCTCTCCTTCCCTTTCTTCTTCCTCTCTGATCCATCTCCTCCCCCACTCTCTCTCTTCCTTGCAGGACCTGGGAGCGACCTCTGCGTCCACTCTCCAGAGAAGTCATTGTGCGCTGGTTCAAGGAGGAACAGCTGCCTCGCCGAGCAGGCTTTGAGAGGAACACCAAATCCATCGCCCCCTGGTTTCATGGTAGTGTAGTTTCTGGGCCCCACTGCAGATGATGCTACATGTCCAACTCTTTCTCAGATGAAAGAAGTCTTGGAGGATAGCTGAAATTAGAGGTGTGGGGAACTTTGGGGTCTATGTTGCTTCAATTCTTCCTTCAACTCTTGGCAAGAACCCATGAGTCCAGGGTCACCGGGATGCTGGACATGTATCCCCTCAGGAAGTTGTGAATCTGAGTTCCTCCTTCTGCTGTCATCAGCACTTGGCCTCTTTGGTTTTCAGGTCACCCACCAAGTTATACCTTTGCACTCATTATACAGTGAGCCCAGGGGCCCCAGGCTCTGGTAAGCTGGGCCAACACTTTAGTTATTCTTGAGTCTACAGCTCTGTTCATAACCATAGCCATAGCCATAGCCATAGCCATAGCCATAGCCATAGCCATAGCCATAGCCATAGCCATAGCACAGTAGGCTGTTTACTGGGGGGCGGGGGGGAGGGGAAGGAAGCATTTTGGTTAAATGCCAGATTGATGGGTGAAGAAGAGTTCAGAGTCACTTAAGTGCAGAGCATTTGATGAGGCAGCTCTTTAGAAATCTTCCAATATTTTCATTCCAGATACAAAACCAAAGTCAAAGACAGAAGGGTATTTCCAGAAAGGTACCAGATAATGTGTAAAGTAAACTTCAAGAATGAATCTCCAGGTGCATAACCTCTGTTCAGTGATCTGAATACTCAGTACCCAGGAAAACAAACATGACTGTGGCTTCACCAGATATTTGCTACAGAGAATTAGCAGTAGCTTCTGGCTTTGAGTTCTCTCAATATTAGTTAGTTATGGCTGCATAACAAACAACTTCAAAGTACCATACCTTAAAGCAAGTAGACCTTTTTTTTTTTTTTATTTCTTCATGTGTGTCTGAATTGGCTGGACAGTTCTAGCCTGGTTCACATGATCTTGGCTGATCTCACTGATGTTCCTCTGGATAGTCAGAAGGTTACCTAAGGCTGACTGGCCTAGGAGAACCTTCTCTGTGTTCATGTGAACCCTTATATTCCAGCACTCTAGTCAGAGGGTCATATTTCCGCACCTTGGCCTTGTTCCCTAAGCCTTCTTTCCTTTACTTGCACTTAGCTCAAGTCAGGAAAGCCGAGGGTTCCCCCTGTCAGAATAGACCTCTCGAACTCTGCTATTACTTACTTGACCCCTATCTGCTTGCTTCCTTATTGTCAAATCTCCCTTGGCCCGTGTTTCTTGTGCTTGTCTTGGTGTCGATTTGTTCTCCTAGTTCAGACCAGGTTCCATGTTCTTTTAATTCTATCCAGTGGGAGGGATGAATCTAGTGCCATGTTGCTACAGAGTTATGGTGTCTTGATAGTTGCTTGGCATCTGGCAAAGGAAGGCCCTCATGGGCATGTACTAGGCATGGCTCTAGCTCTGAGAAAGGAACAAGAAGTGCTTAGCAGGAAAATGTGCTAACTGAACAAAACTATCTGCACCTTTACTCTAGTCTGCTAGAGCCCAAAGAGCATGTGAACTCTAAATGCAGGCTGCAGGCAGCTCAGATGAAGTACATCAGATGTACTCAGATGATAGGAACTCTGAAGGTCACAACTGCGCTTCCAGTCTTTCTTGGTCTGTCTTCTTTTTGGCTCATCCTTCACAGAGCATTCTAGGACTCTTTCGTAAATGCAGTCAGATTCCATCACATCTCTGCTGTGTTATCCCTTACCTCCCTTTATACATGCATATAAGAAAAAAAAATCCCACAAAATCCCCAAACTGAAACCCCTCTAAAACCCTGGTCCAAGGTCCACAAGGCCCAAGTGACAAGTAGTTCCCACACCAAACTTATGTCAATCACCTGTGCCCCCTTGCCCAGAGCTCTGGCCTTTCTTTTCTTCTTGAATGATCTACCCTCCTTTCCAGCTCAGACTGTTTGTCCTTGCGATGATGTTGCCTGCCTTTGCTGTCTCTCCCCAGCTCTTTGCTTGACGTATACCGTCTTACTTTTCATCTGCAGTATTTGCTCCTCTGAGAAGACTTTCCTGGATTTCCTTCCAAGGCTATTTTCTTTAAGCTCTGCCAATTTGTCTTCTATCATTCCCAAATTGCTCCCTTATGCCATGGTATTTTTCTTAATGTTCATTGTCTATTCTCCTGTATGAATGTAACTTGGCAAAGTGAAGTGACTGGCCTGTGTTACCCAGTGCCTGCACAGTAGGCACAGGAATGGATAAAGGTGGGTATTTGCTTCAGATCCCAGGCTTTCCAGTCCTAAATAACAATTCCTGGTACTCAGTACTGGGCCCTTGTAGCTGTATGATAGCCCTAGTAACAATCTGACAAGCCAGAGCTGTGCAAGAGAGAGAGATGACTTGTTCTTTTAATTGGTGATATGCCCAAAAGATGCAGGACACGTGCCTGAGGCACTTCTCTGTTCACCTGTGACCTCTGCTTCCCAGTTAGCTAGGCATCAGGTTCAGACACACAGCCAAGAGAAGCTTGCTATCGTCTATTACCGTCAGTATTGTAACATCTAGAAGACCACCCACTATAACCCCCCACTATGTGGATCACATTATGTATGTAGGCTTTGTTGCATCTCAGAACAGAGGCACCCAAAGACTCAGTGGTTACTACCGACTAAGGGTTATTTTATACTCTGCTCTCATGCTTGTTAGCCTAGACATCTAGGCCTCATACTAAGGTTTTGTTTCTATTGGAAAGTCTAATGGTTTCATGGCATAGGGAAAGGAAAGAGTGAGTCACACAGTAGTCTCAAAATTTCTAGATGGAACAGACACCTGCTATGATTACACTGGTGCTACAGCCAGAGGCAGCCTGGTGTCCGTGGTGTGCTTGGGAGTTTTGAATGACAAGACTCTTATAACTACTTTCCACTAGGGGGGAATCTTCCTTCTCTTAGGCCTCCATCTATCCAAAAGGATCATGGGCTAGCTCTTCATGGCCCAGAGAAAGCACTCATGGGTGACTGAGCCACGTGGTCCTGAGCTGGTATCAGAGCTTCCCTCCATTCTGTAACATTGTATGGTCTGAAGTCCTTGGTGGATCTCCCATTTGGACCCCCCCCCCATGTGTATATTATTACCACCATGGGAGTAGTTTATGATGTCTCACGTGGCTGAAGAGTGCTTCTAAAATGTCCCCATGGAGGTGGAATTTGGTGGCTGTGCTGGTTGCTCAGAGGTGCTCTTGGTAGCCAGTGGGGGAGGTATAATAGAGGTGATCAAATGTATCTTTTTTCTTTTGGAAGGTCTTAGAGGGTTTTTTTTTTATTATTATTATTTTTATATACAAAGACCAGCATGGTCTCTTTCACTGGGTAGACTGTTTTGGATAATATATTTAAGAAGGGTCACTTGGTCCAACTTGATGAAGCCTATGTGTCCTTTGCATATAGATAGAACACTGCCGTCCATGCTCAGGAGTGTCTCTCATAGAGTTACTGGTCACCCGTGTTGCCATGCTTAGCAGTGACTCTTATAGAGTTACTGGCTACCTGTGTTGCCTTCAGATGCCCAGCTAGGGAAATGGAAATTTATCTTTAATTTTACTTTCTATTTCAGTGGAGAAAAGGGTAGGTTTTATGTTGTCACAGAACAAACAGAACCTAGATTTAAGTCTCAGAATTTATGTAATTGACTTCTTATTTTCCTGACAGTTTCTACCATAAAGCATGTAGGGAGGTGGTTCACACATAGAACAGAACTATGTGGTGACCAAGTTTTCATCAATCTGTGACAGAATGAAAGAAAAAGGCTCATATTTGGAGGACGGCCTACTGCCTTTGCTTAGAAAGAAAAGACTATGCTATATTTATATTCCAGGATTATATTCTTCTTCAGTTTTAGAGTTAAAATGCCCTATTTTTTTCTGAATTGATGGTGATATTTAACAGTTTGATATATTGCACTTTTACATAAAAACAAAACACAAGCAGCCCAGTTTTGGCTCTTAAGACATGTGTGTGTGTGTGTGTGTGTAACTTTGTTTATTTCTAAAATGCTAAAGTAGAGAATACCTGGAAGGTCCCCAATTTTTTTCCAACATGAGGATTTCCTGATGAGTAGATGGGACTGCTTTTGTACCAGTCCCTAGAGAGACAGAGAGCTTATTAGCTCACAGGTAGCCTGTAACAGTCTATTAACCCCTTTGATAGGGACCCTGCTCATGTTGTGGATGGCTGGGGATCTCTGCTGGAGACATCCTACTTTATGTAGCTCTCATCTTCTGGGTATACAGCATCCACTTAGATATGCTCTTGTCACATGGATGCTGTAGGTAGAAGAGAGTGATGTGCAACATTTGAGTTTCTTGAAGTCTACACTTAAGGACCAGCACACTGTCAGCTCTGCTTTGTGCAGCTGGCCACAGTTTATCAGTCCCCCCTCCTCCTCCTCCTCCTCCTCCTCCTCTTTCTCCTACTCATCCTTTCCCTCATTCTTCTTCCTTGTAAGATACTGCAGAGTTATATATTAAAGAGTGTGGGCCCAGCAGGTTAAGAAGATTTTTGAGAAGAGACTTTACGTCTTTCAGGAAATACAGTGTAAGAAATGAGTTCAGAGCACAGATGGGAAGACAAGTGGAGTGGAGACGGTCTTTCCCCTGGGACTAACCTTGGAAGTTAATCAGGTCCTCTGTTAAAAAAAAAAAGTAGAAAAGCAATCCCCTTTCTTCTTTGCTCATTGCCACATCCCAAGAATTATGAGAGACTTGAAGTTCTTCCTGAGGAGTGCCAGCACATAAGCTTGGCTCTGGGAAAAAGCTATTTTGGGACTTCAGCGTGTGTCTGACATTATTGAATGCTCTCTGTCGGAACATTGGCTCATTCAGAAAAAAAAAATTCTCTTCCTTAGCGTTACTTCTAGAAAAGATTTAAAATGTGCTCCGTGGTTTATTGTCTTGGCAGTGACCCATGGTGGCCTTGCTACTGCCCTTGGGACTTGGCACAGAAAAGGGTTATGTGGTTACCAATAGGTGTGGCATCGGTAAGTGAGTTCTGTTGAATTCTGCTCACATGCTGGGAGTGGGTCCCAAGTGTGGTCTCACCCTAATTTAAATGAGGCTGACCTGACCCAGGTGACATGCTACTGATATGGGGCTTATTGTGGCAAGCACTAAGTTTGAAGCTGGCATTCCCCACCCTGAAGTACTGTCTTCAGGGAGCCTAGAAGTTAGGATGGCCTCCCTTCCGATGTTCTACTTCATGTAGTTCTTCATGTTTACTTGCACTATGTAGTTTGATATACAACATCCCCCAAGGGCTTCTTGAAGTGAGCATGGACATCCCTTTACAGGTGACCACCATGAGGCCCAGAAAGCTGGAGGAACTGACCCAATCTTTCTCCACTAGAAAGTCCGGGAATTTAAACATGACACAGGATTTTATGTATTCCATTTTGACTGTTTCATTCTTCCTTGAATTCTCTGCTATCTAGGGATAGATATGAGGATAAGGAATATCCTCAATGGGTTTATAAGCACTTACTGAGAAGCGCTTGTGGTACATCCAGCCTCTTATTCCTTCTGCTCCATGACCTTGCAGAGCGGAGCTGATGTGCATCCTCTAATCTAACTTGAAGAGCTGTCTGAGAATGCTTACTTTGTTTTTAGTTTCTGGGCCTAGAATTTCTGAGACAGGTGGAGAGAATGAGCCCACGAGGTGCTTACCCTTAGCTTTCAAGATCAGTGGAGAAGAACCTTGAGGCCTTTGTGAGGATATTTCTCTTCAGGAGTAGTTGCTGAGATCTCAGGACCATGATTCAAGCTCTAAAAATTTATGTGAGGCACCAGCCAGCACTGGGCACAACAACACCCGGTCTTGTTCTGAGGGTTACAAGTATTACATTTTACAAATAAGTACTACAGCATGTTATATGTGTTAATCAACATAGTGGTCTTGGAAGGTGAACAGTGGGACTTGAAGTGTACACACCAGAGGCTTCATACGTCCAGGGCACACTGTAAATCAGTCTTCTCACTCAGAGAAGAAGGAATTGATGATATCATGTGACTCCATCAAAGGAAGATGATACTAATTTAGCCTTCCCTCTTAAATTAAAAGCACAAATCAAAAATTTCTTTCATTCTGATTCTCTTAATTAGGGTTTTATTGCTGTGAAGGGACACTATGACCATGGCAGCTCTTATAAAGGAAAACCTAATTGGGGCTGGCTTACATTATCAGAGGTTTAGTCCATTATTATCATGACAGGAAGCATGGCAGCCTCCAGGCAGACATGGTGCTGGAGAAGGAGCTGAGAGTTCCACATCTTGATCTGAAGGCAGCCACGAGAAGACTGACTCTTCCACACTGAGCATAACTTGAACACAGGAGATCTAAAGCCCATCTCAACAGTGACACACTTCCTCCAGCAAGGCCACACCTACTCCAATAAGGCTACACCTCCTAATAGTGCCACTTCCTATAGGCCAAGCATTCAAACACATAAGTCTATGGGAGGCATTCCTATTCAAACCACAGTGATCATTACTGAAGTCATTTCTAAAAGCCATAGAGGAGGCCATTTGGAGGGCTGGTGCACAAGTTCAGTTAAAAAGCTCTCCGAGACCCTCTCCTGAGCAGTATTTGAAAAGAAAAATCTTCTACCAGTTCTGGTCACAAATGAAAAGCTTTCTTGAGGGGTAAAGAGTAGGTCACTTGGACCCATTTCCTTTGTTTTTGTAGTACTGAAGATGGAATCTGAGACCTTGCAAATGCGAGGCAAGCGTTCTTCCAGTGAGCTATGAGCTCAGCTTCTTTTACCAGTTTTGCTTAAGGTATTCCCACCAAGAAATAAAAGAACTGTTTTCATTCTTTTCCTGAAAATGTGAATTGGTTAGATAGGCCCAAAGGGGATTACAAAGAACAATATTACTTTAGCTTAAGGAAAGCAGATTGCACTGGTATCCCTAAGGTTCTGACTTTGCTTTAGTTGTCTATAATTCTACTGCTGGCTCTGCTCCCAAACCCTGCATATGATATGGAGCTATGTACCTGGGCACACAAAGGCAGCATTTAGCTCTGTGGCTTCCATCGATAGGGGATGCATCATTCCTCGTTCTCAAGCATGCACTGGGCTGTATCTTTGCGGCTATGTCCTGTGGGAGTATGGGGGATTTAAAAAAAAACATTTCAATAGGGTTTTGAACACTTTGTTTTGGTGCTATATCAAATACACATTGACTATCCAATATTTCATTTACTCCTCGCAAAACTTCTCCAGCACTACGTCTGCCTGCATGCTGCCAGGTTTCCTACCATAATGATAATGGACTAAACCTCTGAAAGTGTAAGCAATTAAAGGTTTTCTTTATAACAGTTGCCACAGCCATGGTGCCTCTTCATAGCAATAAAACCCAAACTGAGAGTAGGTAATAATACTGACCATTTTGTGTATGGAGCTCCCAGTATGCTAGACATTCTTTAGGTTCCATATATGTCCACTTGGTTTATCTTTCTGATATCACCATGCACTGTCCATACTATTGTATAGATGAAGAAATGGAGGTCCAAACGACTATAGTTACTTGCCTCAAGCTACATTGCTAGTAAATAAGCATGGAGGGTTTCACATTCTGTGATCTGGCTTCTCAATCTCAGGAGCTTTTCACTGCATGGTGTAGTTCAGCCATGTCACTATCTCATTAGTGAAGAAGAAACTGAGACTCTGAAATTGCCTCAAGGAACACAGTGATGGGGAACCGTCCTCGTAGGTCCTGCACATTGAAGTGATCATGCCTTTATAGGGAGGACTCAGCTGTCCTGGACTGTGGGCTCCTTTCTGCTTGGGACATGTTTCATCTTCTGAGGTTGCTGGCATCCCCCCCCCCCACCAAGCTTCAGTTCCCAGGGAACTCCTGAAGTGTGCTGTCTCAGGTTCATGCAGTCTACAAAGGTCTTAGGTAATGAATACAGTAAAACAGGAAATTACTAGTTTTAGGGGCTGTTGCGTTACCTGAACAGGGGCATTAGGAGGTCAGCTCTCTGCGTTAAGGCATTTAAGTAATTAAAAATAAATACCTGGAGTTGGTAGAGATGAATGGTAGAGATATGGAAAAAATTGGAGAAGGGGGAGTCAGGGCTTGATTTAATCAAAATATAATTAATAATAAGTGGTTATAAAAGTAAGAGACAGAGGGCTTTGGTGAGGGTTATAACAAACTGTAGTAGATGTTGCATAGTACAGTGCTGTGGCCCCAGTCTCTACTGTGTTAGTATGTATCATGGAAAGAGCCTGGAAAAGAGCAGGTTGGTGCACAGCTCTCAGGAGGGAGATGAATTGAACTCAGGTGTCCCCAGTCAGTTGTCAGAGAGGACTTTGTTATAGAATGGAGCAAAACTGTCTCCCACCCCTCTTCCTGCCTTGTGATGTGATCTCTTCTGCATGTACAAATATGATTTCTGTTCTCCTGCCATGCTATTTCCCAGCCAAAAGCATTTACTAGAAGTGTAGTTGTTGAAACTGTTCAACCTTGGACTTTATGTCTCTCAACCTCTCTGCCAAGTAAGTCCATCTTAGAGCAAATAAGTAAATAAACAACTAGTTGATTACTCATGCTACACTTAAGTCCCCATGGGACTTATGTTCAGTTGCAGGTGATAGAAGAATGAACAGCAACATTGCCAAAAGAAAGTCAGCTCACATGACTGAAAAGCCACCCTCTCAACCCCCCAGCCAGATCCAGTTCCAAGCTTTATCTGGTCTGAGGCGTGTGCATGTTTCAGCCACTGGCCCTTTTCCACTCACTGCTGCTTTCATTCAGAAGCAGCTGTTGTTTAAGGTGCCGTGCCTACTTTCTTCCAAGCTCAAATGCAGCAGCAGAGCAGGCTTGCTTTCACTCCACAGTCCCAGTATTGTTCCTGGTTGCCTGCTTTGGTGGCTCTGATTTGCTTATAGGATCAACTCTAAGCCAATCACTGTGGCCTGGTAGGTGAGCTGCGTGAATCGGCTGTCTTAAGACTGTCTAAAACAGGTGTTGACAAGAGTCCATCTCTGTTAAAATTGCATAGACAGAGAGCAAGGAAAGATCCCACCTCCTTTGGCAGAAGATGGTAGGCAGGACTAAGCAGGGGAGGCTCATCTCCATCTACAGAAGAAAACAGCCTGGTCTCTGCTCCAGTGAAGCATCTGGGTGGGTTATAAGACTGACAGTATACAAGTCACCATGCCATAAATGAATACATCCAGTTGAGATAAGTCCTATGTAGAATACATAGCTAGTTTCAGAAAAAAATTTTTGCTAGGTGATGACATCTCTTACCCTGTCATGTACAAATTGGACGTGTTTGTCTCCAAAAGTCAATATGATAAAGACTGTTCACTGGGTGGTGTGCTTAGAGGGCGGACAAACCTTGGAAGGCTATTGGGAGTGTGACCTTGAATGGGATTATTGGGAATGGTCATGGGGTTACTCATCACTTCTCTTTGGGTTCCTCCCCAGAAGACAAGCATGTTCCCCACATCCCATTCGACCTACAGTGGGTCTGCCTGACCATAAGCAAACTTGTCTTTTATTTATTTTTATGCTGACCATCTAAGGTGCTTTTCATAGAGACGCTGACCTGCACAAGTGGCCTTAGTGATTAGAACCTGGCACATCAGCTGTGAACAGACAGAGTCGGGGCAATAATGCCTCTTGTGCGTAAGTGTACCTGGAGGTGGGAAGCCTATCTACTAAAAGCCTTGTCTCAGCAGTTAGCCATGGTTCAATTTCATTTGGAAGTATAAAAAAGTGAACGTGTTTGAGCACATTCATCACAATTGCTGTGGCTTTCGGATGCTTTGAGAAACCGTTGAGAATGAAGAGCTTAATAACTCCAGCCTTCTTAATGATATTGTCTGCAAAGTGTGGCAATAAGAAAGGAAAGTCACAAAAAACGAATGAGAAATAGCTAAGTGGTAATGGGGGAGTTGTCAGCCGGTGAGGCGAAGCCTCGGCAAAAGCTTTAAGAAATATGCGCGTCAGATAAATTGAGACTCATAAAAAGGGAACCGGGGCAGCTGGCCTGCCTGCACGCCTTTTCTTTCTCAGAGTGAAGCCCTGGCAGAGAAATAAAAAGAGCTCATTTGGTTACTTGGGTGGCTTCAGTTCCTGGTTAATGATTTCCAAGGATGGAATTGGGGTTGAGAAGGAGACGGAGCCCTGGGTCAGGTTTGAGGCTGTGTGAACCGGCAGATTTATGGGTCTGTTAGAGCATGGCACTTATGAAGTGCCCTCCTTTTGCTGAAGAAATATTTTGGTAGCGATCATGATGCTCATGGTATTTGAGAGCATCTGAGTGGGATTTTGGACAGAAGTTACGGGGTGTCAGAATGTGTCTACTTAAGATTTATACTTAAAATGCAGCAACACAGGAAACTAGGCTCCTGACTGCAAATGCCAGATTTTGGACAGTAAGGTCTTACTGGTAGGAGGGTGGAGGTGGTATGGCTTGTTTTCTAACTCAGTATACATCCTTGCTTCTGCACTATCCTTTTGCAGTAGCCAGTGACCCTGGGCAACTCCAAGGAAGGGCTTGTCTCCTGATAGTGGTCCTGTCATTTCTTGATGATGCTCAATAGAGGGCACTGTGGTTATTGAGCTGCTATGAGCTCTAGACTCCTGCAGGGAGATTCAGGTGTCCTCCTTCATTCCCATTAAGGGTCCAGGTAGGCATCGAGGCTGTTTGCTTTGGGGCATTACTATAGCTGTGACATCTGAAGTGTGTAAAGGAGAACAAGATCAGCTGGGTTTGTGTCTCAGTTATGGTAACAGTATCCTACTTCCCACCATGGTCATAGTCTCCATGAGCCTCCCTTTATGCTCTATGTCTTTGGGTTCTGTGTCCATGGATTTACCGAGGACAGAAATATATATATATATATATATATATATTTATAATTGGATCCAATTGATACACCCCCCCCCCCACAATTGAATTAGATATTACGTGCCATCTAGAGATGACTAAAAGTATCCAATATGGAAGGTTTTCATAGGTTATGTGCAAATACTGGGTCAGGTTATATGGATGGATCCTGGAATCACCTTCCTCAGATACACAGGGGTCACTGAACTTAATCTCTCAGTGTCTGGTAATGAGTCTGTTGTGGGGCAATGGGCTACACACTGACAGCCTGGTCTCCAGTTGAGTTTAGATCTTGAACCCCTGTGGGACCTGGTAGGTGGTAATTTCCACCTACATGGGACAGAAGGCATTTGATCATGTCTCCTGGACCCCTGGCTCCTGTCGAAGTTACCGTCCCCACAGCCCCCACAGGAGAGGCACATGGCTATCAGCCATGTAGGAACAGCACCAAGCCTTCCCACATGCAAATAAGGTTTCCCCCAAACTCTCTGCCCATGCCAATGAGAGGTAACTGCTGTCGAACCCTGGATCACCACCCCAGGGAATTAAAGGTACGCGAGAACTATTCCTTTGTCTGAGTCTTGTTCCAAGACCTGTATGTAACACTTGGGAAGAGATCTTCTCTCCCAAAGAGTCACCGGAGGTTCTGCCGCACTCCTCACTGGATCATTGGATAGTCAGCTTTGTGTCAGCCCGACCCTGCCTGACTCAGTTCAGAGCAGCTCGGAGTTACTGAGTGACCTGGAAGGCACAGCAGAGAATTCATCTTCCTGCCTGCACTCTTTTCACTTTGATGGAACCCTTGCACCAGGCCTGGACAGAGATATCCATGGAAAACCTCTGGTACCCAGGCCCACAGTCTGTCTGTATTTGAAAGACTTCAAAACTGGGTACCGTTTCTTCTTTGTAGATTCTAATTGCTGTCTCCTTTCTCCACATCACACCCCTGGGCATACCCAAGGGTGGTTAGCCTTTCCTCAGTCTGCACCTAGAGTGCTGGTCCTAGCTCACCTAGAGCTCAGCCAGCCAAGAAGCTTCTATGCACTTCTGGGTTAAGTCTACTTGGGGAAGAACTGGTTATGCTAATCCACACCATGCTCACACAATCCTCTTGATTCCTTCATGGGAGGCTCTGGGGAGAATTGACTGCCAGTCAGAGTGTTCCTCTCTCCTGCCTCTGCCATTCATTTGCTGTGAGACCTTGATAAGTAACCCAGTCTTTTTATGCTTTGCTTTTTACCCTGCAAAATGAGGGGTGTGGATATCTGCCTCAAAAGACCAGTGTGAAGCCTTAGCAAACTAAAGCTGGATACCTCGCAGAACAGTGGTTAGCACAGTGCCAATGTCTCATATATACCAGCCCAGGGACTGCACTTACTCTGTGCTACTTATTGATAGCCCAAGTCCAGACACATTTCTAGAAATGGGGATAGAGTGGAAGAAAAAGAAAATCCAGAAGGTTGTTGTGCTATTAGGTCTTAGATTTGTGAAATATGATAATTTTAATATAAACTACCACTGTCAAAACCATACATTTAAGGTAATTACATGATGTGCTGTAGTAGTATTGCCTACGTTTTTGTTGCTCCTTCTTTATTTTTTCTTTTGTGACAGGGTATCATGTAGGTCAGATTGACCTTAAACTCTCTGAAAATGACTTTGAATGTCTAATCCTCTGGCTTCCACTCCCAAGTGCTGGGATTATAGGCTGTGGTTTATGCCATCAACTCCAGTTTATGTGGTGCTAAGGATGGAGCCTCCTCATCTGTGCATGCTTGTTAAGCACTCTGTCATTTGGGCTCCACAGCCATCCTTTGCTCAGACTTTTAAATTGTTCCTAGAGAGATGTAAACAAATGGAACTTGATTTTCTAACATGCTTTGATTTATTTGGTTTTTATTTATTCTCTCTCTCTCTCTCTCTCTCTCAATCTCTCTCTCTCTCTCTCTCTCTCTCTCTCTCTGTGTGTGTGTGTGTGTGTGTGTGTGTGTGTGTGTGTGCCCAGGGAAGAGGTCATTGAATCCCCCTGGAACTGGAGTTTGAGACCATTGGGAACCAATGGAAATCCATCTTTGATCCTCTGTAGGAGCAGAAAGCACTCATGACTGCTGAGCCATCTCACTAGCCCTTAACTTGAATGTTTTGATAAGCAATCTCCCTTACTCTGGACTCTTACTTACTATTAATGATGAACAAAACTCATATAATCTTTCCATGACAGTTTTATATAATGATGTCAGACAATCACACGGTATACTGTAAATTGGCATACTTTTTATGTTTTAGTTGAAACTGGTAAATAGCAAGAGTGAGATGGCCAAACCCACTGGTCTAAGTTAAGTGCCCCAGCCTACAAGTTGGAAGGAGAGAATCAACTCCAGTTTGTCCTCCGACTTTCAAATGTCTGCACCATGGTGCTTTCCCGCACATACATGTAAAAAAAGTGACCATCAATTTTTTGGATCAGAAAAAAGTAGTCATGTGTCTTTGGTATGCATATCTTTCAGTTTAGCTCTTTTACCTTCTGGTGAAAGATCAATCGTTTAAGCTCACAGTCCACCTTCTTGCTTTGATGGGACTAACTTCAGTCCTCTTTCCAAGATGGGGTCTTAGTGCAAGACCCCATTAGTGAAGGAGCCTTGGGAGGGAGTCATAGAAAGTTATCCTCTGGGCCTTGTCACCTGTGTTCACTATTCCCACTGAGATGATCCATAGCTGGTAGAATAATGGTCTTATTTTTGGCATGGCAGGCCTCAGGGGTACTTCTCTACCCTGATCAGACCAAACAACCTGGATATTTTGGACATTGTACAATTCATCATCTTCCATCAATGACTTTTAGCTGAGGCCATTCACCTTCAAGTGCAACTCTGAGGTCATCTTTCCCCTTTACTTGATGGTCCCTTAGGAGGCTGGACCTTTGGGAGAACCCTAGCTGCAGAAAGTTGACGTCATTAACCACTCCTTCCTTCCCTCAACCCCATAACTAACCATTATCAGAAGAAACAAGGCTGCCCCCATTTATTGAGTTACTGAACTTTATCTTTGCCTTTCACTTGCATTCTTTTCTCTCCAGCAAATAGCCATCCTGCCAGGTAAGTGTAACACAGTCTGCTGAAAGAGTTCTTATATATGCACTTTCTTCTACGGATCCATATGTGCTTGGCTTCAGACCCTCGAGTGATATCAAACTCCAGTATATTAAGTCCATTTTATAACTGTGTAGTATATGCATATCAGCCATCTATATCCCCATGCATATGTTGTCTTAGATGACTTACACTGCTGAATAAGATATATGTGCTATATACACAGGTGTTATATGATATGGCTTAGAAAATCATGAGAAGAAAAAAGTTGTCTTTTTTCCTGTCTCCTGATGTTGTCTTTGGTTGTTGCAGAACCTGCAGGTATATAGAGGGCAAACTATGTGAGTGACATGTGAGTGACATACATGTGAGTGACATATGCATGTGTCACCTACAGGGGAGAACTTCTGGTCACTTCTTTCCTCTCATGGTAATGTGATTTGACCTTCTTGCTTCTCTGTGACTAAGTTTTTATGTAAAATTAATTCTCCTGACCTTTTCCAGGGGAAGTATTTCCAGCTCTATAGAACTTTCTCTTCTGGATGTATGCAGTGTTTACAGACATAGAGGCTGGCTTCCTGAGATGGCTGGAGTCCTAGTCAGTGCTCTATTGCTGCTAAGAGACACCATGACTACAGCAACTCTAATAAAGGAAATTATTTAACTGGGGATGACTTAGAGTTCAGACTTTTAGTCCATTGCTGTCATGGTGGCCATCAAGCTGGAGAATAACTGAGAGTTATACATCCAGTTCCATGGGTGGCAGGAACAGAGAAACACTGGATTCAGCTTAAGCATTGGAGACCTCAAAGCCCACCCCCAGAGACACACTTCCTCCAACAAGGCCACACGTCCTAGTAGTTCTACTCTCTGCTGACCTAGACTATGTCTGTATCGTGCTGAGTTTTGATTCTGTTCTTAGTGAAGGTGGCCCTGGGTGGTCTCACCTTAGCTTCTTGTGGTCATGTTTAGCCCTCCAGTTTCATTGAGTCAGCCTCTTGCTTTCTAATCCTTAGAGAGCATCCTTAGGGAGCATCCTTAGATCCATCTGTCTGTTTCTGTCATCCTCCGTAGGCTCTTATGCCATGAAGGTTTGTGTTAGTGTCTTGTTCCCATCACTGTTTGTAACTGCAAGTTGTCATAGTCTATTTGGATGGCTATAACAGCTATCTGAGTCTGGGTAATCTATAAGGAGTATACATTTATTTACTTACCATACTGAGAGCTAGAAAGTACAAGGTCAAGTAGAGGTGCCCACTGAGGGCACTGAGGTCAAGAAGAAAAGGTTGGGTGGGCACAGCAACAATCTTGAGGAGCTCTGTGTGCTGTGCAAGTGCAGACCCCTCTCTTCCACCAGGTGGGATCCTGATTCCAAACGCTTTATCTATCTCTTCTTCCATTTGTTGCTTATCTGTTAATTTCTCAGCACTTCGTTAGTTCTGTGATGTAAAAGGAGTCTCAATGTGTTTACTATTCAGTTAATCTTGTCTTTCATACTTTGTTGAATTCTTTTCCTCATTCATTTTCTGCTTCCATTATCTTTTGATTTCTGCTATTGCCCTGTCCTGGTTAGTTCTTTGCCAACTTGACACAAGCTGAAACTATTTGGGAGGAAGACTCTCAGTTGAGGAAATGATTCCATTGGTTTGGCCTGTAAGCAGATATGTAAAACAAGGCCCAGTGCTCTGCAGGCATTGCTCCTCACATTTAGGTGGTTCTTGGTGATCTAAGAAGGAAGGCTGGGCAAATCACAGGGACCAAGCCTTTGTTCAGATTCTGCTTCTAACTCCTGCCTTGAGTTCCTTCCTATCCTGACTTCCCTCAGTGATGTACCGCAACTGTAAACCAATAAAACCTTCCTTCTCAAATTGTTTTTGGTTATAGTGTTTATCGGAAAAATAGAAACCAAAATAGGACACCTCCTCCCTTAAGACCTTTCTTCCCCCTCTGCAGGAATGACTCATTTCTAGTCCTGGATTCTATAGGTACTCCAAATTAAACACACATGTATAAAGATTTGATGCTAGAATACATACTTGAGTGGGAAAAACACGTTTGTCTTTCTGAGTCTGGGTTACTCCACTTATTTTCCAACCATCCATCTTGCTGCAAATTCCATCATTTCATTTTCTTTTACAGCTGAATAGAATTCCACTGTGTATAGGTACTGAATGTTCATTATCTATTATAATTGATCTTAAGAAACTCTTGTCTGTTCTCATTGTGCTGTGATATTAGTTTTGTTTGTTTGTTTGTTTTTAGACTGACCTACAACATGTACTCACGATTCCTTCTGGATTCTCACATTCTCTGCCAGGGAATAGTTTCTTTCTTTTTTTTTCTGAAATATATCCTTTAATAATTAACTTCCTCAAATTACTTTTCTGAGGATGACTTTGTTGTACCCATCTCCTTGAAAGATTGTCTTATTAAATGTAGTTGTTTTGCTCTTAGCACACTGACTATATTAATCTATTTTCCTATGGCTTCTGTTACTGCAACTGAGAAGTTACCCTGTTTGATCTTTATTAGAAATCTGCCTGTTCTCCCTGGTTGACAAAGGGAATATTAAGTATCTCTGTACAATGTTGACACATGCCTTTGATGGTTCTCAACCACTCAGTTTTAAGACCTCCCTCTCTCTGCCCTCCCTTCTCTTCTTGCTTCCTTTCCAGGATTAGAATATACAGTTGTCAGAGTTTCTGTTTTGTCCTCCATGTCTCTGAACCTCCTGAGATTCTGTCCACTTGCTTAACATTACATTTATGTGAGTGGCCCATGAATAGACTTTGTTACTCTTTCAACGCATGTTTTCCTGTTAACACCTTGCAAATGTTCCCCTTGCTGTTTACATACAATCAACCAAGCTATCAAGTCACACTTCTTGTTCCTCTTCAGTGCCTCAATGCAGTCTACCCTAATTTCTCTTTTATTGTGTTTTCTAGCATTTCTGTCCTTTATGAGTTAACACAGTGTAGAGAGCAAAGAACCCTGCACTTGGAGGTCTGAGGAGGTCTGAAGACCCAAGTCCAAATCTGGACTTTACCCTCACCATTTCCATGCCCTTGGGAAATCTTGAACCTTTGCATTCTCTGTTACAGTCTGCTGATATTAAGATGTTATTGAAGACTAGACGAGATGGGCATCATAGTATGTCTAGCTAGTGAGTTTCTTGTGGCTCTTAGTACAGTCTTTGACTGTCATGCCTCATAATGGAACTGTTTATAATCAATTCATGATGAGAGAACTAGATACCAATGTCATGACTTAGAAATGTAGTAATGATGTGGTTCCTAGGATAGGAAGACCCTAACATATGCACAGCCTTGTTTTAGAATCATTTCTGGTTTTGTAACAGAATACCTGAATAAGATGCAATTTAGGGGATAAAGTATTTATTTGGCTTATAGTTCTAGGTTACAGTCCATCACTGTAGGGTAAATCAGGGCCATGACCTTGAAGCTGATGGTCACATTACTTCTACAGTCCAGAGCAGAAAAAAGTAAAATTTGCATGCTTAGTGCTCAGCTAGGTTTCTCTACTTTTATACAGCCCAGGACCTCAAACTAGGGAATGGTGTTACCCACTTTTCTGGTGTATATACCCACTTTTCTGTATAGATGTGCATACAAGCCAGACTTATCTAGATAGTCTCTTGAGATTTTACATTGTGTCAAGTTGACAGTTAAAACTATCACAACTCCAGAGCCTGACCAGTACAGATGCAGATGTTGACAGCCAACCATTGGACTGAGCACGGGGACCCCAATGGAGGAGTTAGGGGAAGGACTGAAGGAACTGAAGGGGTTTGCAACCCCATAGGAAGAACAACAATATCAACCAGCCAGACCTCCCCGCCCCCCGAGCTCCCAGGGACAAAACCACCAACCAAAGAGTGCACATGGAGGAACTCATGGCACCAGCCAAGTATGTAGCAGAGGATGGCCTTTTCTGGCATCAATGGAGTGAAGGCCCTTGGTCCTGTGGAGGCTTGATGTCCCAGCTTAGGGGAATGCTAGGGAGGTGAGGTGGAAGTGGATGGGTGGGTGGGTGGGTGAGCACCCTCATAGAAGCAGGGGGAGGGGGAAATGGGGGTCTGTGGAGGGGAAACCGGGAAGGGGGATAACATTTGAAAAGTAAATAAATAAAATAACCAATAAAAAACCTATCACAACTGATTTTTCTGTGCTTCTGATATATCTCTCTGGTCCATCTCTGCATGGCACAATGTACTCTTTTTTTTTTTTTAAGCTATTCTGTTGCTATGAGGCCTTCCTTCTCTCCTGGACTATCCACTTACTTTGCCTAGTTGGGGAGAGCTGGCCAGCTTGGTTGCCATTCTTCCGAGTCCTGGTAGAGAACATGAGCAGTAGCCCGTAAGCATGTTGACTGTCTTTAAAAGCAGCATTTGGTAGTGTGGGTGCATTGTCCCCTGCCTCAGGAATAAGGAACATAAAGGGTGCATACATTTTCAAGTGGTCCAGTAGGTGCGCAGAGGGGGATTTGCTGCAATTCATTGCTCTTCTAAAACAGTAGAACATGACAAGACTCAGCAAACCCATAACTATTACTAGGATCAAAACCACCTAACCAACACAAAACATTTGAAACTTTTTATTGGACTTGAAAACTACAGTAGGTCTGGGTTGAGTCACGCAAATATCGAAGAGCACTGGAGCAGTTAAGATTTTGGCAGAAGATCTCTTGGTGAGGGAAGTATTGAAGAATGAATATACTTTTTCTGGTTCCCTCTCTCCTCCCTACCCCCTGCTCTTCAGGGTTTGACTTAGCAAATACTTTCCTTCTCACAGTCATGTGGGTGAAGGCAGCTTCATAAAAGCACTTCTAGAGGTTGCTGCCAATGCATATGTAATTCCAAAGAAAGACCTGACTTTTATACTTTCGTGGTACCACATGGCATAGGCCAAAGTACCTTAGAAGGTTCTAATTCTTGTGTTAAATAGAGTTATATTATTTTACCCACTAAAAAAACTTGTTCTCAGTGTGCATAGACATTCGGAGGAATCTTTGATCATATATAGGGACTACATATGCCTCAGACAGCTATGAAGAAGATTATAAACATACCCCAGGCATTATGATTGTGCATTATTTTAGAGTGAGCTTTGTTGCTGGCAGTTTTGTGTTTCAATATCACAAGGTTGGACACTCCTGCTGTAGAAGAAAACACCATTTGGATTTCATCTACTGAACCCAGTCAATGTGGCATGGTCCTCCATCATTCTGGCTAGTCATTAACTCTGGGCTTTAAGGCTCTCTAGTATTTGTAATCAATAGATGCTATAATTCCAGTTCATTAGTAATTCCTTGCTTACCCAATTAATCCAAATTAGTGTGGTTTAATTTGGATAAGAGCATGCTTCACTCTGGTCCCTGTAGAAATTCTATCCCCAGCCTCATTGCTGGTTGTTCTGGGTCAGTAGACTTTTGCAGAAGCAGAGACCAGCTAATTCCCCAAGACCCCTTTCCTCCTTCCCACAGCCTGGAAAACATGGTTGGTCTGTGAAATGAGCCAGAGAGAAAGGGGCAGTCAATGGTTTGGCAGAGAAGTAGAAGATGCAAAAACCTACCAAGGCTTTTTAATTTTTACTTCTCATTTTCTTCTTTTGAATTAGGAATTATTAGCCGAGAGAGTGCAGAAGACCTTCTGGAGAATATGACCGAGGGAGCATTTCTAGTCCGGGTCAGTGAGAAGATCTGGGGTTATACCCTGTCCTACCGCCTGCAGAGAGGCTTCAAACACTTCCTTGTGGATGCTTCTGGGGACTTCTACAGCTTTCTGGGAGTGGACCCTAATCGCCATGCCACCCTAACAGATCTCATTGATTTCCACAAGGTAACTCTCTTTGAAGGGTTAGTTGGGCATGGAACTGGCAGGAACTTTGGTTGAAGAAAGCCTGGAGCAAGTGCAGCAGATAGAGATAGACTTCAAGATAAGGCTGTAGAGTCTCAGAACTATGGCATATTGAGGTAGAAGAGACCACTGGCTGTCCAGAGCAGCTCTGGGGCTCATGGTCTTCCCCTGTCTTGTGCCTTAACTGGCACTGTGTTCCTGTAATTCTATTCCCAGGCTTCTCTTCTCTAACTGTCTGAGGGCTGTCTGTTGTTAGCACAAGGAGATGGCAGCTGGCTCTATGTCCAAGTCCTTCTCTTAGTCTCAGGAACACCCCTCTGAACTACCCCTATCCAGAGCAGCTTTGAAGCTAGCTGGAGTGCAGGAAACAGTCATGTGGCCATAGCAACTTAGATCCACAGTAGAGTCACCACTGTTCTTGTCTGAATTTGTTTTCATCCTTGGGGCATGTCTGTCCTTGGATATGTCACTTAGTCCTACTGAGCCTCAGCATCCCCTGCATTTGTTGTCATTACAATAGAGCGCACCATATTGGGAAATTTATAAGGAAAAGAAATCCAGTTTTTATACCTTTGGAGTGTGAGAAGTCCAAGATGGAAGGACCATCACTCAAGGAGGGTTTTCTTACTACACTGTCTCCTGGCAAAATGTGGAAGAGCAAAGCAGGGTGAGAGAACAAGAGACTGGGCAAATGTAAGAGGGGGCCACATCTGGATCCATGGAGATGGCTCAGTGGGTACAGTATTGCGGTATGAGCATGAGACCTGAGCTCAGAGCCCCAACACCCACATGGAAGCCAGTCATGGCAGCATACGCGTCCTGTACTGTAAGTGCTGGTTTGGGGGTGTGATAGTAGAGACATGCAGATCCTGAGGGCCCATTTTCCAGTCAGTATAGCCAAAATGGCAAGCTCCAGGTTCAGAGGAGAGGCTCTGTCTCAAAAAACTAAGCAGGAGAGTGATGTCTGTCCTCCACACAGGTAAGCTTGCTTCTGTGCACACACACACACACACACACACACACACACACACACACACACACACACACATCTCTCTCTCCCTCCCCTCTCTCTCTCTCTCTCTCTCTCTCTCTCTCTCTCTCTCTCCCTCCCTCCCCCCCCCATCTTTCTCACACACACACACACACACACACACACACACACACACACAGGCCAAAGTCACGTTACAAGAAGCCTATTCTTGAGACAATGGCTTTGATCCACTTGTGAAGGCAGAGCCCTCATGACCTGCTTACCTCTTCTGGGTCCTATCCCTGAAAAACCATTAAATTGCAATTATGTCTGGAACACATTCCAGCCATAACATTGAGCAAATGAATACACACAGTGCTTATTTGAGGTCTTGTGGACTTTAACAATATTGTATTCATAATTGCACCCTGTGATCCTATGCCCAGTACTCTGCCATTTGTCCCATTGTTGACTCACATGCTATCTTGCAAATGTCTCACATATGTCATAGGGAGAAGCAGCTTTTGTTTTAATACAGTTGTCATAACTACAAGAATAGTTGTACCTCAGCAACAAGAAGGGAAGTTCTGAGGGATTCTGGGATAATGTTATGGGAATTCCAGCTCCAATATCTAATTGAGTCGTACAGGTCTAGAAGGTGTCACAGAATTGCTTGCACTAGGATTTTGTTGTAACAGGGTCTCCTGGATTCTATATTGCTTTCTTTATTTTATCCATCCACAAAAGGCCCCAGGCCTTGTGAATGGAGCACATAGAAAAATCACCTGTCTAGCTAGGCATGTTGGGAAACATCTGTAATCCCAGCACTTGGATACTGAGGCAGGAGAATCACCAGCTTAAGGGAATCTTGGGTTACATGGCAATAAACAACAACAACAACAACAATGAAATATCCAACCAACTTAAATAACAACAGCAACAGCAGCAGCAACAATACCACCACCACCACCACCACCACCACCACCACCACCACCACCACCACCACCTGCCACCCAAAATCAGAGTTAGAGAAGAAGAGAAGAAAGGACAGAAGAGAAAACTATTCATTCAGAGATGCCTGGGATCAGAGTACTGCTGTGGATCTGGACTAGGTGAGGGTGGATTCCTATTTGTTTTGGGAAGGGCCTTCTAACAGCCAGAGGAAGGCAAAGAAGAACGGAGGAAGGAAGGGAGTGTGGAGTCTGATAGCATTGTTCTGGGTTAAGCATACATGTCCTCATAATCATGGTGACACCTGTGTTATGAAAGCACAGTAACCTTGTTCACAGGCCAGGAAACCAAGGCCAGGGAGGCCATGGCACTGGGCCAAGTTCCAATGGCCGGTGCCAGCTGTAGTCAGGAGCTAAGCCCCTAGCAGCCTTCCTCTGAAGCTCATACTTCCGTCTGAGTCCCAGTGCTTGTTTTTCTTGTTGAAAATAAGCTACTTCAGCAGCTATGGCTACTTGTCTCCACCAGTATTTCCATCAGAGGGTCAGTGCCCAGTTCTCAGGTCAAGTTCTACACAGGAAGGCCACATCACATGCCTCTGCAGGGCGTTATTCATTCCAAATTTAAAATCTGTAGATCAACAAGTTCACTTCAAGCCCTACACAAAGATATCATCTATGCCCACATGGAGGTCTGGTGATCAGTTTTGATAAATTAAATTTTAATTACACTATTAATTCATGATTATATTAGTCATGCCAGCTTCACTGATTTCAAACACCTGATGACATCTTCCACCTTGAGTTAGTAATGTGCCATGTGTTATTTGCTAGCCAGTAATACCAAAATTCATGGTCATAAGAAAATACATAGTTTTCTGATTTTTACATCATATAATGCAACAATCTAACCTTCAAGCTGTACTTAATTAGACTTTAGAAGGTAATATTTGAAGGCATGGTCCCTGATACCAGAATGTCAGGTTTGAATCCAGACTTCATTATTTTGCATGGCTTTGAGTCACTGCTCAGGCTTTTGTGACTCAGTTTCTTTTTTCAGTTGGGTGGGTCAGTGACATCCCTGTGAGGTTTCAAGGAGGTATCACTGTATAGACTGCATTTCAAAATCAGCAGTAGGTACCATCTGTTATTAAAACGTGGTTAGGAGAGTTGGCACCTAACATCAGTTACTAGAGTGCTTGCTTAGCACAAAGCCCTGGGTTTGAACCACAGCACGACTTAAACTGAGTGTATAGGTGGAGAAGTAAGCCTGTAATCTTAGTACTCAAGAAGGGGGAGAAATGTGGGTCAAATGTTCAAGGTCATCTTTAGCTACATAGTGAGTTTAAGGCCAGCCTGCATGCATAAGAACCTGTCTCAAAAATTTGCCTGGCAGATATTTCCCCACTAGTATATGTACCAGGATTCCCTGGTATGGGTGTAGGGTTCAGCTTAATTACTCATTCTCTTCTTGTGTCCTTCCTTCCACCTTCTGTTTCATGATCATGAACTGTGTTTCAGAGACTTCTGTACTATGTATATGTTACTTTGTCACTATGCATACATATGTAGTGTTTTCCGGGATCGACTCCTTGAACTGAAATTGCTGGAAAGAAAAGTATGCACATTTTAATTGCAAAAGACCTGCCAGATCGCCTTCCCAAAACATGGAACCAATTCATGTTCCTGCCAGAACTATTTGAGGGCTGTTTCCTCCATGAAATGGCAGACGCAATAGCTCTCTATGGTCTAGCTTGCATTTTTCTTGTGGCCTCTGCTGCTGAGGTGTCTTTTCATGTATTTAATAGCTACTTCCAGTTAGTCACCTGTAAATTGTCTCTTTTTATTCACGGTTCATTTTTCTATTTTTAGATATCTTTTTCTTGATGTTACAATTTCTGTATCTACCAAATTGCTCTTTAGTTATGTCTATTCTGCTGAAAATATTTTTAATTTAAACAGTCATATTTTTCAATTGCATGCTCATTTTTTCTTATAACAGCATACTCCTGTTTCATGGATGACTTCTCCTGTTGAGAAAGATAATGTAGATCTCTTAAAGCTTCTTTTTGTTTCCTTTATAAGTTTGGTATTTTCTTAGAAATCTTTTGGACTACTGAGTTTTGAATCTTTCTGTTATAGTTGAGGTGGTCTTTAAATACCTCAATAATGAAACAGTCTTCCAACATTCAATCTCAAATTTATTCATGCACAGACAACTTATGTTTCCCAAATCCAGTATCTTCTGCTGTAGGCTTGGGGTCAGGAAAGAGTAGCTCTCTGAGGGGTATGACAATGTCTGTTGTTTGTGTCTCTTCGGTTTCACCAGCAACAGGGGCAAAGTTGTGTCCCTAATGTGTCCCCAGTTTCTGCTGCTTCTTAGACAATCTATTTTTTTTCTCATTTTACTTGGTGGCCTTCCTTCTTATTTTCTCATACTGTACAGATGCATTTCTTTTTAAAAGGAGGTTACCCTTTTATTTCTAGGCAGGTGAGTAAGGGGATGTAGATGTACGGCCTTAGTTTTTTTCTCTCTAACCATTCTCTACCTGACTCCCCATGAATGTTTATATCTCTTCTTGATCTGAATTGGATTGATTTTCTTCTCTTTTCCCTTTAGGAGGAGATCATCACTGTTTCAGGGGGAGAGTTGCTACAGGAACCCTGTGGACAGAGGGATAGCCCACCAGACTATCACCTGTTGTTTGAATGATTTTTTCCCCTCCTCTTTGGACTCCTTTGAGTATCCTGATTTTGAACTGAGCATAAGAATATCCAAACTCAAAGCCTCCTGACGTTCTGGAAGATCCACCATTCTTCAGATGAACGATTATATTAGTAAGCCTCCAGAATGTGACCTATAAAATGTGACTGCATTTGTGAGACTGTTCCCATTCCAAAATTCAAGACAGAAACCTCGAATAATGATGCTCCTGGAGGCCTGTCTGTCATGGCTGTGCTAAGATGACTTCCTAGGGTGAATGGGTCATGTTTTAATAACCCAAAGCAATTCCAGTGCCGAACCTCCCACTTAATGTAGGGCCAGCACTCAATAAGTCTTTGTTGAATGAATGCCCTCCTAAAAAACTCCTAACACTGATGGGTTCTAGCAAATTACTTTGTATATTACTTCATAAAGTCACAGAGATAGCAGACCAGGCTTGTGACTAACTTACATGGAAGACACACATGTTATATCTTTCCTAGTATTCATGAACTTGTTGATATTATCATGGGCATTGCCCAAGGTTGCTATGTTTGACTTTCAGTATGGGATATTAGTGTTGTGCTGGCTGCTTGGTATGACTACTTCTACCTCTCTCGTATGTGTCATCTTACATGTGGCTCTGGTTTTGCAAATTGAGGTAATGATGTCATATAAATGCGCAGAATATCTGGAATGGATTATAAACCCAAGGATAGTGTTTAGATACTTGATGAGGCAGGTCTTTGCTCTCTAGAATGTTCTCTGTGTGCTCTCTACTTAAAGGCGTAGCTATGTTTTGATTTTAATTCTTCCACCTCCTTAATTTGAATATGTTCTTCATATTAATGAGAGTAACCTCCCTGTAACTCAGTAACTCTCAAGGATGGAGTCTTCCTTAGGGTTTTATTGCTGCAAAGAGACACCATGAACACAGCCACTCATAAAATAAAATATTTAGTTGGGGACTGGCTTATGGCTTCAGAGGTTCAGTCAATTGTCATTATGATGGGAAGCATGGCAGCTTGCAAGCAGACATGGTTCAGGAGAAGGAGATAAGAGTTCTATATCTTGATCTGAAGACAACTGGGAAAGAGACCGTCTTCTAGGCAGCTAGGTGGATCTGAATGCCTACCCCTACAGTGAGACACTTCCTTCCAACAAGGCCATACCTCCTAATAATGGACCAACCATATTCAAACCACCACAGTGTCTAATGCAAGCATAATCATGTTGTTCCCTTATGGTGATAGACAAGGAGATAGCAGATGTCACAGCAAGATTGCAGGTTCTGAAATCTGGAAGGCTTCAGTTATAGTCCATACTCTGAAACTTTGTGACATTATAATCTTTGCAGCACTGGGTTTGGCATATATAAAAGGATATATGGACTCTGGAAACACCATAAAACTGTTTTATCTGCCTTGAGAGTTGTGTAGTAAGAAGAATAAGGTGTCTTTATTCTCCAATCAACCTTTTGGCTCTTCTGTTTCTTGTATCCTTGGCCACTTGTGACATCATCCACCCTCATGGCTATTGTTACAGCCAGTTTTGTGAGGATGACTCTGCTTTCTGCATTGACCATATTCTTCGGCCTCACATGTACATATGACAATGGGACTTTGCCACACATGGTTCTTTGGGATCATTTATTTTTATCTTTTAAACTGACTTTTCTTTATTTTGGAGAATTTCATACATCTATACAATGAAAAATGATATTTACTGTTCTACCCTTCCCTATTCTATTCCCTAGATATATCCCAGTATGCTCTCAACATCATGTATTCATAAAAAATAACTCATAGGTACAAGTAATGGTACCATATGAGCATGAGTGTGGCCTTTCTCTGAGCACCATAGAAATCTTACTAGGAGCCACTTCTCCAAGGAAAGTGACTCTGTCTTCCTCAGAAGCTACCAATTACCAATAGCTCTTCAGTAAGGGGTAGGACCACAAAACATTTTTTTATAGTTAGTTTCTTCTGTTAGAGTCCTAATAAGACTTACATGTAGCATCTGTTATGCCCTCAAGTCTCTGATAACACCCTCCTCTTCTTGACCCATAACTAGTTTTATAAATTAGAGTTCTATAAAATGACCTGTGTTCTGGAATTGCCTTATTGTTTCCTGTTGTTATTTCTGTATTGTCTCTATTTCATATTTCCTGGCTTGATTGAGGTTGAATTTGAGGGCCAGAAAATGTTCTTAGGGCATCATGTCACAAGGATCCTTGTAACATAGTGGCTCAAATTTTCTAGACTTGTCAGTGGGCTCAGAATATCTCAAACTGAGTACCCCAGTTGTCCTTCTTCACCCTTATCTTTTGTTTTTGCTTTTTGAGATAGGGTCTTGTTGCAGGAAATATTAAAAAAGGACGGCACATTCCTGCCCTTGTACCAGCAACTCACTACCCCAGAGGCCTGGCCGGCCATGTACTGGTGGACAGTGGCTGACCTGTTTTTATCTCTCAGAGACTCTGACTCAGTGCTCCAAAATCTCTCCACCCAGCTTGCTAAGTTCCCACTGGTGGGTTGTTGCCATGCCAACCCTGTGTTTCAAATCCCCCATGGCCTTTGTGGTGCACCTCAGGCAAACCCAGTCTTTGCCACTGTATCTTTCTCTCTTGAACCCAGATGAGCCACCAGGTGAAGGAAAATACAACACAAACAAGTTCAGAAACTCAGTCATTGTGTGCTGCAACTAAAATCCTAATCTTGTAAACCTTATTAAATCTAAATCCTCTGCTGGAGAATCCTGACAGATCTGCCATTGAAACTGGGAGATACTGGCAGCTACATCTTGTCCTTATGCTATCTCCATCCAAAAGGCCATAACTCTCTCCTCTTTCCTCTCTTTCTCTGTGCAACCCAGAAGTCTCACCTACTCACCCAGTGATTGACTTCTTTATTAATTAGGGGATTGGGTCACAAGAAGTCACCTGGGTACATGACTCACTCCTTGTCTGTAGTCCCTCCCAGGAGAGTGAAATTAGCATGCACCAGGCCCATCTACAATAGGGTCTCATAATGCAGGGTAATCTTAAATTTACTACATTGAATTTTGATCTTCCTGTCTCTATTTCCCATGTTCTGGGATATATGTGAGTACCACTATGCTTGGCTCCCCTTTTGGACCCTCTCCCCCTTTCAGCAAAAAAAGTTACCCTATATTTCTCCCCTGTTGCTCCAGTGAACTCTAGGTCAATGGGATGCTCATGTTGGTCAGTCATTTCTTCCTTCATCCTCCTGGATGAAAGACAGCTCTTGATGTGGCCACTGAGAAAACAGTCATGCAAGATGGCATAGCCAGATTCATCAATACCTCTGTTTCCACTCATTCTCTGTCTTTTCCCTCTCTGGAAAGTTCTTCTGGGAAGCTACTCTGGAGGTTAGTGGCTGTCTTAATTAGTCTATACCTCTTGGGAACTCAAAGTAAGTGCCTTCTATACACATATATATTCTGACCTTTTGTAACTTGAGTCAGGGACTTCCCATGTAGCTCAGGCTGTCTTGGAAATCATTAGCTTAAGTTTGGTTCTCAACTCATGATCTTGTTGTGTTCATTTCCTGAATGCTAGCATGACAGGTATGTGTCATCACAACTGGCCCCAATACATTAGATAATAGCGGTTTTATGTATCAGTTCCATAGCTTCCCTCCATCAGTCAGTATCACTGCATGAATGAAATGATGTGATGATGGAGGAATCCTGCTTTCTAAACTTTATGAACTCTCAAGCCATAGCCAAACTCTGTTCTAATTACATCAGTTCTACCAGGTCTTAGAAGACCTCCTCTTGTTCTGATTTTGTACTGTGTCAGCCATGTGAATTTGTTCAGGCCACTCAATCTCAATAAACCTCTGTGTAAGTGGGAATAGGAATTTTTTGTTTTTAATGTGGTCATCATTAGCTTCTTCTGGCTGATCAATTAAGTGACAAATAGGGAATCTCTGTCCAAATGAAAGACCTTGCTATCCACAGCCACACAGTGGCAGCTTCCTGCCAAGCAGTGCTGTGTCAGGGGATTCCACAAGATGATTTCCCACACACTGGAAGAAAGTTCCAAACAGCTTTGAAAGGAGTCCAAGATGGGTTGAAAAACCTGACATCCTGGAAGGTTGTTCCTGTTGCCTGCTAATTAATATGTGAGAGATAACAGCTGAGTTTTCCATCCCTAACTCATTTATTTCATTTTATTTGGGGCCTGCACTTTTTGTATGTCTCATATATTTTAGGTTTTACCTGGGTTTCAAATAAATTCCTTGTAAGTTGTCCTGCAAATGAAATTACTGTCTGGAAAACTGCAATTTCATCTTGAGAGTTTTATTATGCTAATAAATGTCAGAATTCTCAAATAAAGGAATGGCCTCCTTTTCTTCCCCCCTCTGAGCCTTACAAATATAATGAAAAACAGTCAGTCAGCTCCAAGATTCAGCAGAAGGAAAATTTATAATCTATAACTAGAAAGAGAAGCTGTAAAAAACAATATGCATCTTAATGGAAGATAAATTTCAGGGAATTAAAGGGCAGATTGGGGTGCAGATTCTTGAAGATTCCTGCATGGCAGGTATTCTTAGGGGCCATTTAAGGGTTCAGGAGCTAAAAAGAGGGTAGGGAGAGTAATTCTTTAGAAGGATATGTGACAGTGATAGCCTGGGGCCTTGGGGACTTTCAGACCATGGTCACTTAGACCTGTTGCTTTGTGCCTTGGATAGCACAGTACAGCGTGGCAGAGAAAAATGTGGCAGAGGCTTATTTAACTCAGGGCAGCTAGGAAAGAGAGAGGAGAGTGGCCAGGAAACCCAGTAATTCCCTCAAAGGCATACCTATCTTCGTTCCACTAGGTTCTTTCTCTTAAAGGGTTTGCCCTTTTCCAGTAGTGTGCGGGCTAGGAACCAAGTCTTTAATTTGTAGGCCTCTGGGGGAAATTTCCAAACCACAGTGCTTTGAAAGGATCCTAATGCTACAATTTATGCTTCAAAGAAACCTAAGCAAATGCATTAAATTTTGTAATAGTCTCTACATATGAATGTTGGGTTGTAGCTCAGGTCTAGTATTCACAAAGGGGATCATTTTTCTTGTCCAAGGATTCTAATGAAATGTAAGCAAGTAGTACCATCACTGTGTAGACACTTTACCTAGTTATAGAATCACTTAGGGCACAGGGAACTGTGCTTTGTGTATTTTGCCCTCCAGTCTGTGAGGTCCTGGGGGTCAGGAAATGTCATGTGTGTATTACAACCTTGAACAGTCAGTGTAGAATTCAATATGTGTGTGTGTGTGTGTGTGTGTATGTATATATTTAGTTTTCTCGAGTCAGGGTTTCTCTGTATAGTCCTGGCTGTGCTGGAACTCACTCTGTAGACCAGGCTGGCCTTGAACTCAGAAATTCTCCTGCCTCTGCCTCCCAAGTGCTGGGATTAAAAGCATGTGCCACCATGCCCAGCAGAATTCAATATTTTTAATGGACTAGCAGAAACAGGTTATACAGATTTCAAAGGCCTACTTTACACTTAAGGGACCCCATGATGGAAAACTCCAGGTTGGGAATGTTTTCTACCTTGGATTAAAAAACCCCAAAGTTATTGCTTTATGCTTGTAGGACAAACAGTAATCAAGCAAACAGGCGAGATGGGAGTCAAAAGCAGTTTTGTTAACAAGTCAAGATGGGGAAACTGAGTGTTGAAACAGAAATCATCTCTTGGGAGTATGGCTGGTGTGGTGCCCTAGCATGCGGTAGGAACCCATGCTAACCAGCTCATCCATACTGCTGTTTTCCATGGGACCTCAGACCAGCCAACAGGAGCATCACATGACTTTTTAAATAATTGAGGTAAAATGTATTTGTATTTACTACTCATATCCCCTATGTTACACAGAGACTATTTCTCTCTATAGCTGTCTGCCCTATTGCCTTGAATGAAGGCCACTCATTGAACCAGAAGAACACCAGTTTTGCTAAGTTGGCTGCCCATTGAGCTCTCAGGATTTACCTATCTCCAACTCTCAGTGTTGGGGCTATAGATATGTAGAGCCATGCCTGACTTTTTAGGTGAATTCTATGGATATAAACTCACCTTATCCTTGTAAGCAAGTACTTTCTCCCATTGAGCCATGTTCACAGTCTTACCATTTACCCCATTTCAATGCCATTAAGTGGATTCATGTTGAGACTGTCAACAGTATTCTAGAACTGTATTCATTTTGCAAAATCGAAACTCTGAAGGTATTAAACAATCAACTGAGTTATCTACCTTCTCTCTGAGCCTCCCCCAGGCCTTGGCACCTACCATTTTGCTTCTTGTCTTTACAAGTTTGTGACTGTAAGTAGAATCATGCAGTGTTTGTATTTTCTTGAGTGTCACATGTCAGTTAGCATTTATACCTTTACAGGTCATTCATGTTGTAGATGAATCAGAAAATCAGAATGTCTTTTTTAGGTACACAACATCATGTCTGATGCATACAGCTTATTTTATTTACTCATTTGTCTGTCAATGGCCACGTGGGCTGCTTCCATATTTTGGTTAATATGGAGAACACTAATTTAAACATAAGTATGGATTTTTTTGACACTTGTTATAATATTGTTAAGTTTTTTCATACTGTGTGTTTTTATTACTTCCCTTTCACTGACTTCTAAATCTTCCCCACCTTGGTGACCATGCAGCTTTATATTCTTTCTCCCCCTCCCCCCTCTTTCTTTCTCAAAACCCCTGATAACATATCAAAAAATAAATGTTAACAATACACAAATCAAGAAGGCAAAAAAAAAAAACCCTACAAAAAATCATGGGGTCTTTTGTATTGGCCAACTACTCCTGGGCATGGGAGCTGCCCTAGAGTCTCATTGATATACACAGTGAAACTTCATAAAAGAATATTGATTTACCTTTGCCAATTTGTACCAGTTGTGAATATCTTCTTGGTTGGGGCAGAGCGTCTTTTTGTCCACTTCTCAGTGCTTGTCTTGATTGTTCTAACAGATTGGGGCCACTTTATATTGAGTACATTCTGAGTACATTTTAATTCTAGCTCCCCAGTCTTGGGAAATAGAGTGTGAGAGACCTGGTAATGGTGCCAGTCTTTAAGCTCTCAAAACCTGTCTCCAGTGACAGTTCCTCAAGCAAGATCACACTCTCTAAGCCTTTCCAAACAGTGTAGGAACTGTAATCAAGGGATCAGATAGAGAGCCAATGTTATGGGGAACTTCTTAATCAAACTGTTACATTTAGAATTTCTCATATGTTAGCCACTCTTAAGTACTTTCTTTTGAGAATCATCTCCTCAATCACTTGTACATTCAATAAATCAGATTTACTTTTTTTGAGGTTGTGTCTTTTCTTTTTCTATTCTAGATATTTACTCCATTGGTGAGTTGGTTGCTATTGTTTTTCTGAATTTTGTCTCTTCATCCTGTTGTTTATTTTCTTCGCTCAAGAAGCATCTTAGTTTGGCACAATACCGTTTGTGTAGCTTTGCTTTTGTTGCCTAGGCTACTGGTGTTGAAAACTCATTGTTGATGTTGGTATTCTGAAAAGGTTCCCCTATGTAATCACCATGGAACTGCAAGTCAAAATCACGATGAGATATGAACCCACCCCAGTCAGAAGGGTTACTTGCCTCAAAGTGAAAAGTTAGAGAGATTGAAAAGGGTGCAGAAGAAGGGGTCCCCTTATAGCTGGTGGAAGCACACCTCCTACCCAATCTTTTCCTTTATGTTACTGAAGACTGTACTTGGGGTCCAGCATGCGAAGCGTGTCCTTTACTACTATGCTGTCTCCCTAACCCTTAGCATTACCAAACAGAGACTCTTTAAAAAAGCAAAAGTACAATATCTGTATGATCCAGATAACCCACTTCTGGATATACAGCCAAAATAATGATCAGTGTACCAAAGATAGCTCCACACCATGGCCAATAGCCAAGATATGCAATAAACTGAGTTATCTACCAGAGGTCATTTTATCAAGTAAAACAAGCCAAGCACAAACAGATAACACACTTTTTCACTCATATTCATATTTAAAGCTACTAAGAAAGTAGGAAAGAGATTACTAGAATCTGGGAAGGGTGAAGAAGAGGGAATTCGAGAGATGTTGGATTATCTGGTTGTGGAGGTGCACATCTTTAATTTGAGCACTTGGGAGGCAAAGTCAGGTTCAAGTGAGGCCAGCCTAGTCTACAAAGCAAGTTGAGGACAGCCAGGGCTCTGTTACACAGAGAAATCTTGTCTCACAAAACCAAAACCCAAAAACCAACGAACATCCCCCATAAACAGCAAAACAAAATAAAAACCATAATAACCCAAACAAACAAAACAAAATAAAACAAAACAAAAACAAGTTTGGATTATGGGCACCAAAATATAGCCTAGACATGTAATATTTTACAGCATAACAGTGTGACCACAGTTTATAAAGACTTAAATATTTAATGAACCATTAGAAGAGAGGTCATTTGAGGCTGCAAATACAAAGGGATACTAAATGTCTGAGACAGAAATTATAATTATCCTCATTTTCATATGCCTCACATATACACTTACTGAAATATACTGTAGTCCATACATATGTTCACTATATCAATTAACATAAAGTTAAAAAAACTCATATTGAGCAACATTGTGTGGCTCTTGGCTATGTTTGTACCTGTGTCTCTTCCCATCTCAGAGAATGAACTCAGAGACTTACTGATCTGTAAGTTCATCTCTCAGGAGACCATTAAATGAGGATGAAGAGAAGATAGAGCCAGTAACAAACTCAAAAGTACTTGTGCTAGCTGCTCTTCTGTAGGACACTTCCTCAGCATGGGTGGAGTTCTAGTATCAGAGACAAGAGGTCATAAGGGCCTCCTTGAAGGAATGTGAAGGAGAAGAGACCAATGTTCATCTTACTGTGGGCCTTTACCTACTTCCCAGAGATATCTGCCCATCCTCAGACATCTCCTTTCTTATTCTTTGCCCAAAGAGGTAGGAGGAGACAGGAGAGGCTAGAAGGAAGAGTGATTTCTTAGGGACTATCAATAAAATCTGAATTAATGTCAGGAAAGGAATAGATGACGTTTCCAGGAAAAGGAAGCAATTGGCACAAACAAAGAACCAGTGGCAGGTGGTGTGTGTGTGGTTGTGTGTGTGTGTGTGTTGTGATTATGTGTGTCTGTGGGGGAGGGGCTGAGACGGACTTGTCAGCATTCTTGCTCCTTATTCTATACTTAACCTATACACTAAACATTGGCACAGCAATTTCTTCTAAAAGGAACACTGCTTAGATTGTGAGCTATGAGCCAAGAGTCTTAGACAACTCTGTGAACCTTTAGAGTAACCACAATGTGTACCAATAACCTGGGTTCTGGTAAAACACTCAACCCTGTCTTGCCTTGACTTGGTTAGCTCCTCACCACTACTTAATTTCACCTTTGCCATATTGCCTCTCATTCTTGCAGCTTTGTGGATTTTTATATTTGGTTTATTCTGACATGCTGTAATGCTACCTTCTTACTGGACATTCTGATTTTGGGCAATATGGTAAGTAGGAGAATCTGATGTATCTTGTGTGTGTATTGTGTTCAGCTCTTTATTTCTACTGGCAGCTGGACTGCTCAGGACTGCAAGATTGATTTAGGGTAATTAAGCCTCTGTCCATTTTCAGTTTCTGAGGTTTTATGGAAAGTAAGGCACTTGTGTCAAACACAACAAACAGAAATATCAGATGATTTCATGATAATACAAATAATAGTTATTCTAATAAATTCCTTAAACCATCTGGAAGCTAGAATCCCAGAGTCTGGTTCTAACATAGTATTTTCTCAATCAGTCCTCCCAGAGTCTTTCTAACAAAATGCTACTTCCTATTAACAATTTAGCAATTTAAGAGATAAGGAGTCCCTGAGTGAGCCAGCCACCAGACAACCGATGACTGCATTAGATCTTCTGATAACTTCAAAGAATAGCTACAGACTCTATTGAGGCAGACATGTAAAATTCTCTTAGGAACACCTTAGCTTTTATTGAATAGTACATACCAGGGGAGAAATAGCACCTGTTTAACATCATTCACTTGACACATATACAAGAACAATAAGGCTAAGGTCCGAGCTGTAGCACAGCTCATCCTTAAAGAGAAAGTGTCAGTATTCACAATAGAGATTTATGTCCCCTATTAGGTAATTCCATTATTGGCTTAAGGGAGTGCCATCTCTCCCAACAATTTTAGAAGTCCTTGAACACTACTTTAACCAACTGTACTCAAAAGAACAATAATGACTCAAAGAGGAGTAAAAGAGATGCATTCCCACTCATCAGAATTTTCTTAAATCTGTTTCTTTTTCAGGTGGAATCATCCTTTTGTCCTGCTGAATATACAGCTGGTCTTCAACAGTCACACTAGAAGGGCTGGGGTGAAGCAGATCTAGGGGCTGCTGATATTCGCATTTGGTAGGGACCTTGGAGGAAGGATCAGGAAGCTAAAAACAAAAACAAAGATAAAAACAAAATAAAACACAAAACCTTTTGTGCAGGATTTTTTTTTTTTGTGAAGGCCTGGAATTCCACTTATTTCAAAGGTTGGTGCAGGAGAATTGTCTATTTAAGGTCAGTCTGTTTTGCCAGACTGAGCAAGGAATGTTTCAGTGCGCTTGGATAATAGACAAGATAGATGAACCCTTACCAAGACTAACCATAGGGCACAGAGACAATATCCAAATTAACAAAATCTGAAATGAAAAGGGAGATATAACAACTGAAACTGAGGAAATTAAAAGTCACCACACTCAGGTAGCCTTCATCCCAGAAATGCAAGGATGGTTCAATATATGGAAATCCATCAACATAATCCACTACACTTCATGAAACTCACAGGCAAATGCATGGATTTAGAAAATATCATCCTGAGTGAGGTAACTCAGTTACAAAATATCACACATGGTATGTACTCCCTGATAAGTGGGTAGTAGGCAATGAGCATGGAATACCCACCATACAACTCACGGATCATATGAAGTTCAAGAGGAAGGAAGACTAAAGGGTGGATTATTAAGTCCTACTTAGAAGGGGGAACAAAATAATCAAAGGAAGTAGAGGGTTTGAGGAACTTGGGAAGAAGAAAAGAGGTGGGGGAGAGGGTAAAAATCAGGTATGGGAGGAGATGGAGGAGATGTAGAGAGGGTTAGGAAATTGAACAGAGCTGTGTAACAATGGGGGATGGGGAACTGGGGGTAGCAACCAGAAATTCTCAGATGCCAGGAAAGTAAGAGCTTCCCAGGACCCCTTGGGGATGACATTAGCTGAAATACCCCACAAAGGGGAGGGAGAACCTCTCATGATCATATCCAGTGGTTAGGCATGCCCCCCTCCTCCCCCCCCCCCCCCGTTGAGGGATGGGGCCACACACCCATCTCCAAAATTTTAACCCAGAAATTATTCCTGTCTAAACGTAATACAGGGACAAAGAGTGGAACAGAGATTAAAGGAAAGGCCATCCAGAGACTGCCCCACCTGGGGATTCATCCCACATGCTGACACCTAACCCAGACACTATTTTTAGTGCCAAGACATTCTTGCTGACAGGAGCCTGATACAGCTGTCTCCTGAGAGGCTCTGCCAGATCCTGACCAATACAGATGTGGATGCTTGCAGTCAACCATTGGACTGAGCACAGGGACCCCAATGGAGGAGTTAGGGAAGGACCGAAGCAGATGAAGGGGTCTTATTTGGCATCAATGGGAGGACACCCTTGGTCCTGTGAAGGATTGATGCCCCAGTGTAGAGGGATTCTAGGGGCAGTGAGGCAGGAGTGGGTAGGTGTGTGAGTGAGCACCCTCATAGAAGCAGAGTAAAGGGGGATGGGTTAGGGCATTTGCAGAGGGGATAACATTTGAAATGTAAATAAATAAAATATCCAATTAAAAATAAGTCAAAAGGGCTGGTGAGATGGCTCAGTGGGTAAGAGCACCCGACTGCTCTTCCGAAGGTCCAGAGTTCAAATCCCAGCAACCACATGGTGGCTCACAACCATCCGTAACGAGATCTGGCACCCTCTTCTGGAGTGTCTGAAGACAGCTGCAGTGTACTTACATATAATAAATAAATAAAAAAAAAATAAGTCAAAAAATCAAAATTTCAAGAATAGGACTTGGGTATTGAACATATTTGTTAATCTTGTTGCTAATCTTAGTGGATAAACTAGATTAAAGCCTGCAAGTTTGGGTCTCTTGGTATAATCTACACAGTCTGCTGCCTCCCAAAGAGGCTAGAGATTACATATAGAAGGTTCAAGTTGGTCCTGTGGTGTTTCTTTCCATAAAGGAGAAACTGTCTTCCCATTAACTGAGACCAATGATATCTTTTGATTGATCATCTCAATTCTGACACCATCTACCTGGATTTAGAGTTCCATCTCACTAGCTGAGGCCTCAGACCCACAAGGTGGCCCCTCCTTTCAAATGTCAGTCCCCAGCTTCAGATTGTGACCATGTTTCTGACTGGATGTATATCCGTATTTTCACAGCCTCTCTTCAGGTTTGATTAATCTTCTGTTATACTTCACAAAACTCAGAAATGCATCCACACACTCCTTATGATGGATAGGAATGAACAGCCTGAAAAAAGAGAGGTGTTGTAGATCATGGTCTCGGGGAGGGTCACTCAGCTTTTTAAATGTATGACGTTCCAGATATCCCTGCATGTTTAGTAACCCAGAAGTCCTCTTAAGCCTGTCCTTTTTTTGAAATGGTGGTTTGAATGTGTGTGTGTGTGTGTGACTACATCATCAGACTGTGATGTTCAGCTCAACTTTCCTTCAACACTTTTCAACAGTCCCTTCCCCAGAGGTTGAAGGTATAGCTGTACTTTTAAGCTCTTTTACCCAATCCTTTCCTGACTGTTACCTTAGAGCACGGGTTCTCAACCTTCCTAGTAACCTATTAACGCAGTTCCTCACCTCATTTCATTGCGACTTTACAACTATAATTTTGCTACTGTTACAAATCATAAAAAAAGTGACGAATGCATAGACTTTAAGGAAATTATTTTCAGTTCTGTGCCCCTGGCATGGGTGCACAGGACAAGACAGGCATGTTTCTGTATTTACTCTTCATGTAGGAAGCAGTAAAGTAAATGGAACTCTGTTTTTCTATAACTGATTTAATTTTCAACAGTTTTCATCTTATTGAGAATGAAGTTCAGGTACTTCAAGTCAAACCCAATTTAGAATCCTGTCTTCAGGAGCAACACTAGGAACTAATCAGTACCCTCAGAGCTCCCTGGGACTAAACCACCAATCAAAGAAAACACATGGTGGGACTCGTGACCTAGAGAGGTGCATATGTAACAGAGGATAGCCTAGTTGGTCATCAATGGGAGGAGAGGCCCTTGGTCTTGTGAAGATTGTATGCCCCAGTACAGGGGAATGCCAGGGCCAGGAAGCAGGAGTGGGTGGGTTGGGGAGCAGGGGGAGGGGGGTGGGTTTAGGGGATTTTCGGAGAGGAAACTAGGAAAGGAGATAGCATTTGCAATGTAATTGAAGAAAATATCTGAATATATATACATATACATATATATATATATACATACATATATATATATATATACGAAGTGATATAACGCTAAAAAAGAAAAGAAAAGAAAAAAGAAGAGAAGAGAAGACAAGAAAGAAAAGAAAAGAGAAGAAAAGAAAAGAATCTCTCTTCTTTCTGGGCTGGGTTTGGGTGATTGCTGTGAACCTCGGTATACTGTGGGATTGGCTGGATGCTGTTGTCTCGAGAGGTGCTTCCTTTGTTTTCAATGCCCACTCATCTCTGGTGATTGTCACTGTCCCTGTGCATCCTGGATCTCAGTTAAGGAGGCACATGATGACAGGTATGAGTCTTTCCTGGGCTTCTAAACATCTCCAATTCTGCTTTCAGATCCATGCAGGGAACACACTGCCTGCTTTCTATGTTCTCTCTGCCCAGGTACAGAGGACTCCATGGCACTGCTGAGTCTACCCTCCTAGGAGTCTCTTTCCAATCCTGTTTTTCTGAGTTTGTTGATGTGATGGGATGTGGGAAGTCTGGTTGTTGACTTTCAGGCCCCAGCCATGACCAGCATGCTCTGCTTAGCTCTGGTTCTTACCTGCAGGGCTCCAAGAATGGGGCTCCTTTAGGGGTTGCTCATTGGGCATAATTATCTTGTTCTCTCCAATTCTTTTTTCCTCTCCATTTGGAGGAGTCCTCTCTACTCCAAGGGTTTCAGAGAGCAAACTCTACTGTGCTGGTCTAATCTGTTTCTTTCACTTTGTTCCTTTAAGCTTGGACTGCATCCTTTGGACCTATGTCCAAACTGCATTGGTAGCCGCGGGACTGGCTGATGAGCACCTGAGGAGTGATTATTCTGTTATTTCCATTTGCAGATGTGGTTGAAGTTTTTATGTTAAAAACATGGTAGTTTTTCTTTTCCAAAATGTGAATAACTGACATGTATTTTCAGGTTATTTTGTGAAAACAGCCCCAAAGGTAATTTGTGTCTAGAATTCTGAAAGGGCAAGGATCTCAGGGGCAACAAAAAAAAATTCTGTATGTCTCTGTCTCTATCTCTCTGTCTGTCTCTGTCTCTGTGTGTGTGTGTGTGAGTGCATGCACACACTCTGCTTCTTGACTCTAACACGAGAGAGGAAATTGTCTTCATCTTTGCTCTCGCTCAGTGGCATAGGATTAAACATTGCCTGTTTGCTGCCATGAATCCTTCAGAGCTCTCCTGGGAAAGCTCATCTGTCAGGGGCTTACAAGCCTGTTCAGTCCTGCCTTCCACTTGCTAGTTGTGGAAGAGAAGTGAGCTGCCATGGCCAATTGCCTGTGTCCTTTGGGTATTTCATGTGACTTCTGGAAGCTGAGGCTTCTTTGCTCCTTCCCTGGGGAATGGGAAGCTGCATTCCCGCTTCTATTCAGAACTTCTAGAGATGCTGTCACCTCTATAGAGACAACATACCCTAAGCAGTGATCTTTTGTAATGACAGGAGCCGCCAGCTTTGGGAATGGCATGAATTTTTTTCCTTTGATCCAAGTGGCTAGGACTTGAGATCAGAAAGTCAGTGTAAATCAGGGATGGAAGCCCCTGCCCTTTGCCTATATTCTTCTTGTTTGGGACTATTGCTTCATTTTACAGTCTAGAGATCTGTGTACTGTCTGGCCAGTGTCTAGTCTCTCTGTTGCTGGACATTTCCTGCAATTTTGTAAACCTCTACCTGTTTCTGGGTGCTGGGAATACAGGGACCAGTCAGCTGCTGGCAGCATTGGTGGGTCTGCAGGGTCCACGTGAGGCCGGTGTGTAAGAGCTCTGCCCTCCCCAAAACCTCTTTTAGCAACACTGCTGCAAACTTCTGGCTGTCAGCAGTTCACACCTGCTGCTCTTCCTCCAAGGACTGGTCTGCGGGCAGTTGGACTTAAGGTTTCCACCCTTCATCCCTAACCATGCTGCCTATCAAGTCATGCTGACTATGGGCTATGAAATCGAAGTTAATTGCCTTGAGTTGGGCCACTTCTGATCTGCAGAACTGTCTATAGTTACCCTCCAGAGTTTCCTTGAAGGTGCCACCCTGAAGCTGTCTTCTGTCCTCTTGTCTGGGATCTGTCCCTCACTGGCTTTGCCTTCTTCTGTTCCCCTTTCCTTCTTGCTTACAGGTCTGCTCTGCGAATACTTTACAAATCAATCATGAATGATTCTTCTCTGAAGGTCAGATTTTACAAAGTCTTTATAAGGTAGTCATAAAGATGCTGGTGAAGACAGTGCAAAACATAACGATGAAGGTTTAGGGTTCTCTGGGTAGTTCTAGGGTTCTCTGTTTGCTTGTGTGTATGTATGACTTGTGGGGGGTAGTTATACTAACTACCATGATGCTCTGGTGGCATGGTATCAGAAAGGGGCAGAAAAGCCTGCAAAACAGACAATGCTGGTGGTCCATATGCTGAAGGCCTTATGTGGCTACTAGTGTAGCTGAATGTGGGGGCAGAGGTGTGATCTCTGGGCTGCTTTGTCCTGAAATCTTGGCTGTGATTCTGTTTTTCATGATTTTTATCTTTGACAGTTAATCTTGCCAACTTGATGGAATTGAAAAATTAAAATATGAGTGTGATGGTTTGTATATCCTTGGACCAGGAAGTGGCACCATCTGGAGGTGTGGCCTTGTTGGAATAGGTGTGACCTGGTTGGAATGGGTGTGTCACTGTGGGTGTGGGCATAAGATCCTCACCCTATTTGCCTGGAAGTTAGTCTTCCTCTAGCAGCCTTTGGATGAAGATGTAGAACTCTCAGCTCTGCCTGCGCCATGCCTGCCGGGATACTGCCATGCTCTTACCTTGATGATAATGGATGGAACTTCTGACTGAACCTGTAAGCCAGCCCCAATTAAATGTTGTTTTTATAAGACTTGCCTTTGTCATGGTGTTTGTTCACAGCAGTAAAACTCTAACTAATACAATGAGTATCCTTTTTTTTTCTTTTCTCTTTCTGTTTTTTTTTTTGTTTGTTTGTTTTTGTTTTTTCTTCAAGACAGGACTTCTCTGTGTAGCCCTTGCTTTCCTGGAACTCACTCTGTAGACCAGGCTGGCCTCGAACTCAGAAATCTGCCTGCCTCTGCCTCCCAAGTGCTGGGATTAAAGGTGTGCGCCACTACTGCTCGGCCCTATGAGTATGCTTTTAAAGAGGCTTCTAGGTTAGGTTAGTTGAGGTGGCAGGATCTACCCTCAATTGGGTGATACAATCCCATTGATTATACACTGAACAAAAAGGTAAACCTGAGCAGATTGCTATTCCTCTGCTGCCCCAGGGTACGATGTGAACAGTTCCTGCAAGCTCCCGCTGTTTAGCCTGGCCTACCATGATCATATCTTCAAACTGAGCCTTCTGTCAGTTGCTTTTTGTAGCAGGCATGGTGGTCTTTGTGCTCATAGATAAGCACTTGGGGAACCTGGCATGTTAGCACACAGGGTTGTTCCCCTAAGGAAGGAATACAATACCTGCTATCTGCCCAGAAGGTAGGGGCTGGATGAAGTCTAACCTGGTGACTTTTGCACTATCTGTGTGGCAGAAGATCACAGTATACCCTTCCTCAGGCCCTTATCATAAGCTTGTTTTCCTCACCCAGTCGGTAGTACCTATCTTTACAGAAGCTGTCACATGCAGTCAACCTATAGAACTCATCATTATGGAAGGTGCCACATGTCATTTACAAAGAGCTTCAGTGTAGTCATGCTCAATTTTTATCTAGTTACTTTATTCCTCAAAGTGGTTTATGTATGCTTTATTGTGCACACAGGATTGAGTTAACTATCACTAGAAAGTTTTCACCAAATTGTGTTGTGCTTAAAATACTGAAAATATAAATACTTGGAGTCAGACTACAGAAGTATGAACCAACTGTGGCTACTGACTCATGTTGAATCAAGCTTCCTTCTCGCCTCCTGTAGATCATCGCTCTGCTGGCTGTGGAGGTCACAGAGACTCTGCATCTTTTGTTATGTGTGTTGTTGCAGCAACAAGACAAATAACTAACACACTACACACTTGTATAGATACTTCTGCAGCCCTCTGGTGGTCCTATCATCTTCTGCAACCTGAGTTCTGGTCACAAGTTTGTGGGACACTGAAGAAAAACAAAGGAAAGAGATGGCCATGTGATCAGGTCTAGAGGTGTGTGAAAGGTAATGCTTATGAAGCAGAAGGAGTTTGGGTTTAATAAAGACAGTGCCAGGAATAAGTCAGACCTACCTGGCCAGAAGCCAGGGTGGAGGGGTCTAGAGGGACTTCCAGTTACTCTGTCTCAGGATATAGCTCAGATGAGGAGACAGATATTCTACCCTTCATGACCTAAAGTCTTTAACGATAGAACAAGTTGCCATCTGTTTCATTTTTAAATGGACATTTATATATCAGCTTTTGCTCCTAATGTCCAGAGTTGACAGCAAAGAAGAGCGTCAGTGTGTCTTAAATTCTAACCTTTCTTATTTAAGAGACACCAAGAAAAAGAATGACAACTTTTGAACTTCTCTACACGTTTTTTTTTTAATTTAAGGATATAGATATTTCTTTTGTATTTATGAGAGCTCTGTTCTCATGCACAACAGAAGAGAGGGCATCAAATCTCATTGCAGATGGTTGTGAGCCATTATGTGGTTTACTGGGAATTGAACTCAGGTCCTCTGGAAGAGCAGACAGTTCTCTTAACCCCTGGACCATCTCTCCAGTTCATGAATCTCTACGTATTCTATGCAGACATACACACTATAATCACTATGCTGCATTACAGATGAGGAAACTGAGGCTACAATAGCCTGGGGAATTTGTTGGGATCATTCGGTTACAGAGAGATGATTCTAGAATGTGAACATAGCCCCTCTGGGCTGTACAGCACCATGTTTCCCCCTTTGTGATCACAGGACATTTTACCTGCGGGTCACGTTCTGGTGTCTGCTCAGAGTACATGTGAAATACAGCTCACCTCCAGTGTGGCCATGAGGCATCAATCTTAGTTCTTTTGTGTCTTTCCAGCTTGGCTATGAGAGAACAAACACATTCATCAGGGTCGACCGAGACCACGATTAAGTGAACTGACTGTGAGCCTTGGGTTTACAGATGTAGGTGGGTCTGACCTTGGCAGCAAGGGGGCTCGTAAATGAAACTATGACACCCATAACTTCGAGATGCTATGATTTACATTGCCGTGTAAATGAGAACCCTTTAGCTATACTGTGTGTAGGCTGCAAATTGTTGAAGACACGAACCCCCTGGATTGAAATCAGTGTGGTGATAAGGGCTACCTGCCTGATCACTATGTGCCAGAAGCACCAGAGATGTTTACGTGTCATCTCTACATGCCACACAAGAGCACAGTGAAGTACATGTTGATATGCTTGTTTTAAATATATAGAGTTCAAGGATGGAGATCCTTTTGATGGGTTTTCATAGCTGGTAAATAAAAATATCGACACTTAAGCATTTGGATTTGGTACTGAAGTCTGTGTACTTCCACATCGATTGTTTGCTACTCATAATATAATCCTTTATGGATAGCATCACCTAGGAGCTTGTGAGAAATTCAGGATTCCAGGTGGTACCCTAGACCTAGTTGATGGACATCTGCATCTTAACAAGGATTCCAAGTGATGCTTGGGCATATAGAATTTCAATGCACTCGTCTGAGTTACATTATCTCAATTTCTTTTTTTTTTTTGAGGTCTTGATTCAATCTTGATTGCCACTGAGCATGACTGTTCTAAGTTCTGGTGGAGAATTCTCCCAGTTTTCTTAGATACTCATCACAGACTACAGAAGCTGCCAGACCTGTGATACTTTATGTGGCCAGAAGGTGGCACTGGTGGAATCTCTCCCAGCATCGATGGAGATCTCCTTATAGCCGCAAAGGCAGAAAGCTCAGACCTGGGTCACAGAGAGGGTGCAATACATGGATTAAAAATGTCACTGGTCCAACTTGAGACCCATTCCACTGACAAGCACCAATCCCTAATACTATTAATGTTACTCTGTTATGCTTGCAGACAGGAGTATGATTTCCTCTGCAAGATTCACCCAACAGCTGACTCAGACAGATGCAGACACCCACAGCCGAACAGTGGATGGAGCTTGGTAACTCTTATGGAAGAATAGGACGAAGGATTGCAGGCCCTGAGGGGGATAGGAACTCCATAGGAAGAGCAACAGAGTCAACTAACCTGGACCCTTGGGGCTCTAAGAGTCTGAACCACCAACCAAAGAATATACATGGGGTGGACCTAGGGCTCCCTGCTCATATATAGCAGATGTACAGCTTGACCTTCATGTGAATCCTGAACAATTGGAGTGGGGACCATCCCAAAAGCTGTTGCCGGTATGTGCATTGTGTTCTACTAGCTGAGCAGCTTTGTCTGGCATCAGTGGGAGAGGAAACAGAGAATTAGAGTGTCAGGGTGGAGGGCATACCCAGGAGATCCTCCACCCATTCAGAGGAGAAAAGGAGCGGGTGGATGGAAGAAGTATTGTGAGAGGGGGTGTCAGCGAGGGGGCAGTGAACTGGATGTAAAATGAATAAGTAAAAACAACAACAAAAAATCAAAACCAAAACAAACTCTCAACCACCACCACCACCACCACCAAAACGTCACTATGGGGGCTTTGTAGCACTGTGGCAAAGAGGAAAGGGGATTTTTGTCAATGTCTGTGTTTCTTAGGAAGTGGTGTAAATAGTTTCAGCAGAAAACCAAACCAAACATGGTGCACCGCTGCTGAGCTGCAGTCTTGTCCTCAGGCTCAGGAGCACAGGCAGCATGGGGCCTGGCTACTAATGCTTACTTTGCTGCTTATTCCATCAGAAGTTTGGGTCCTGGGTTCGTATCCTGCCTTTGAGAAATCAAGAATGCAAGGTCATAATATAATCTTAAGGAGCAACGTTCCAATAAGTCAAAATTAAGGAAATCACACTGTGCACAGATCACCATGCCCAAACTCATCTAGTCAATGACTTGTGTTATTTCTAACTTCATAATGTATATAAAAGTGAATATGGGGGGCACAAAGATGGCTCAGTCAAGAAGTACTTGTACATCATGAGGATCTGAGTTTGATGTTCAGTACCCAAGTTTAAACAGACAAACAAATAAACAACCCCCCCAAATGGCGTGAAACAGCATATGCATGTAATTGTAGCAATGGGAAAGTGGAGACAAGAGGGTCCCTGGAGCTCACTGGCATGGCAGCCTAGTGGAAATGGATGGCTTCAGGTCAATGACAGACCATGTCTCAAAAATAACATGGAGAACAGTTGAGGAAGACATCTGATACCAACCCTCACACATGCACCGATGCACACACATGTGCACACACATGAACACTCATACAAAGATACAAAGGAGTGTGTATATAAAACAGAAAAGGAAATCATGAAATAAAACATCCAAAAGAATTCCCTAAACCCCAAAATTCTGGTGCATAAATAATACATTTACTAAATAACTGCCTAACACATTCCTATAGGATTTCCATCTTTCTTTTCTGTTAGTTCTGAGACAGGGTCTCTGTAGCTCTGGCTGTCCTAGAACTTACTATGTGAACCAGGCTGTCTCCAACTCCCAGAGATCCACTTGTCCTTGCCCCCCAAAATGTTGGGATTAAAGGTGTGTGCCACCACACCACGTCTGGGTCTCCATCTTTCTACAGTTCTCTTTTGGAATTCATATGCTTTGGTGATCTTTCCATATTAATTGCCATTGAGCGATATTTTCATACAAAGGATTCAAAAAGGTCAGCTTGCTCCTCCTTTAATGTTGACTCCCCATTTCTTCCTGTCTTATTTTGATAGCTGGGATTTGGAAACTGTAGGTTTTCAAATAGAGTCTCAGTGTTGCTAGCATTATGAAAGCGTGCTCTTCAAATACTAAACCTGCACCACTGTGTTTCATCCTGGTACCACCAACAGAGCACAACCATGGTGTGTCTGTAACTCTATGGTCTATATTATTGAGTGAATTCTTGAAAGAACTCCCATTTCGACTAAAGGTCAGAGAAAATTCTGGCTGTTGCCATTAATTGTATATATTTTATAACTTGAAGGATTTCCCTCAGGTAAACATCATGTGTTTCAAACCTTCTGATTCCTTCATCCCCCACCCCAATTGAATTCTGGGGGCAGCTACACATGAGCATGTTCCTAGGGAGACAGAACTGGTAGCCCTTCACAGCCACAACAGGTCATCACAGGTGCCAGAGTCTATTGTGTATTATTATGCGGGTACTATTTCCACTGCATCTAGTTTGTCTTCTAGCTCTGTCTAAAGCAGGGCTGTCCATTGCTGCACAAGGACTCTGAACTGCAGGGGGCAGCACAAGCCACTTGCAAAGGTCGAGCAATCCTCTAGACCACCCTAGTAAGGATGATGGGTAAGCTTTCACAGCATACATTTTTCCCACTTCTCCTGAGCTGATTCAAAAACATCAACCAGTGTTACTTGTGTTCTTTGTTTTAATGACTACTTTCCCCACCACAACCCTGACACCTGGAATATTCTCAAAGTGGGTTTGGAACAGGTAAACTGTGCATTTTCCTTTCACTTCTGAAGTGAAGGTTTATTCATCCAGAGAAGCATGGATTAGCTAGGTATGACCTCTGGTTGGTGCTGATTCTCTGCCCCGTCCTTCCCCTGATTTTCGAACTGGGCACCCTTATGAGGACATATCAAGTCAGATGAAGAGTAAGGTTGGTTGAGAGAATGCAATTTTGAGAAGTCAATTTGAGCAAGCCAATCAGGAATGAGGCAGTTCCAACCAGAAGCCATTCAGGAGCTCCACAGTGAAAATCCAAGGGGTGTTTTTGTAGGGCAAACATGGATGTGAAGTGAAGGAAGTAGCTGATTGGTTACATTCCACAGCTGGCGTGTTTGTCTAGCCCCCTGGACCATTCTTAGTTAATTATACCTTTGATAACGGATTCTGATTGATTGGGCTCAAGTTCCGTTTTCTCTAATAAGGATTTACAAGAAATAGTCCAAGACTTTGCTTGCACGTGCAAATCAAGCCGTTAAAGTTGCTTTGGGGAATAAGTTAGTCATCTCTCCAGCATGGTAACAAATAACAGAGATGATTAACTGCATAGGAAAAGGCTTATAGTGGCTGGGATTTGGAGCTTTTAGATGTCTCTGATAGTCATGTTGGAGCATGTCCTGTCTAGAGAGCATGACAAAATAATACCTGTCCCCTAGGAATGGATGTGAAAGGAAAATGAGAAGAAATCGGCCTCACCAGGCCTTTCCAGGACACATCCCAAATAACTCTAAGGTTTCCTGCTAGTCCTTATCTCACAAAGGTTCATCCATTTTCCAAGGCTTCCACACTGGGTGGGGGGTTGGGGAGTAGTATTTACCCTTTAGCCTTTGGAGGCAGTTTTAGAGATGAACTCTAGTAGGGGTGATTGGCTTTGCTAGTTAGAGACTCTCTGGCTTTGCTCTCTCTTTTAATTTACTTTAACAACTTTATAGGGCCAATGACCCAAGTTTTTCAGGTAATAAAGGACATACAAATAAGACTACACACATATGTGTGTGTGTGTGCGTGTTGGTATTGTGTACATGTATAAGCTTGGGTGCATGCAGATATGTTCATGTATGGGTTGGTATTGTGAGTATGTGTGTATGTGTGGGTGTTTGCATGTGTGTGTTAGCGTGTGTGGTTGTTATGTGCATGTGTATTTATATACATGTGTGAGTGTGTGTAAGTATGTGTGTGCGCATGTGTCTTGTGGCAGGAACTTTTAGATTAAAAGAAATGTAAAGGGAAGGTACAATATGTAAATTGGGTCTCTTTTTACAAGGCGTAAAATGTAATGTAAAATCAGGTACAGTATGTAGACATTTTCTGGAAAGCTCGGGTTGTTGCACATCTCTTTTAAGCTTTTCCCTCTGACTTTGGTACAACTAAGTTCTAGTCAAGTGCTCTCTAACTGATCATGGTCCTGGTCATGTTATGAACACTGATTTGAATTGACTGCAGTAAAGGACACTTGCAGCACAAACGTGTTAAACATGGTTTGGGAATTAATTGGTTCTAAGGAATTTTTGTCAGTGTGGTCAATATTGTTGGATGTGATCTGGTGATTGTTTGAATTAAGGTTCAGTTAATGGCTATTACTCTAAAATTCCCCCCTCCACTGGTAGAGGATACATGAAGGACAAGGCAGGGTAATATGCCCAAGAGGAGAAGACAGGAATCCTGGTCAAGAGGGAGACCACATGCCACATTTCTCTTCTCATCTTCCTGTTCACCCTTTCCCATAGTTACTGTCTTTCTTGCCTATGGCCCATGACCGGGACTACAATCAGTTATAGAACACTTGATAGAACTTAGTTGTACCAAAGACAGTGAGAATAGACATGCAACAACTCTAGTTTTTCAGAAAATGTCTACACATTGTACCTGATATTACATTACTTATTTCTCTGAAGCTCTCCTGACTCCTTCCTGTTCATGGTGTTTCAGCTTTCTTTAATCAGGCTTGGATTCTAATATCATTGCCGTTCTTTCAGTGAGCAGCCATTAGACTCCTGAGTTTCAGCTATTAATGCTTACAGGTCATCTCTCCAACTGGACAAGCTAAGTTAAGTGTGTTGTCTTCTTTATCCTTTATGCCAAGGAGAAGCTTACCAACTGAAAAACACACAGGTTCCCCAAAACTTTCCTCTGAAAATTCTATTTGCAGAGACAGGGCTAATCAGAGGCAGGGATCCATCTTTTCTGAGATGCTTGCATAATGAAAAGGATTGACTTTGACAGAAAGATGCCAAAAGAGAAAAGAGACAACAGGGGAGGGAAGTATAGGCAAAGGGGAGGGGAGAAGAATGGGAAGAAAGGAGTGGGGTAGGGAAAGGAAAGGATGGGGGCTGCCATTTTTTACCTCAGAGTAGAATTTTCTGGGGTAGGGGTAGGAAGGACTAAATTTCAACTCAGTTGCCTCATTGAAAATTAATTAAACCATAGCCTCTGGGAAATGGGTGTTGAAGTTCCTCCCTCCACCCCCTGGATCCATCCAGATGATAACAACCACAGCTAAAGTGTGGAATCACTGGGCTGTGGCTCTCTTTTCCTCTCTCCAGAACTTGGATTCCATGGAACCATTTATAATGCCACCAGCTGTTTCCTGTTAGCTGTACCAACTAAAAGAACACACTTACATGTTTTACTTCTGTAAAATACAGTCTGTAGTCTCAGTAGTGAGCGAAGAGAGAATTTTAAAGTGTATTCTTTAGGAGAAAAAGCAGGGTAAGGTGCCATTTCCCAGGGGAAATTCAGAAGCATAGCTAGAGCCTCTGCAGAAGAACAGGGGCTATGTAATCAAGTCACATTGCTTGGGAAGAGAAGAGAGTGTGAGATAGTGCTCAGGGTCGGTGGGAAGGGAGCAGGCAAAAGAGGAGGGAAGGACCCTCAGGTTGAAGGAAGGCTCAGAGAAGTGGCTGCCCACATGCCACCTCCCTCCATTTCAGGACACAGTGGCCTCCCCTTGGCATAGATGCTCCTCTAGAACACAGATTAAGCTCTCTCTATTATAGCTGCTCTTACTTAGAGGACGAGTCATGGTTGGTATGGCTGGGAGTGAAGAGGGCAGACGTGGGGAGATTAGACCATGTCTGAGAAAAGAGTGCACTATCCAGCGTGAGTGGCCCTCTTATATTCCCACATCAATGGTCTTTCTCCAAGCCTCATGTGACTGGATACTCTCAGCTCTAAGTGACCAGAATCTGGGAAAACCACTTACATAATACTAGTGGTATATAAAGTAACATTTTTTGTTGCTTGTTTGTGTTTTGCTTCCTAAAAGCCATTTGTTCAGAGGCTCAGCTCATGAGGAAGCCAGGTCTATTTCTGGCCTTTCCATAGATAAGAGTCCTGAGACTTGTGTGCTCCACCATCTTCTTTGACTGCTCCTTCTCTCCTTGGCTTTGCTAGAAATTCCCCTGTTTATTTAGGAAGTCACTGGGATGCTGGTTGCAGCACCTCTTCCTCTGCCTTCAGCCTGGGCCCTTGTTAGGTATTCTTTCTCATTATTCCCTTGCTTTTCTTGGGGGAGCTGGGCTTGAGACAGGTTGTAGTGCCTACTAGGAACCAAAATCCAACCTGTACCCTATTCTTTAGCTGACTTGGAGGGACTAGGGTAAAGCCATCTCCACTAGTTGGAGTTGAAGCTTCCACTCCCTCACTTTTGGCCTCATGTTCCTGTCAGATTCCCCAGTGGAGCTTTAAGAAGCATAGTGATCGGCTCTGAGCTCAGGATTCTTGTTTAATTGGTCTGGATTCAGGCTGGGTACACAGCCTTAAAAGTTCCAGGTGATTCTATCTGCAGCCAAGGTTGAGAGCTTCTGCCAACTCAATTCCTCTTCATTACGAATGGAGAAGTTTCACAGCTCAGCTCCCTGTAGAGATCGACCAGTTAGCATCAAGGCAGGATGCCAAGCTCCTCACCTGGCCATATCCAGGCTTTCAAAACCTTGTCCATAATGAAAGTCATAGCTAAATGTGCCTTTGGGGCAACATGAGACCACTCATCTAGGCTTTTGAAAACAAAAATGTACTCACATCACAGCAAAGGCAGCCCAAGCCCAGTATCACAAGCCCTAGATTGTTTTTGGTGGGCACAAATCAAGGTTGTGCCTAAATGAAGTTGTGGCAGATTTATGAAAAACAATTCTGTTGTGTTGGTTGATTTGTGTACACCAACTTGAATACCTATCCAATAAGGGCTGCTTTTATGTCTATGAGTTTCCTGCTAATACTTCCTAGGATACAGCAAATTGTTGGAAAAACTGTGAATGAATGGATGGGTGGGTTGGTGGGTTTATGGGTACATGGATGTGTTTGTGGGTGGATAGTAGAGGTGGGAAGATGGTGTATGGGTGAGTGGGTACTTGCATGTGTTGGTAGATGTTGGATGGGTAGGTTGGTGGATGGGTAGGTGGATAGACACGTGGATGGATGGGTGGATGAATAGATGTAGATTAGTAGAGTGGGTGAGTGGGTAGTTGTATAGGTAGATGGATAGGTGGGCAAATAGTTGGATAGAGGATAAGTTAGAACTACTGTCTCCTGAACCATTGTGGAAAATCAGCTTCATTAGTTCCTTTCAAAAGCCAACACTGGCAAGGAAATGTGAAAGCAGAGAAACTCTTAAGTTCAACCTTTACAAGAACTAGAATCAGGTGCCTCATTAGTGCAGTAGGTAGTATGACAGTTCATGAAATGGCTAGACTCGGAGGCTACAGGTAAGTTTTATTTTACCAATTCGTGTGGTCGCAAGTTAAGATTTTATGAGTGTCTGCCAGATCAGCCTCTCCATCTTGTGACACTCAGACTCCATGACTAAGGATCAGAAAGGAAGCACATTCTTCAGAAAGGCATCAGCCTCAAAGAGCGACCTTTTAGACACAATGATTTATAAGAGAAGAAATAAATGCTGCTGTGAAAAGGATGAGGTTTTCTTTCATTCCTTTTCAGCTGTCTTTATTCCTAGAGGGAACAACTTGAGCTGCCTTTTATCTCTCCATTGTACAGGGCTTCCATCTGCAATCTGTACAGAAGGGCCCTCTAAAAGAAAGAGACTTGAGTAGTTCGGGGTGGAGTAAGGAGGGGTGGGAGGCCTTGGAATTGATATTGTCAACTGTTCTGACTTGGTTCCATTTCTATTGGTTCTAATCAGCAGTCAGGGCCTGCTGGCTTTGTATCTGTCTTCCTTGGGAATGAGCAGAAGTTGTTTCATGTCTATAAAGCACTACTCCCTGATTCCAAATAGGGCTGGTGGGTCCACATATGCCTCAAGGACCATGTCTTGGAGTTGGCAGGCTCTTTTTCTTGTCCCGTGGAAGAGGTTTCACACCCTAGTGTGGGATAGAGTGGTGATGAGTTCAGAAAGAACTCTCATGGTAGCAGTCTATTTGACAAGCCTGAACTGCTTTAACTCTAACCCCACTACTTATCTGTGTAGGAACCAGTGGGACACAAACACCCAGGAACTCCACCCTACCAGGGGCATAGGTTCCTTCCAGTCTGAGCTGGTGCCCTGAGGAGACCTTGGGCATGAACTCCAAAGCCAGTCCCACAACAGCAAGAGGAAGCTTCTCTGGCAGGTGCTCTAACATGACCAGGATCATAGGATCAGAACCAGTCCCACAACACCCAGAAGAAGCTCCAATCCCAGGTGCTCTAACATGCCCAGGATCCCAGGATCCCAGGAGCTTGGTCACACCAGGATCTCAGGATCCCAGAGGCAGCTTGACTCCCAGGAACTCTAAGAAACCCAGAATCTTAGGATTACAGGATCCCAGAATCACAGTGTCACAGAATCATAGGATCACAGAGATAGCTGAACTCTGAGGAGTTCTGACACAACAGGATCATAAGGAAGAACAGGCTCCAGTCAGATATAGCAAAGGCAGGTTATACTAGAGATAATCAGATGGTGCGAGGCAAGCATAAGAACATAAACAACAGAAACCAAGGTTACTTGGCATCATCAGAACCCAATTCTCCCACCATAGCAAGTCCTGGATAGACCATCACACAAGAAAAACAAGATTCATATCTAAAATTACTTCTCATGATGATGATAGAGGACTTTAAGAAGAACATAAATAACTCCCTTAAAGAAATACAGGAGAATACTGGTAAACAGGTAAAAGTCACTAAAGTGGAAACACAAAAATCCCTTAAACAATTATAGGAAAACACAACCAAACAGGCACAGGAAATGAACAAAACCAAGATCAAAAAGTAGAAATAGAATCAATAAAGAAATTACAAAGGGAGATAACCCTGGAGAAAAAAAAACCTAGAAAAGAGATCAGGAATCATAGATGCAAGCATCACCAACAGAATACAAGAGATAGAAGAGAGAATCTCAGGTGCAGAAGATACCATAGAAAACATTTATAAAACAGTCAAAGAAAATGCAAAAAGCAAAAAGCTCCTAACCCAAAGCATCCAGGAAATCTAGGACACAATAAGAAGGCAAGGCATAAGGATAATAGGTATAGAAGAGAGCAAAGATTCCCAACTTAAAGGGCCTGTAAATATCTTCAACAAAACTACAGAAGAAAACTTCTCTAATATAAAGAAAGAGATGCCCATGAACATACAAGAAGCCTACAGAACTCTAAATAGATTGGACTAGAAAAGAAATTCCTCCATAATAGTATTCAAAACATAATAGTCAAGCATAATAGTTAAAACACAAATGCACTAAATGCACTAAACAAAGAAAGAATAAGATCAAATAACATATAAAGGCAGATCTATCAGAATGACATCAGACTTCTCATCAGAGACTATGAAAGCTAGAAGATCCTGGGCAGATGTCATACAGACTCTAAGAGAACACAAATGCCCACCCAGGCTACTATACCCAGCAAAACTCTCAAATACCATTGGCAGAGAAAACAAGATATTCTATGACAAAATCAAATTTGCACAATATCTTTATACAAATCTAGTCCTACAAAGGATAATAGATGGAAAACACCAACACAAGGAGGGAAAGTACACCCTAGTAAAAACAAGAAAGTAATCTCTCAATAAACCCAAAAGGATAGCCACACAAACATAATTCCACCTCTAACAACAAAAATAACAGGAAGTAACAATTCCTTTTCCTTAATATCTCTTAATATCAATGAATTCAATTCCCCAATAAAAAGACATAGACTAACAGACTGGATATGTAAACAGGACCCAGCATTTTGCTACATACAGGAAACCCACCTCAGTGACAAAGACAGACACAACCTCAGAGTAAAATTTTGGAAAACAATTTTCCAAGCAAATGGTCCCAAGAAGCAAGCTGGAGCAGCCATTCTAATATCAAATAAAATCAACTTTCAGTCAAAAGTTATCAAAAATGATAAGGAAGGACACTTCATACTGTTCAAACAAAAAAATCTACCAAGATGAACTCTCAATTCTCAACATCTGTGCTCCAAGTGCAAGTGCACCCACATCCATAAAATAAACTTTACTAAAGCTCAAAGGACACATCACACCCCATACAATAATAGCAGGAGACTTCAACACCCTACTCTCAGCAATGGACAGATCATGGAAACAGAAACTAAACAGAGATACAGTGAAACTAACAGAAGTTATGAACCAAATGGATTTAACAGATATTTATAGAACATTTCATCTTAAAGCAAAAGAATATACCTTTTTTTCTCAGCACCTCATGGTACCGTCTCCAAAACTGCTCATATAATTGGTCACACAACAGGCCTCAACAGATACAAGAAGGTTGAAATAATCCCATGCACCCTATCAGATTGCCATGGACTAAGGCAGGTCTTAAATACTGACACAAACAACAGAAAGCACACCTACACATGGAAGCTGAAAAATGCTCTACTCAATGATAACTTGGTCAAGGAAGAAATAAAGAAGAAATTAAAGACTTTTTAGAATTTAATGAAAATGAAGACACATCATACCAAAACTTATGGGACACAATGAAATCAGTGGTAAGAGGAAAACACAGAGCTCTAACTGCCTCCAAAAAGAAACTGGAGAGAGTTTATACTAGTAGCTTGACAGCATACCTGAAAGCTCTAGAACAAAAAGAAACAAATACACCCAAGATATTGATAATTTTTCTCACTGTGCTTGAAATTAGCATTTTCTTAATGTTTAATGTCAAAGAGTTTTTCCTATTTTGAAATTAAAAAAAAATACTTACTATAAAATAATTTCTCTCCTAGAAACAACGATAATCTTTTTTAAGTATACTGATTGTTAGACAATGTACACAGACAGATAATGTGTTTTAAATACTCTCTCACTATGTCAGGTGGTATCATATAAGGGCTTTTGAATATACTTCTTAATGATTCATTTTTTAATATTTTATGCTCTTTTACTATGCTTAATTCCCAAAGAATATTTTGTATGTTTTGAAACAATTTAGTATTCAACATTAGATATAGGATCCTCAGTTATGGATAGTATTAAATATTCATTAATGATGTTTTATGGTATGAAAGGATATAAATATAAAAGTTGAACAAATTTTTTATGCACGATTTGATCCTCGAAATACTCAATATTATTATGTTTGATGTACAAAATGCATTCAAACAATAAAAAAGTTAAGAAAAAAGAAGAAACATCAAAAATAAAAGAAAAAAAAGTCAGCTTATAAAGAGAAAAGCATTACTTTACCGCACAGTTTTGAAGGTTCTGGCTGATGAATGACTAGATCGCAGAGTATATGACATGGTAAAATTGTATATATTATCACCAGAATACAAAAGGGAGAAGAGACTGGGTTACTGTAATCCTCTTCCAGGGCACATTTTCAGTGACCTAAAACCTCCAGGGAGGCTCCACCCTTTAAAGGTTCAACTACCTCTCATTTTTTTTTAATTTTTAATATTTTTTATTACGTATTTTCCTCAATTACATTTCCAATGCTATCCCAAAAGTCCCCCATACCCTCCCCCCCACTTCCCTACCCACCCATTCCCATTTTTTTTTTTTTTTGGCTTTTGCGTTCCCCTGTACTGGGGCATATAAAGTTTGCGTGTCCAATGGGCCTCTCTTTCCAGTGATGGCCGACTAGGCCATCTTTTGATACATATGCAGCTAGAGTCAAGAGCTCCGGGGTACTGGTTAGTTCATAATGTTGTTCCACCTATAGGGTTGCAGATCCCTTTAGCTCCTTGGGTACTTTCTCTAGCTCCTCCATTGGGAGCCCTGTGATCCATCCAATAGCTGACTGTGAGCATCCACTTCTGTGTTTGCTAGGCCCTGGCATAGTCTCACAAGAGACAGCTGTATCTGGGTCCTTTCAGCAAAATCTTGCTAGTGTATGCAATGGTGTCAGCGTTTGGAAGCAGATTATGGGATGGATCCCTGGATATGGCAGTCTCTAGATGGTCCATCCTTTCGTCACAGCTCCAAACTTTGTCTCTGTAACTCCTTCCATGGGTGTTTTGTTCCCAATTCTAAGAAGGGGCACAGTGTCCACACTTTGGTCTTCATTCTTCAACTACATCTTATTATTGCCAAGCTAGGAACTGAGATTGGGGCGTATTTAAAATCCAAACTATAGCACCACCCTCTGGAAGAAAAAGTCCCCTCCCTGTTTGAGGAAGTGAGCATGGCTTATCAGTGAGATCAGGGAGTTGTGTATCTGCTCCCTCCTGTTCAAAGGGGTAAGTGATAACCATGAAGGGCTTGGTGACGCCACAAAGAATGTCTTGGTTTGTTGGGAACAAGCAAAAGAAACGTATTATAAATATTGTCATTTTGTTTTCAAACTCCATGTAATTGTAAGGGGAAACTAAGTTCAAGGTCTCAGGCCCTAAGGGAGTTCAGGACTTCCAAATAGCTGAACAGCTTCTGTTGTAAAGAGACAGTTGTCCGAGTCCAGCCATCTTAAGGATGACGTCTCCATTTGCAGGTAGGGTGAAACTAAGTTCATGTTACCAGGTCGGTGGAACAACCCCTATTCTGATTGGTAGAAAAATGTAACAATAACTTGGCACAGGTGTTTGTAGTTTACAAAAGCTTAAATATTCTGTGACATTCTGGCTCGATGTTGCAGTTCAGCTCCAGAGTCTGTTTTGTGGCCCTGACCAATCAGAAGCAGTTTGATTACAATAAATTTTTGTCATCTTCATTGACCTGGTGTTTGAGTTATTTTTGCACTTAAGTAGACCCCCATAGCAGTATGAAGGGTTGAACTTTCCTTTCTGGAAGCCTGCTCCTAGCATACATGCCTTTCCCAAATGTTAGTGATTATACAGGAAGCGAAGGACAAAGACAATCGTCTTGTATGATAAAATGAAATTCATCACTAAATAATATCCACATGGAGTTGCCACATGAATATTTGCTAGATGAATCTGGGAATCAGTAGAAATCTCCAAAGTGGGGCTAATGTGGCTGGAAGACTTTGATGGAGGGCTGTAGCAAAAACAAGGAACAAAGCAAAGAAGGTTCTAGAACTTAGGAGAAAGACAGTCTGAACAGGTATGCAGAGGTCCCTATCAGCAAAGCGCACTGAGTGGCATGAGCCAGTGTGGCAGGAGGGAATTAGACACTTTGGGAGTCTAGTGATGTGTCAGCACGATGTACATATGATAATGGCTAAAGCTGTCAGAATATTAACATAAGAGAGCTTGAAAGGAAGAAGAGTTTCCAGCATTTAGTGGAGTGCACAGCGTGCATTAGACTTATGATTGTATTGCTCACAGAGCATTAGGAGATATGCTTTCCTTTATTATCTGTATGTTGTCAAATTGCCAACATTAGTGAGCATGTAATATGAATTAGGGTTGGTGCTAACATTAAGCAAAAGACTGTATGGGGCATCTTTTTAAATTAAATTATCCATATTACAGAAGGGACATTGAGTCTATGTGTGTGCATGTGTATAGTATGCATGCATGTGTGTTCTCATGTGAATGGATGCCCGTACACACAAGGGTCAATGTTCATGTATAAGTGTTCTCTGTGCATACAGACAGAAAAGCTTACTTTTGTGTCTTGATTGCTTTCCACTTTATTTTACAGAGACAAAGTCGCTAGTTCAGTCTGCAGCTTCCTGTATTACTTAGTCCAGCTAGCCAATTTGCTTCTGGGAACCTCTGGCTCTGCCTCCTGAGGGCTAGGATTATAAACAGGTTGACATGCCCACACAGTTTATGTGAGTACTGTGCATGTAGTCTTTATGCTTATGTGGTAGGTGCTTTATCCATGAAACCATCTCCCAAAACTTGAGCATTGAGTCTTATGAGGGTAATGAGACTGGACCAGGTAGGTTGACCTAGATTCACTCTGCGTTTATCCAGTTCCGGGGTTGAGGATAGGCTCTGAGTTACACTGTGACTCTGGGAGTTGGACACTAGAGAGGAACAAGGAGTCCTTAGTGGAGATCAGAGGTACTATTTTGTTTGGTTGGTTGGTTTGGTTTTGGTTTTTCAAGACAAGCTTTTCTGTGTAACCCTGGCTGTCCTGGAACTCACTCTGTAGACCAGGGGGCCTTGAATTCAGACATTCTCCTGCCTCTGCCTCTGCCTCTGGAGTACTGGAATTAATAGCATATGCCACAACCACCTGGATCAAAGGTACCATTTTAAGGTAGATGTACATCTATTCTGTGTAGCAATGAGAGAGCAGAGTGAGAACCATGCAGGGGTTACTGTAAAGATGATTTCATTTGTTACAGAGATGCTTTCCCAATACTCAGGGTTGTTGTGACTCCCAGTGATATAAATTTGTGACAGGGCTGGTCAACCATGGCTGTGTCTTCTTTCCAGTTCAGTCTGTTACTCTTTGCATATGACAGGCTCCTGCTGAGCATGGGGTTCTTTTTCATATGTGCTTTCTGGGCCATCAGGAATGATTAAAATAATGAAGTCCCCAATCTCTCTTCCATCCAGTAAGATCTTTCCATGTCCTCAGTTTCCTTAAATGTAAATCATTAAGTCAATAAGCTGCCATGTGACGTGTACATAGTGACTGTGGCCCCATAAAGTTCTGTTGAGCTCTGATTATGCACTAGGTGTGGGGAAGTTACAGCCCGACAGCACAGTGAGACACCTAGGTATCTATGTAATGCTCATGCATGACTGTGATCATATCCTAATGCCAAGGCTTTTTTTTTCTTTTTCTTTTGAAAAATTATTTATTTTTTGGTTTTGTGTTTTTTTGTTTTGTTTTGTTTTTTGTTTTTGTTTCGGTTTTTTGAGACAGCGTTTCTCTGTATAGCCCTGGCTGTCCTGGAACTCACTCTGTAGACCAGGCTGGCCTTGAACTCAGAAATCTGCCTGCCTCTGCCTTCTGAGTGCAGGGATTAAAGGCATGTGGCATCACTGTCTGGCATGTGAAATGGTATTTTGCTGACATGAATGTCTGTGAGGATGATGAATCCCCTGGAATAGGAGTTACAGACAGTTGCGAGCTGCCATGTGAATGCTGGGAATTGAACCTGGGTCCTCTGAAAGAGGATCCAGTCCTCAATTCTACTGAGCCATCTCTCCAGCCCTAATTTTTTTCTTAACTGTTTAGTTTCATGTGAAAACTGCCTTGTCAACCTGACAGTTCATTCAAAGGATTGTGTAGGTCTTTCCACAATCTATTGTGAATAAATTTCTCTGTTGATATTTTGGTGAAGATCCAACAGCAGACAGGAGGAATGTCAAGGTTGTTTTCCAAATGGCAGCTGCAGGCAGTAGAGATGGACATCATACCCATATCTATAGCTGCGAATGATAATGCAGAACCCGATACTTCCAGAGCGCAGCATGCAAGGCACACACCGTATATGGAGCTCATAATAACCGGAGAGTTCAGGTTCATGATAATTAATTGGTTTTGGCTAATGATACATTGTCTGGGACCAACTGGCTGTTAGGAGTATAGAGTGTGTCTTCAATAATCCTATATGATGTTTCGTTTGGGGGTCTCTGAGGCAGATGTCACAACTCCTGTTTTGTAGGTGAGGAAACAAAGATCCAGAAAGGTTGATCCAAATGCCCATGATGAAAAAAAAAAATCAATTAGAAAAACACAGGCCACTTTGTGGATTCAGCTGTTTTTTCCAAAAGCCTGACTCTTCCAAGGGCAAGTGGCACACTGATAACAAGCCCAGAGAGGGGACCTCCCCCTGCTCCCAGAGTGACTAGGGTGAGTCGGAGGAGAAAAAAAATGGGACCAGAAACAGTTGAGTTTCCTAATGTGCAAAAGTGACTATCTTAAGGTTCTAAACCAAGCACGGTATCTTCTGCTTGCCCATGCAAGGAGGGAAATGGGGTATTGGAACAGTGTTACTGCTATACAAAGGCAGGCTTTTGGAGTGATTGTACTGTGAATACCTGGCAGCTCAGCAGTGAAATTGCAGCTAATTAATTTTGCCTGACTGTATGGAATCCTCTTCCCTCCTAATCCTCTCTCCGCTCTTTGCCAGATGAATGGGGTGGGGGCTGTGGATAGAAATTACATCTGTTACTTTTGAAGTAGCTTCTCTGTGTGGCTGCTTGGCATGTACCCCACAGTCCACCCCAGGTTTCCAAGCATCAGCATTTGCTTCATATGCAGCCTGGATGGAAAGTGAGCTGGAGGCTCATGAGGAGATTTCATTCATTTCTAACAGAACTCCAGAGAGCTGAAAACAAAGGGTCTGCAGGAGGAAGGATATGGGAGTTTAAGAGTCTCGCTGTGCAGATTTAACGGAGAAATTCAGGGACTTTCCTTAGAACTGGAAAGGTTTTAAGAAGCCATCTATTCTGTTTTATTTTGATGCTTTCTTATAAAAAGAGGCAATATTTTATTCAGTTTATACAGAGCCCTGGAAGCTGAACCTGGAAAAGAGATCTTGGGCAAGGACCCATGGGGCTATTGCCCAGTTCTTGTTAAGAACTTACAGTTAACTTCTGAGAATGACTTGTGCCTATAGCAAGGGAGCATGGCATTCTTTTCAAGCTATTTAAACTCAAACTGACCCACCAGATGCTCTGACTCATGGAGGAACTCCTGTTGGTTTAATGTTGGGATCTCAGCCTTAATTGTTGCTTGTAGTCAGATCACAAGGCTTTCAAGGAAAGCACTTATACTTACTAAGCCATCTCAATTGCCCTCACCCTATGACATTAGTGCAACAGGAACTACATCTTTGCTTTCTGCCTTGGCCTCTTAGTACAGGCTTTTAGAATCAATACCATTCCATAATTTGAGTAATTTGAGTGAAAAAATATTTAATATAGTAAGTCCCAGTCAAACATCACTAATGCTAATGAGGTGACACTTAATGGGTCTTTGGTGGCTCCAGGAAAGAGTAGTTGTCACAGAAACAAGTTATATGACTACAGGGTTAGGAAGTTCAGCTCCACTTTTTAAAAAATTAGAAATTTTCTTTATTTACATTGCAAATGCTATCCCAAAAGTTCCCTATAACCTCCTCCTGCCCTGCTCCCCTACCCACCACTCCCACTTCTTGGCCCTGGTGTTCCCCTGTACTGAAGCATATAAAGTTTGAAGACCAGTGGGCCTCTCTTCCCAATGATGGCCGACTAGGCCATCTTCTGCTACAAATGCAGCTAGAGACACAAGCTCTGGGGGTACTGGTTAGTTCATATTGTTGTTCCACCTATAGGGTTGCAGATCCCTTCAGCTCCTTGGGTACTTTCTCTAGCTCCTCCATTGGAGGCCCTGTGTTCCATCCTATAGATGACTGTGAGCATCTGCTTCTGTGTTTGCCAGGCACTGGCATAGTCTCCCAAGAGAGAGCTATATCAGGGTCCTTTCAGCAAAATCTTGCTGGCATATGTAATAGTGTCTGGGTTTGGTGGCTGATTATGGGTGGGGTAGTCTCTGGATAGCCCATCCTTTCATCTTAGCGCCAAACTTTGTCTTTGTAACTCCTTCCACGGGTATTTTTTCCATATTCTAAGGAGGAATGAAGTATCCACATGTTGGTCTTCCTCCTTCTTGATTTTCTTATGTTTTGCAAATTGTATTTTGGGTATTCTAAGTTTCTGGGCTAATATCCACTTATCAGTGAATGCATATCAAGTGACTTCTTTTGTGATTGGGTTATCTCACTAAGGATGATACCCTCCAGATAAATCCATTTGCCCAAGAATTTGAAAAATCCATTGTTTTTAATAGCTGAGTAGTACTCCATTGTGTAAATGTACCACATTTTCTGCATCCATTCCTCTGTTGAGGGGCTTCTGGGTTCTTTCCAGCTTCTGGCTATTATAAATAAGGCTGCTATGAACATAGTAGAGCATGTGTCCTTATTACCAATTGGAACACCTTCTGGGTATATGCCTAGGAGAGTTATTGTTGGATCCTCCGGTAGTACTATGTCCAATTTTCTGAGGAAACTACAGAGTGATTTCCAAAGTGGTTGTACAAGCTTGCAATCCCACCAGCAATGGAGGAGTGTTCTTCTTTCTCCACATCCTTGCCAGCATCATCTGTCATCTTCTGTGTCCTTTTTCATTTCTGATTTTGTTAATTAGGATACTGTTCCTGTGACCTCTAGTTAGTCTGGCTAAGGGTTTATCTATCTTGTTGATTTTTCTCAAAGAACCAGTTCCTGGTTTCGTTGATTCTTTGGATACTTCTTTTTGTTTCTACTTGGTTGATTTCACCCCTGAGTTTGATTATTTCTTGCTGTCTACTCCTCATGGCTGAATTTTCTTCCTTTAGTTTTAGAACTTCTAGGTGTGCTGTCAGGCTGCTAGTGTATGCTTTCTCTAGTTTCTTTTTGGAGGCACTCAGGGCTATGAGATTTCCTCTTAGGACTGCTTTCATTGTGTCCCATAAGTTTGGGTATGTTGTGGCTTCAGTTTTTATTAAACTCTAAAAAGTCTTTAATTCCTTTATTTCTTTCTTTCTTGACCAAGGTATCATTGAGTATAGTTTTGTTCAGTTTCCACGTGAATGTTGGCTTTCTATTATTTATGTTGTTATTGAAGATCAGCCTTAGTCCGTGGTGATCTGATAGGGTGCATGGAACAATTTCAATATTTTTGTATCTGTTGAGGCCTGTTTTATGACCGATTATATGGTCAGTTTTGGAGGATATACCATGTGGTGCTGAGAAGAAGGTATATCCTGTTGTTTTAGGATAAAATATTCACTAGATATCTATTAAACCCATTTGTTTCATAACTTCTGTTAGTGTCTGTGTGTGTCTGTTTAGTTTCTGTTTCCAGGATTGGTGAGAGTGGGGTGTAGAAGTCTCCCACTATTATTGTGTGAGGTGCAATGTGTGCTTTGTTCTTTTCTAAAGTTTCTTTAATGATTGTGGCTGCCCTTGCATAGATATTCAGATTCAGAGCATAGATATTCAGAATTGAGAGTTTATTTTGGTAGATATTACCTTTGATGAGTATGAAGTGCCTCTCGTGTTTTTTGATAACTTTGGTTTGGACGTCAATTTTATTCGATATTAGAATGGCTACTCCAGCTTGTTTCTTCAGACCATTTGCTTTAAAATTGTTTTCCAGCCTTTTACACTGAGGTAGTGTCAGTCTTTTTCCCTGAGGTGGGTTTCCTGTAAGCCGCAAAATGTTGGGTCCTGTTTGTGTAGCCAGTCTATTAGACTGTGTCTTTTTATTGGGGGAATTGACTCCACTGATGTTAAGAGAAATTAAAGAAAAGTAATTGTTGCTTTCTGTTATTTTCATTGTTAAAGTTGGGATTCTGTTCTTCCGGCTGTCTTCTTTTAGGTTCTTTGAAGGATTACTTTCTTGCTTTTTCTAGGGTGTAGTTTCTGTCCTTGTGTTGGTGTTTTCTCTGTATTATCCTTTTAAGGGCTGGGTTCCTGGAAAGATATTGTGTGAGTTTGGTTTTATCATGGAATACTTTGGTTTCTCCATCTATGGTAATTGAGAGTTTTGCTGGGCATAGTAGCCTGGGCTGGCATTTGTGTTCTCTTAAGGTCTGTATAACATTTGTTTATGATCTTCCAGCTTTCATAGTCTCTGGTGAGAAGTCTGGTGTAATTCTAATATTCCTCCCTTTATATGTTACTTGACCATTTTCCATTACTGCTTTTAATATTCTATCTTTATGTAGTGCATTTGTTGTTCTGATTATTATGTGTCGGAAGGAATTTCTTTTCTGGTCCTGTCTATTTAAAGTTATGTATTCAGCTCCACTACTTAACCTTCAGGAAGTATAAAGGGTCTAAAGGTTGTGTTTAGTTACCAATGCCCCATTTTTTGTTCAGTTGTTCCTGACATGCTGAGAAGTTCATCAAAATCCTAAACTGTGGTGTTTGAAGAACTTCCATATTGGTCAATCCATGGAGCAGGTGGAAGAACAGTGCATCTGGAGAGGTCATGTGAGTTTCATACCCCTTCTTCCTTATTTTGCCATGTCTATCTTCTATCCAATTGCTCCTGGGTTTTATCCTTTTTCATTCAAAAAAGGTGTGTGTGTTTGCATGTGTGTGAGTAACTGGACATACACACATGCCAGAACAAACATGTGGAGATCAGAACATGCTCAAGTGTCTGGTTGCAAGAGCCTAGGTTGCAGAGTGACCTTCCCCTTCCACTTCATTGGAGTCAAATTCTCTTGTTGCTCATCTCTGAACATATGAGGTTATCTGGTCCATTAACTTTAGCTTCCAGGGAGTTTTTTATTTGTACTTCTTGTCTGGCTATAGGAATGCTGGGGTCACATATTTGTGTTGAGATATTTAGCTATTTGGGGTTCTAGAGTTCTGAATATGAATGCATGGCATGTGCTTTACCCATAGAGACATCTCCTCATGCCGCTAAATTGTATACTATATAATAAACTGGTAATATCGAATACATGTTTTTTTTTTCTAAAATTCTATAAACAATTCTAAGAAATCATGGAGCCAAAGGATGAGGTATTGTGAACTCCTCCCAAACTTTATAGCTCACCTCTCAGATTAGAAGTGGTCTAGGCTTCTGTGTGTTATCAGAAGCTAGGATAGTGTTATGGGGCTGGTCACATGCTCAGACTATAAAGTTTGTGCTAATATGGGCATTAAATTGTCATATAATCAGTTGATGTACAGAGACTTGTAGAATTGGATGATATGAGAAAACAGCAATGGCCATGATAACAACAATAAAATTTTCACCTACAACAACCAATAAGTTCCCCCATCCATCCATCCATTCATGAAAAAAATCAAACCCAGACAACAACTATTCATATTCTTGCTGTTAGAATTGTTTTTGCAGGTAGAAAGTGTTCCTTAATTTTTCTGATCCTTAATATGTTATGTGTAGATTGATTACCTACTATCCACATGTTATTAGGTTTGCATCTAGGATACTGATCACATTAGTCACTCTGAAGCCTAGGGTCAGCTTCCTTATCTGTAACAGTTCCCCAGATCCATCGAGGAATGCAGTGTGGTTTTGGAACCTGAGTGGAGCTGGACTGGGGTGGAAGAATGACAAGAGAGCTTGCCTCTGTCTGAGCTGAGATCCTTTGTTGGGGGAGCGGGCAAGAGACTCTGCAGGTACTGGATGATCAGTGTTTCAACGCTATGTTCTATTCCTACCAATAGTTGTCCTTTTATTTAGATTTTCAAATCTATTAACATACAGAGGCTGTATTTATTATCTTTTCCTGTGTATTATGTCTACAGATACTTTCTATTCCATCTTACCGTTAGCTTATTTTATAATTTTTGTCTTCACCAGCCTTTTTAGAAGGAATCAACTGTTGTTAAAATTTTCAAACAACTGGGTTTTATTTTTATAAAATGTCAAATTTTAAAACATTGGCTTCACTTATTTAAGCCATTGACAATATTATTTGTTTTGTCTTTGTCTTTTTATAATTCTTATAACTTCCTTATGTGTAACCTCCCCCCCCACCCCAACCTGAAGCTGGCTGAACCAGACCTTGACTTTGCTGCCACTAAGGAGATTACCTAGGGTAGAGCCTGCCTCCCTAGATCACTCTATGGTTCAGCCATTGTCACTGCTACCTGCTGGGAAGCCGCCTAGCTATTCAGGAGGAGACTACACCCTATCCTGCATGTGGTCACCTGCAGCTGGGCTCCAAGGATGGGAATGGGCCTCCCCCCTCCTTTATAAAGTGCATCCGCCATTAAACATTTGAACCTTGAGCAGATTAGCATGTCTTGGTTCCATTATTTCTCGACCCGCCTAGATTCCCTCCTCTCTTTCAGCTCCAGGCTGCCTCCCAGGCTAGAACCTGGGCATGAGAGCCGCAGGCCGGCCCCAACACTTATGTTTATATTTCTCAACTCATTGTCTTATAATTTCACATATGTAGACAATGAATATTGATCATAACCACTCTAAGTTGTCCCCTTTCTCTGCCCCTTTGATTCCCCAAAGATATGCCTTTTTCAATTTTCATGTCCTCTCCTTTAAAAAAGTACCAAGACTTATTGAATCCAATTCAGGCTGTCTGTATGTATATGCTTATAGGGTCATTTACCAGAATATGGACAACCTATCAGTGGCCAAACTCTCAAAGAAAACTGACTTGCTTTGATCAGCAGCCATTAACTGTCAGTATCTCCTCAGCTAGGGATGGGGCCTCATGGGTTCCTACCCAATCCACACTGAAATTCCTGACAGGTTGCATCTTGTGCAAACAACAATTTCTAGAGTTTATAGGTACATCAGCCATATCATGTTCACAAGATAGCACTCTCCCTTAGCCTCTTGTTCCTATTCTCTCTGTCACCACTTTTGAGATGTTCCCTGGGCCTTGGGAGGCGTAGAGTTTAATACACACGTTTCAGGTAGGGCTCAGTACTTACAGTCACTAATTCTTAGCACTTTGACAGTTAATGAATCTCTTCATTAACTGCTGCACACTGTAGAAAGGAAGACCACTGTAGAAATACATTGAATGCAGCACTAATTTATGGGCATAAAAGCAAATATTTAGAAAACAGTTTCACATGTCCATTTAGCAAGACAGCAGTAGTAGATTACCCTCTGGGGCCCACAATCTCCTGAGCCATGGACTTTTGATCAAGTTTATAGTACAGGCAAAAATTCCCTATTGTGAAGAGGTTCTCAGAACCAACTACCAAGTAAAGTTGTTGATGGTCTCCATAACTCTCATGACACTATTATACCAGTGAACACATTTTGTATAGCAGGTTAATATTGTAGTATATAGGGTCAACCCCTGGGGAAGGCTATTGATGAATCTTAATTCTGTACTGGATTGCATGACACCTTGCAGTAGGGTGCCTTTATGAAAGCTGAGCAGTAGAGAAGAAGTTTCCAGGTGAGTTCTGTTTTATTTCTTTAAGTTCTGTAGTGGAATTGTTCTGATAATTTCTTGAACTGAATGTTTATGAATGTATGTATTTTAATAAATTTACAAACAGCTTGAATGTCTGTTTTAATTATTCTCACAAAATTTTGAAATGAAGATGTTTCAATTTAAGTACAAATTTTATTTCTGGTTTTGTTACACCAAATGTTAGTAATATGTAATCTTGTTTAACAATTCATGTAATTTCAAAAGTAACTTTTTACTGTTAAATGCTAATGCCATATATTAGGGACAGAGAATATATACTCAGTGATCATGAGTCCTTAGGATTTATTGACAATTCCAGTGTGTTCTTTCTTTTGTTGAATCTTTAATATTTAATTAAAATACACATCTTTAATTGCTGGACACAGAGTTGATCTGTATTCAAAAACTCAGCTACTTGGATATGCAAATCCAATGATTCATCTCTTAGTACCTGAGAATTAAGGCTTCAAGTATAGTAGTTGATTTTCATATTTTTCCTGAAGTCAGTCATTGCTTTATGCAATGAAATTAAAATTGAAGATTCTAAATATTCATGATTCTGTTTTTATATTCTATTATTTATTTTGATCAATATGTAACCTTCCTCTTTGTGTTTTGGATTTCATTTTGTCAAATATTGTTCTTCTATTTTTCTTTTGCTTCCTATTTGCCTGACTTGTCTTCTTAATTGATTCTTTTCTTTGTTCTTTGGTTTCAAGTGTGCATGTCTCAGGTAATTTCTAGTGGATATTAATTTGTTCAATATAACGTGGAAGCTTTATTTTGAAGTGTAAGTTTAATTCATTTGAGTTCTTTTTGTTATTGTCATTAAGTTAGAACTTATTTCTGTCACATATAATATTTTCCATTTGTTGTATCATTTTGTATTTTTACCATTTTTTTTTTAAACTAGGGAACTTGATTTGATTCAGGATTTAAAAGCCCTATGCTCTATTGTGATCTTGTGGTTCCCGTTTTTTGTCTGACAGCATTGGATTTTATCCCTAGGGTGTGAAGTAAGGATAGTGGTAGTTTATATTACTTGTATTTGACTGTGTTGAGAATATATCCAGTGCTTCGATTTGTGCTGTAAACTGCACTTCTTTTCTACTCTCATAGCTAAGTATGGAATTCATTGTTCCTTCTCCAGTGCATGAAGAATTTAATGGCCATTTATATTCATTCTTTCTAGGTTTAGTATAGCTGGAGTCCTTTAGAATGAGTACATCTTCAGTATATGTATGCATTTTCTTTTTAAAAATGTATATATTTATTAATTTTATTTTATTTGTGTGTGTGTGTGTATGTGTGTGTGTCTGTGTGTGTGTGTCTGTCTGTCTCTCTCTCTCTCTTTGTGTGTGTGTGTATATAACATTCTGGTGCCTGTTTAGGTTGGAAGAGAGTATTGCATACCCTGCAGCTGCAGTTACAGGTAATTGTGAACCATCTAATATAGGTGCTGAGAGCTGAACTGGGGTTCAGAAAGTGCTCTTAACCATCTCTGCAGCTTCACACTTTCTTCTATAGGAAGAACGATGTGTTTATACAACCACTTTGAAATAACATTGTTATAGTCATGGCAGTGAACTTAATATTAAACATTGAGCCAGAGATAGAAAGTTTACTGGGACACATTGCTATCTGGAATGAAGACTTCCTTTCCTGTTTTACTTCGTGGCTAGGTAAGTCATATATGGTGGATTGAAAAAGTATGTCCTCCACGGTCTCATGCCTTTGATTGCTTGCTCCCTAGTTGGTGGCACTGTTTGGGATTTGAAGGTGCAGCTTTGCTGGAATATTACTAAAGTAGGTTTTAAGAGTTTAAAAACTCATACCATTTTTTAGTGTGCTATCTCTGTTCCTGCTTGCCATTTGAGTTGTATATTCTCAGCTTGCTCTTCCACTTGCCACCATGGACTCAAATTATCTGGAATCATAAGCCCAAATACATTCTTTCTTTTATAAGCTGCTTTGGTCATGGTGTTTTATTACAGCAATAGGAAAATATACTCTGTGACTACACTCCAGGTGACAGAATTAAGTAGCTAAAATGGCTTTGCTTAATGTCCTTAGGGATGCTTGTCTCTTTTATCACTCCTCAGTTTCTCATCACTATAATAGTGATGTGTAGGAGATTATTCCCCTAGGAAGAGTGATGAACTGTGATTCTGCATACAATAGCCCACCTTGCTGACCAGCTGCCTTAGTTAGTGTTTACTGCTGTGAACAGATGCCATGACCAAGGCAGCTCTTAAAATGGACAACATTTAATTGGGGCTGACTTACAGGTTTAGAGGTTCAGTCTAGTATCATCAAGGCAGTGTCTAGGCAGGCATGGCACTGGATGAGCTGAGGGTTGTATATCTTCATCAAAAGGAAGGCAGGAGTAGATTGTTTTCAGACAGCTAAGAGGAGGGTCTCAAAGCCCATCTCCACAATGACACACTTCCTCCAATAAGGCCATAGCCACTCCAACAAGACCATGCCTCCTAATAGTGCCATTCCTTGGGGCAAGCATATTCAAACCACCACACCAGCGGATCTTCAGATTTTTAAGTAAGGAAAGTATAGGCCTCTACCGAGTTTGAGCCACTGTCTTTTTGTGTCACTGGTATTTTTTTTTTTTTGTTGTTTTTTTTTTGAGTAGAAGAAAGATTTATTATTATTTTTTAAATTTTTAATATTTTTTATTACATATTTTCCTCAATTACATTTCCAATGCTATCCAAAAAGTCCCCCATACCCTCCCCCCCCACTTCCCTACCCACCTATTCCCATTCTTTTGGCCCTGGCATTCCCCTATATTGGGGCATGTAAAGTTTGCAAGTCCAATGGGCCTCTCTTTCCAGTGATGGCCGACTAGGCCATCTTTCGATACATATGCAGCTAGAGACAAGAGCTCCGGGGTACTGGTTAGTTCATCATGTTGTTCCAACTATAGGGTTGCAGATCCCTTTAGCTCCTTGGGTACTTTCTCTAGCTTCTCCATTGGGAGCCCTGTGATACATCCAATAGCTGACTGTGAGCATCCACTCCTGTGTTTGCTAGGCCCTGGCACCGTCTCACAAGAGACAGCTATATTTGGGTCCTTTCAGCAAAATCTTGCTAGTGTATGCAATGGTGTCAGCGTTTAGAAGCTGATTATGGGATGGATCCCTGGATACGGCAGTCTCTAGATGGTCCATCCTTTCATCACAGCTCCAAACTTTGTCTCTGTAACTCCTTCCATGGGTGTTTTGTTCCCAATTCTAAGAAGGGGCACAGTGTCCACACTTTGGTCTTCATTCTTCTTGAGTTTCATGCGTTTAGCAAATTGTATCTTATATCTTGGGTATCCTAAGTTTTGGGCTAATATCCACTTATCAGTGAATACATATTGTGTGAGTTCCTTTGTGATTGTGTTACCTCACTCAAGATGATGCCCTCCAGGTCCATCCATTTGGCTAGGAATTTCATAAATTCATTCTTTTTAATAGCTGAGTAGTACTCCACTGTGTAAATGTACCATAATTTCTGTATCCATTCCTCTGTTGAGGGACATCTGGGTTCTTTCCAGCTTCTGGCTATTATAAATAGGGCTGCTATAAACATAGTGGAGCATGTGTCCTTCTTACCGGTTGGGACATCTTCTGGATATATGCCCAGGAGAGGTATTGCTGGATCCTCCGGTAGTACTATGTCCAATTTTCTGAGGAACCACCAGACTGATTTCCAGAGTGGTTGTACAAGCTTGCAATCCCACCAACAATGGAGAAGTGTTCCTCTTTCTCTACATCCTCGCCAGCATCTGCTGTCACCTGAATTTTTGATCTTAGCCATTCTGACTGGTGTGAGGTGGAATCTCAGGGTTGTTTTGATTTGCATTTCCCTGATGATTAAGGATGTTGAACATTTTTTCAGGTGCTTCTCTGCCATTCGGTATTCCTCAGGTGAGAATTCTTTGTTCAGTTCTGAGCCCCATTTTTTAATGGGGTTATTTGACTTTCTGGAGTCCACCTTCTTGAGTTCTTTATATATATTGGATATTAGTCCCCTACCTGATTTAGGATAGGTAAAGATCCTTTCCCAATCTGTTGGTGGTTTTTTTTGTCTTATTGATGGTGTCTTTTGCCTTGCAGAAGCTTTGCAGTTTCATGAGGTCCCACTTGTCAATTCTCGATCTTACAGCACAAGCCATTGCTGTTCTATTCAAGAATTTTCCCCCTGTGCCCATATCTTCAAGGCTTTTCCCCACTTTCTCCTCTATAAGTTTCAGTGTCTCTGGTTTTATGTGAAGTTCCTTGATCCACTTAGACTTGACCTTAGTACAAGGAGATAGGAATGGATCGATTAGCATTCTTCTACATGTTAACAACCAGTTGTGCCAGCACCATTTGTTGAAAATGCTGTCTTTCTTCCACTGGATGTTTTTAGCTCCCTTGTCGAAGATCAAGTGACCGTAGGTGTGTGGGTTCATTTCTGGGTCTTCAATTCTATTCCATTGGTCTATTTGTCTGTCACTATACCAGTACCATGCAGTTTTTATCACAATTGCTCTGTAGTAGAGCTTTAGGTCCGGCATGGTGATTCCACCAGAGGTTCTTTTATCCTTGAGAAGAGTTTTTGCTATCCTAGGTTTTTTGTTATTCCAGATGAATTTGCAGATTGCACTTTCTAATTCGTTGAAGAATTGATTTGGAATTTTGATGGGGATTGCATTGAATCTGTAGATTGCTTTTGGCAAGATAGCCATTTTTACAATGTTGATCCTGCCAATCCATGAGCATGGGAGATCTTTCCATCTTCTGAGATCTTCTATAATTTCTTTCTTCAGAGACTTGAAGTTTTTATTATACAGATCTTTCACTTCCTTAGTTAGAGTCACGCCAAGATATTTTATATTATTTGTGACTATTGAGAAGGGTGTTGTTTCCCTAATTTCTTTCTCAGCCTGTTTATTCTTTGTGTAGAGAAAGGCCATTGATTTGTTTGAGTTAATTTTATATCCAGCTACTTCACCGAAGCTGTTTATCAGGTTTAGGAGTTCTCTGGTGGAATTTTTAGGGTCACTTATGTATACTATCATATCATCTGCAAAAAGTGATATTTTGACTTCATCTTTTCCAATTTGTATCCCTTTGATCTCCTTTTGTTGTTGAATTGTTCTGGCTAGGGCTTCAAGTACAATGTTGAATAGGTATGGAGAAAGTGGACAGCCTTGTCTAGTCCCTGATTTTAGAGGGATTGCTTCAAGCTTCTCACCATTTACTTTGATGTTGGCTACTGGTTTGCTGTAGATTGCTTTTATCATGTTTAGGAATGGGCCTTGAAATCCTGATCTTTCCAAGACTTTTATCATGAATGGGTGTTGGATCTTGTCAAATGCTTTTTCCGCATCTAACGAGATGACCATGTGGTTTTTGTCTTTGAGTTTGTTTATATACTGGATTACGTTGATGAATTTCTGTATATTGAACCATCCCTGCATCCCTGGGATGAAACCTACTTGGTCAGGATGGATGAGTGTTTTGATGTGTTCTTGGATTCGGTTAGCAAGAACTTTATTGAGGATTTTTGCATCAATATTCATAAGGGATATTGGTCTGAAGTTTCCTATCTTTGTTGGGTCTTTTTGTGGTTTAGGTATCAGAGTAATTGTGGCTTCATAGAATGAGTTGGGTAGAGTACCTTCTGTTTCTATTTTGTGGAATAGTTTGTGAAGAACTGGGATTAGATCTTCTTTGAAGGTCTGATAGACTCTGCACTAAACCGATCTGGTCCTGGGCTTTTTTTGGTTGGGAGACTATTAATGACTGCTTCTATTTCTTTGGGGGATATAGGGCTGTTTAGATCATTAACCTGATCTTGATTCAACTTTAGTACCTGGTATCTGTCTAGGAACTTCTCCATTTCATCCAGGTTCTCCAGTTTTGTTGAGTACAGCCTTAGGTAGAAGAATCTGATGGTGTTTTGGATGTCTTCAGGATCTGTTGTTATGTCTCCTTTTTCATTTCTATTTTTGTTAATTAGGATGCTTTCCCTGTGCCCTCTAGTGAGTCTGGCTAAGGGTTTATCTATCTTGTTGATTTTCTCAAAGAACCAGCTCCTTGATTGGTTGATTCTTTGAATAGTTCTTCTTGTTTCCACTTGGTTGATTTCGCCCCTGAGTTTGATTATTTCCTGCCGTCTACTCCTCTTGGGTGAATTTGCTTCCTTTTGTTCTAGTGCTTTTAGGTGTGTTGTCAAGCTGCTAATGTGTGCTCTCTCTAGTTTCTTTTTGAAGGCACTCAGAGCTATGAGTTTCCCTCTTAGAAATGCTTTCATTGCGTCCCATAAGTTTGGGTATGTTGTGGCTTCATTTTCATTGAACTCTAAAAAGTCCTTAATTTCTTTCTTTATTCCTTCCTTGACCAAGGTATCATTGAGAAGAGTGTTGTTCATTTTCCACGTGAATGTTGGCTTTCTATTATTTATTTTGTTATTTAAGATCAGCCTTAGTCCATGGTGATCTGATAGGATGCATGGGATAATTTCAATATTTTTGTATCTGTTGAGGCCTGTTTTGTGACCAATTATGTGGTCAATTTTGGAGAAGGTACCATGAGGTGCTGAGAAGAAGGTATATCCTTTTGTTTTAGGATAGAATGTTCTGTAGATATCTGCCAGATCCATTTGATTCATAACTTCTGTTAGTTTCACTGTGTCCCTGTTTAGTTTCTGTTTCCATGATCTGTCCATTGGTGAAAGTGGTGTGTTGAAGTCTCCCACTACTATTATATGAGGTGCATTGTGTGCTTTGAGATTTACTAAAGTTTCTTTAATGAATGTGGCTGCCTTTCTATTTGGAGCATAGATATTCAGGATTGATAGTTCCTCTTGGTGGATTTTACCTTTGATGAGTATGAAGTGCCCCTCCCTATCTTTTTTGATGACTTTGGGTTGGAAGTCAATCTTATCAGATATTAGAATGGCTACTCCAGCTTGTTTCTTCATACCATTTGCTTGGAAAATTGTTTTCCAGCCTTTCATTCTGAGGTAGTGTCTATCTTTTTCTCTGAGATGAGTTTCCTGTAAGCAGCAAAATGTTGGGTCTTGTTTGTGTAGCCAGTTTGTTAGTCTATGTCTTTTTATCGGGGAGTTGAGTCCATTGATATTAAGAGATATTAAGGAAAAGTAATTGTTGTTTCCTGTTATTTTTGTTGTTAAAGTTGGCATTCTGTTCTTGTGGCTGTCTTCTTTTAGGTTTGTTGAAGGATTACCTTCTTTTTGTTTCTAGGGCATGGTTCCTGTCCTTTTATTGGTTTTTTCCTGTTATTATCCTATGAAGGGCTGGATTCGTGGAGAGATAATGTGTGAATTTGGTTTTGTCGTGGAATACTTTGGTTTCTCCATCTATGTTAATTGAGAGTTTGGCTTGGTATAGTAGCCTGGGCTGGAATTTGTGTTCTTTTAGTGTCTGTATAACATCTGTCCAGGATCTTCTGGCTTTCATAGTCTCTGGTGAAAAATCTGGTGTAATTCTGATAGGCTTGCCTTTATTTGTTACTTGGTCTTTTTCTCTTACTGCTTTTAGTATTCTATCTTTATTTAGTGCATTTGTTGTTCTGATTATTATGTGTCGGGAGTTATTTCTTTTCTGGTCCAGTCTATTTGGAGTTCTGTAGGCTTCTTGTATGTTCATGGGCATCTCTTTCTTTAGATTTGGGAAGTTTTCTTCTATAATTTTGTTGAAGATGTTTGCTGGTCCTTTGAGTTGGAAATCTTCATTCTCATCCACTCCTATTATCCGTAGATTTGGTCTTCTCATTGTGTCCTGTATTTCTTGGATGTTTTGAGTTAGGATCTTTTTGCATTTTACATTTTCCTTGATTGTTGTGCCGATGTCCTCTATGGAATCTTCTGCACCTGAGATTCTCTCTTCCATCTCTTGTATTCTGTTGCTGATGCTCGTATCTATGGTTTCAGATTTCTTTCCTAGGGTTTCTATCTCCAGTGTTGCCTCATTTTGGGTTTTCTTTATTGTGTCTACTTCCCTTTTTAGGTCTAGTATGGTTTTGTTCATTTCCATCATCTGTTTGGATGTGTTTTTCTGTTTTTCTTTAAGGACTTCTACCTGTTTGATTGTGTTATCCTGTTTTTCTTTAAGGACTTGTAACTCTTTAGCCATGTTCTCATGTAATTCTTTAAGTGAGTTATTAAAGTCCTTCTTGATGTCCTCTACCATCATCATGAGATATGCTTTTAGATCCGGGTCTAGCTTCTCTGGTGTGTTGGGGTGCCCTGGACGGGGCGAAGTGGGAGTGCTGGGTTCTGATGATAGTGAGTTGTCTTGGTTTCTGTTAGTAAGATTATTATGTTTACCTTTCGCCATCTGGTAATCTCTGAGGTTAGTTGTTATCGTTGTCACTGTTTAAAGATTGGAGCAGACTCTGTGTTCCACTCACCTGAAGTCTCAAAATCCTGTGGCGGGTGTCGTGGGTAGCTGGCGGGTGTCAGCCGACCTTGTGCTCTAACTACCCCGGTGCTGGTCAGACCGGAAGAGGCCTGTGGCCCTACTCAGGCCGGTTTTCTGCTTCCCTAACTAATGCAGTCTCAGGTCACGCGCGCAATTGGATTGGAGCAGAAGCTGTGTTCCACTCACCAGAAGTCTTAAGATCCTGTGGCGGGTGTTGTGGGTAGCTGGTGAGTGTCAGCCAACCCTGTGACCTAGCTACTCCGGTGCTGTTCTGACCAGAAGAGGCTTGTGGCCCTACTCAGGCCAGATTTCTGCCTCCCCAACCAAAGCAGTCTCAGGTCCCGCGTGATTGGACTGGAGCAGAAGCTGTGTTCCACTCACCAGAAGTCTCAAAATCCTGTGGCGGGGGTCGTGGGTAGCTGGCGGGTGTCAGCCGACCCTGAGCTCTAGCTACCCCGGTGCTGGTCAGGCCGGAAGAGGGTCACTGGTATTTTTAACTGAACTTATCTCCTCCTTTCTCCCTTTCCTCCAATCAAATTCTCTCATATAACTCCCCTCTTTACTTATTTTGAAATTTATGGGCTTTCCCCCTTTAATTGTTGTCCATATATTCATATATTACTCCTAAATACATAAGTGTAGCCTTTTTAGTCTATATGATGTTATACAATAAAATAAAATATTTTAAAAAACTGAAAGAGATTCCATCAATGTCAAAAGTTTGCCAAAACCAGTATGTTTAGCTGATTTTTGCTCACTTCATGGATTGGGCTACATTTCTAGAAGGGAGGCAAGGCCACTGTCTCAAACAGTTTTGTGAGATGCCAATTCTTAAATAAGTCTGCAAAATCATCCAGAGGAAGGGCCACAGAACAGATGGGGGAGTATTGGCAAGTCTTCAAAGCCCAGGTTTCTTTGAAAGAGTTTGAGTGGAGTAGAGCATTTCTGCATACATGATTGGAAATACCCAGGTGGAATTGGCAGGCCCATTTGGATGGGAGTACAGCGTCCTGTAGAAATAGGGACATGAGTGCTGTATAGCCTACCCATGAGCCAAACTAGAGATCTCTGCAAATCAGCATAGCAGAAAATGCCTAGTCTGCCTGTGGAAGTCAGACTGGAAGCAGCAGGCAGGAAATGGGAAGTACTGTGTTTTAAAGGTTAGAATTTGAGTTTTCCTTTTTCTTTCTTTTTTGTTTATTAGATCTTTTCTTTTTTTCCCCAAATTTTTATTAGGTATTTACTTCATTTACATTTCAAATGCTATCCCAAAAGTCCCCTATACCCCCCCACCCTCCCACTCCCACTTCTTGGCCACTGTGTTTCCCCTGTAATGGGGCATATAAAGTTTGCAAGACCAAGGGGCCTCTCTTCTCAAAGATGGTCGACTAGGCTATCTTCTGCTACATATGCAGCTAGAGACACAAGCTCTGGGGATATAGGTTAGTTCATATTGTTGGTCCACCTATAGGATTGCAGACACCTTCAGCTCCTTGGGTACTTTCTCTAGTTCCTCCATTGGGGGCCCTGTGTTCCATCCAATAGCTGACTGTGAGCATCCACTTCTGTGTTTGCTAGGCCCAGGCATAGTCTCACAAGAGATAGCTATATCAGGGTCCTTTCAGCAAAACGTTGCTGGCGTATGCAATGGTGTCAGCGTTTGGTTGATGATTATGGGATGGACTTCCGTGTGGGTCAGTCTCTGGATGGTCCATCCTTTCATCTCAGCTCCAAACTTTGTCTTTGTAACTCTTTCCATTGGTGTTTTGTTCCCAAATCTAAGAAGGGGGAAGTGTCCACATTTCGTTCTTCTTTCCTCTTAAGTTTCATGTGTTATGCAAATTGAATCTTGTATCTTGGATATTCCAAGTTTTTGGGCTAATATCTACTTATCAGTGAGTACATATCAAGTGACTTCTTTTGTGATTGGGTTACCTCACTCAGGATGATATCCTCCAGGTTCATCCATTTGCCTAGGAATTTCATAAATTCATTGTTTTTTTTTTTTTTTTTAGAATTAATTTTTTTATTAGGTATTTTCCTCATTTACATTTCCAATGCTATCCAAAAAGTCCCCAATACACCCCCCCCCACTCCCCTACCCACCCACTCCCACTTTTTGGCCCTGGCGTTCCCCTGTACTGGGGCATATAAAGTTTGCAAGTCCAATGGGCCTCTCTTTACAGTGATGGCCGACTAGGCCATCTTTTGATACATATGCAGCTAGAGTCAAGAGCTCAGGGGTGCTGGTTAGTTCATAATTTTGTTCCACCTATAGGGTTGCAGATCCATTTAGCTCCTTGGGTACTTTCTCTAGCTCCTCCTTTGGGGGCCCTGTGATCCATCCAATAGCTGACTGTGAGCATCCACTTCTGTGTTTGTTAGGCCCCGGGATTGTCTCACAAGAGACAGGTATATCTGGGACCTTTCAGCAAAATCTTGCTAGTATATGCAATGGTGTCAGCATTTGGAAGCTGATTATAGAATGGATCCCTGGGTATGGCAGTCTCTAGATGGTCCATCCTTTCGTCACAGCTCCAAACTTTATCTCTGTAACTCTTCCCATGGGAATTTTGTTACCAACTCTAAGAAGGGGCACAGTGTCCACACTTTGGTCTTTGTTCTTCTTGAATTTCATGCGTTTAACAAATTGTATCTTATATCTTGGGTATCCTAAGTTTTTGGGCTAATATCCACATATCAGTGAGTACATATTGTGTGAGTTCCTTTGTGATTGTGTTACCTCACTCAGGATGATGCCCTCCAGGTCCATCCATTTGCCTAGAAATTTCATAAATTCATTCTTTTTAATAGCTGAGTAGTACTCCACTGTGTAAATGTACCACATTTTCTGTATCCATTCCTCTGTTGAGGGGCATCTGGGTTCTTTCCAGCTTCTGGCTATTATAAATAAGGCTGCTATGAACATAGTAGAACATGTGTTCTTCTTACCAGTTGGAACATCTTCTAGATATATGCCCAAGAGAAGTATTGCGGGATCATCCGGTAGTACTATGTCCAATTTTCTGAGGAACCACCAGACTGATTTCCAGAGTGGTTGTACAAGCTTGCAATCCCACCAACAATGGAGGAGTGTTCCTCTTTCTCCACATCCTTGCCAGCATCTGCTGTCACCTGAATTTTTTATCTTAGCCATTCTGACTGGTGTGAGGTAGAGTCTCAGTGTTGTTTTGATTTCCATTTCCCTGATGATTAAGGATGTTGAACATTTTTTTCAGGTGCTTCTCAGCCATTCGGTATTCCTCAGGTGAGAATTCTTAGTTTAGCTCTGAGTCCCATTTTTTAATGGGGTTATTTGATTTTCTGGAGTCCACCTTCTTGAGTTCTTTATATATATATTGGATATTAGTCCCCTATCTGATTTAGGATAGGTAAAGATCCTTTCCCAATCTGTCTTATTGACAGTGTCTTTTGCCTTACAGAAGCTTTGCAATTTTATGAGGTCCCATTTATCGATTCTCGATCTTACAGCACAAGCCATTGCTGTTCTATTCAGGAATTTTTCCCCTGTGCCCATATCTTCAAGGCTTTTCCCCACTTTCTCCTCTATAAGTTTCACTGTCTCTGGTTTCATGTGGAGTCCTTGATCCACTTAGATTTTAGTTTTGTACAAGGAGTTAAGAATGGACCAATTCGCCTTCTTTTACATGATTACTGCCAGTTGTGCCAGCACCATTTGTTGAAAATGCTGTCTTTTTTCCACTGGGTGGTTTTAGCTCCCTTGTCAAAGATCAAGTGACCATTGCTGTGTGGGTTCATTTCTGGGTCTTCAGTTCTAGTCCATTGGTCTACTTGTCTGTCACTATACTGGTACCATGTAATTTTTTTTTTTTTTTTTTTTTTTTTTTTTTTTTTTTTTTTTGCAGAACCCTTCAGCTCTTGGGTACTTTATTTTTTTTTTTATTTTTTTTTTTTTAATATTTTTATTACATATTTTCCTCAATTACGTTTCCAATGCTATCCCAAAAGTCCCCCATAGCGCCCCCCCACTTCCCTATCCACCCATTCCCATTCTTTTGGCCCTGGCATTCCCCTATATTGGGGCATATAAAGTTTGCAAGTCCAATGGGCCTCTCTTTCCATTGATGGCTGACTAGGCCATCTTTCGATACATGTGCAGCTAGAGACAAGAGCTCCGGGGTTCTAGTTAGTACATCATGTTGTTCCAACAATAGGGTTGCAGATCCCTTTAGCTCCTTGGGTACTTACTCTAGCTTCTCCATTGGGAGCCCTGTGATACATCCAATAGCTGACTGTGAACATCCACTCCTGTGTTTGCTAGGCCCCAGCATCGTCTCACAAGAGACAGCTATATTTGGGTCCTTTCAGCAAAAGCTTGCTAGTGTATGCAATGGTGTCAGCGTTTAGAAGTTGATTATGGGATGGATCCCTGGATACGGCAGTCTCTAAATGGTCCATCCTTTCATCACCGCTACGAACTTTGTCTCTGTAACTCCTTCCCTGGGTGTTTTGTTCCCAATTCTGAGAAGGTGCACAGTGTCCACACTTTGGTCTTCATTCTTCTTGAGTTTCATGCGTTTAGCAAATTGTATCTTAAATCTTGGGTATCCTAAGTTTTGGGCTAATATCCCCTTATCAGTGAATACATATTGTGTGAGTTCTTTTGTGATTGTGTTACTTCACTCAAGATGATGCCCTCCAGGTCCATCCATTTGGCTAGGAATTTCATAAATTCATTCTTTTTAATAGCTGAGTAGTACTCCATTGTGTAAATGTACCATAATTTCTGTATCCATTCCTCTGTTGAGGGACATCTGGGTTCTTTCCAGCTTCTGGCTATTATAAATAGGGCTGCTATGAACATAGTGGAACATGTGTCCTTTTTACCGGTTGGGACATCTTCTGGATATATGCCCAGGAGAGGTATTGCTGGATCCTCCGGTAGTACTATGTCCAATTTTCTGAGGAACCGCCAGACTGATTTCCAGAGTGGTTGTACAAGCTTGCAATCCCACCAACAATGGAGGAGTGTTCCTCTTTCTCCACATCCTCGCCAGCAACTGCTGTCACCTGAATTTTTGATCTTAGCCATTCTGACTGGTGTGAGGTGGAATCTCAGGGTTGTTTTGATTTGCATTTCCCTGATGATTAAGGATGTTGAACATTTTTTCAGGTGTTTCTCTGCCATTCGGTATTCCTCAGGCGAGAATTCTTTGTTCAGTTCTGAGCCCCATTTTTTAATGGGGTTATTTGACTTTCTGGAGTCCACCTTCTTGAGTTCTTTATATATATTGGATATTAGTCCCTTATCTGATTTAGGATAGGTGAAGATCCTTTCCCAATCTGTTGGTGGTTTTTTTGTCTTATTGATGGTGTCTTTAGCCTTGCAGAAGCTTTGTAGTTTCATGAGGTCCCACTTGTCAATTCTCGATCTTACAGCACAAGCCATTACTGTTCTATTCAGGAATTTTTCCCCTGTGCCCATATCTTCAAGGCTTTTCCCCACTTTCTCCTCTATAAGTTTCAGTGTCTCTGGTTTTATGTGAAGTTCCTTGATCCACTTAGACTTGACCTTAGTACAAGGAGATAGGAATGGATCGATTAGCATTCTTCTACATGTTAACAACCAGTTGTGCCAGCACCATTTGTTGAAAATGCTGTCTTTCTTCCACTGGATGTTTTTAGCTCCCTTGTCGAAGATCAAGTGACCGTAGGTGTGTGGGTTCATTTCTGGGTCTTCAATTCTATTCCATTGGTCTATTTGTCTGTCACTATACCAGTACCATGCAGTTTTTATCACAATTGCTCTGTAGTAGAGCTTTAGGTCCGGCATGGTGATTCCACCAGAGGTTCTTTTATCCTTGAGAAGAGTTTTTGCTATCCTAGGTTTTTTGTTATTCCAGATGAATTTGCAGATTGCACTTTCTAATTCGTTGAAGAATTGATTTGGAATTTTGATGGGGATTGCATTGAATCTGTAGATTGCTTTTGGCAAGATAGCCAATTTCACTATATTGATCCTGTCAATCCATGAGCATGGGAGATCTTTCCATCTTCTGAGATCTTCTTTAATTTCTTTCTTCAGGGACTTGAAGTTCTTATCATACAGATCTTTCACTTCCATAGTTAGAGTCAAGCCAAGGTATTTTATATTATTTGTGACTATTGAGAAGGGTGTTGTTTCCCTAATTTCTTTCTCAGCCTTTTTATCCTTTGTATTCAGAAAAGCCATTGACTTGTTTGAGTTAATTTTATATCCAGCTACTTCATTGAAGCTGTTTATCTGGTTTAGGAGTTCTCTGGTGGAATTTTTAGGGTCACTTATATATACTATCTTATCATCCGCAAAAAGTGATATTTTGACTTCTTCCTTTCCAATTTGTATCCCCTTGATCTCCTTTTGTTGTTGAATTGCTCTGGCTAGGACTTCAAATACTATGTTGAATAGGTATGAAGGAAGTGGGCAGCCTTGTCTAGTCCCTGATTTTAGTGGGATTGCTTCAAGCTTCTCACTATTTACTTTGATGTTGGCTACTGGTTTGGTGCAGATTGCTTTTATCATGTTTAGGTATGAGCCTCGAAATCCTGATCTTTCCAAGACTTTTATCATGAATGGGTGTTGGATTTTGGCCTCTTGTCTTTTTTTAAAAACTTTGGGTTGGAAGTCAATTTTATTCGATATTAGAATGGCTACTGTAGCTTGTTTCTTCAGACTGTTTGCTTGGAAAATTGTTTTCCAGTCTTTCACTCTGAGGTAGTGTCTGTCTTTTTTCCTGAGATGGGTTTCCTGTAACAGGAAAATATTGGGTCCTGTTTTCGTAGCCAGTCTGTTAGTCTATGTCTTTTTATTGGGGAATTGAGTCCATTGATATTAAGAGATATTAAGGAAAAGTAATTGTTGCTTCCTGTTATTTTTGTTGTTAGAGTTGGGATTCTGTTCTTGTGGCTGTCTTCTTTTAGGTTTGTTGAATGATTACTTTCTTGCTTTTTCTAGGTTGTAGTTTCCATCCTAGTATTGGTGTTTTCCCTTTATTATCCTTTGAAGGGCTGGATTCTTGGAAAGATATTGTGTGAACTTGGTTTTGTCATGGAATACTTTCTTTTCTCCATCTATGGAAATTGAGAGTTTTGTTGGGTATAGTAGCCTGGGTGGGGGGCATTTGTGTTCTCTTAGTGTCTGTATAACATCTGTCCAGGACTTTCTGGCTTTCATAGTCTCTGGTGGGAAATCTGGAGTAATTCTAATAGGCCTGCCTTTATATGTTACTTGATCTTTTTCCCTTACTGCTTTCAATATTCTGTCTTTATTTGGTGCATTTGTTGTTCTGATTATTATATGTCAGGAGGAATTTCTTTTCTGGTCCAGTGTATTTGGAGTTCTCAAGGGTTCTTGTATGTTCATGGGCATCTCGTTCTTTAGGTTTGGGAATTTTTCTTCTATAATTTTGTTGAAGATATTTGCTGGCCCTTTAAGTTGAAAATCTTCATTCTTATCTACTCCTATTATCTGTAGGTTTGGTCTTCTCATTTTGTCCTGGTTTTCCTGGATGTATTGTGTTAGGATCTTTTTGCATTTTGGATTCTTTGATTGTTCTGTCCATGTTTTCTATGGAATATTCTGCACCTGAGATTCTCTCTTCCATCTCTTGTATTCTGTTGCTGATTCTCGCATTTATAGTTCCTGATTCCTTTCCTAGGGTTTCTATGTCCAGAGTTGTCTCCCTTTGGATTTTCTTTATTGTTTTTACTTCCATTTTTAGATCCTGGGTGGTTTTGTTCAATTCCATCACCTGTTTGGTAGTGTTTTCCTGTAACTCTCTAAGTGATTTTTGTTTTTCCTCTTTAAAGGCTTCTAGCTGTTTACCTGTGTTTTCCTGTATTTCCTTCTTAAAGTCCTCCATCATCATGAGAAGTGACTTTAGATCCATGTCTTGCTTTTCTGTTGCGATGTTGTATCCAGGACTTGCTACGGTGGGAGAGTTTGGTTCTGATGATGCCAAGTAAGCTTGGTTTCTGTTGCTTCTGTTCTTAAGCTTGCCTCTTGCCATATGATTATCTCAAGTGCTAGCTACCATGAATATATCTGATTGGAGCCTCTCCTTCCTACAATCCCAGTTGATTCAGGACTCCTCTGAGTCCAGCTTTCTCTGTGATCCTTTGATTGTGGGCTCCTGTGAACCCGAGATTCTGGGTGTGTCAGAGATTTTGGCAGTCAAGCTTCCTCTGAGACCCTGAAATACTGGTGTGACCTAGCTCCTGTTATCCTGGGATCCTGTTGTCTTACGATCCTGGGCATGTTATAGTGCCTGGAAGTGGTGTCTCCTTTGAGGACCGTGGAGCTGTCTAGAGTCAGTGATCCTAAGATCGCGTGAAGAGTCCTCTAGGGACCTAGGGGATGTCCGCCGACTCTGTGCCTTAGGTGACCTGGTGCTGGCGCTGACCAGAAGGGACTTGTGCCCCTGGTCAGGCCAGTTTGCTGCTTCCCTTCTGCTGTCTCAGGTCCCACTCACTATTGGATTGGAACAGATGTTGTGTTCCACTCACCAGTGATACTAAGATTGCATGGAGAGTCCTCTGGGGACTGTGGGGGTGTCCGCTGCTCCCGCGTCCAAGGTGACCCGGTGCTGGCCGAGTTTGAGTTTTCTAAAGGGCAATGAGGAATCAGCAGGGAAGGAGAAGTGGACTGGGAGGGGAAATCATAGCCAGGCAGACTAGTTAGGGAGCCAGTGCAATCACTGTGTGAGGGGAGAGAAGAGCTGGAATTAGCTCCTACCATCTGAGGATAGAGAGAAAGGGGTGTGTCTGAGCTAAGGAGACAGAATTGGTAGCACTTGGCTGCTGATTGGATGTAGGATTTCAGGCTGACTCTCTTTCTGAAGTGGGCATGGGAATGAAGTAGGAGGCCTCAAACCAGGACAGAACACCCAGTGAGGGGAAAAATAAAGATGTTTTAAAACCCTTTTCCTCATCTCCTAGATTTTTTTTTTTTTTTGAATAGGGTGCTGCTTGAAACCGGCCATTGCTCTTGTGGGATGAAAGAGCAGCTCATCACACAAGTGTGTTAAGATGCTTCTGGCAAGGTAAGAAGGCCCAGGTTAGAGCAGGAGGGAGAAGACAGCTGAGCTGGCAAAGGTGCCTCCTGCTTATGTAGATCCTTCCCAGGGAAAGTATGGAGGTCTCAGAGGACAGGCTGCAGGAATCCCTGCTGTCTGGAAAGCCAATGGACAGATGGAAGGAGGAGCCCACAGACACAGCTCATGCAGGAGAGAACCTTCTGTGAGCTACTAGGACCTGGGACTGGCCAATTATGCTAGCCTGTCTAACTAGTCAGCTCCGGGGGTTTGCTTGCTTCTCCCTCAGCACTGGGATTACAAGTGTGTAGCTCTTATCCTGCTCAACTTTTTATGTGGGTGTTGGTGATTGAACTCAGGTCACTAAGAATAGATAGCAAACACTTCCCCTGCTGAGCAAGCTCCATAGCCCCCAGGCCTACATTTCTGATGTGCATGTTGATATACTGAGGCATATCCAAGGTGTGTTGAAACAAGTTAGGGATACATGAGGCATAGTCTCCAATCTTAACAGATTTTAGAGCTCAGTGGTTGTACATGTATATGTATATGTATATGTATATGTATATGTATATGTATATGTATATGTATATGTATATGTATGCCTAAGGTGGGGTTGGGAAGAAATGGACAGGGTTAGGAGAGATGGTCAGCACAGATAGTATGTTCAAAAGAGGAGGGACATCACCTGACCAAAGGCATCAATGCACGATGGGTTTTGATCTGAATATTATTGGCTGGGCAGATGTGAAACTCAGAGTCAATTAGACATCAGCTCTGAATCTACAAAGAGGTGAACCCAACTCCCCCCCAACCCCATGCCACATGATTATGCTGTGTCTCTCATCTTTGGCCATACGGGGAATGAGGGAGATGGATGTGAGGGCCTTTGCTTCTTACTTTTCTATTCAAGCATTAGAAATACATCCTAGGAACCTTGAATTGGACTCTCTTTGCAGAGTCTTTATGTCTTTATGTTGTAGTCTTTATGTGGGTCTGGCTTTCCCAGAAACACCAAACAGTCTCCCAGAAGTATGGCAGTATTTATATTATACCCTGCTCTAAAACATTCAGATACTCCGAATCACCTCTGTAAAACTTTTCAAAAAGCCCACAAATAAGAATCTCTAGAATATCTTTCCTCGAGCCCAAATTCCAAATCATCTTCAGCAATCTCTATCTCTATCAGGCACTCCAGGTAGTAGTTAAACTTGAGTAAATTATAAAAACAGCAATCTTTTGGAATAAATGCTGAAATGGTAAACTGGAAACCCTGGAGAATTCAATGACATTATATCTAGAGGAGGGGAAGAGGAAGATGGATGTTCAGGGAGAGATGAAGCTGCAAGGAAGAAAGGTAGATTTAGCTCTCCCTATGGTTTGAATATGGTTAGTACTCTAAAAGAATTCATACAAAATTTTATTGCCAGCATAATTGTAGTAAGAAGTGTTGGGGTTGTCAAGAGTTGGCTGCGTCAAGGGGTGAGCCTATGTATCCTCGTGAATGGATCGATATTAATGCCATCATTGTGGGAGTAGGTTGTTTCTTCTTCCCATTGTTTTGTTTGGGTTCATTAAGACAGGGCTTGGTATAGGCCAGACTAGATAGAATTTGATGTGTAGCTGAGGTTGGCCTTCAATTCTTTGTCTTCATACCTCTACTTCCAGGATTACAGACATGTGCCACTATATTCATCTCTGCGGTGGGTTAGTTGGTAATAGAGTGGATTCTGGCTGAGCTCATGATCCTGAGATTCTTAGAAGGGAGTCTGTCCCCAGTTGTCTCTTTCTTCCCTTTCTGTCCTTTTGCCATGTTTGAAACAGTCCAAAGTGTTCACCAGAAATTAAGATGTCTGAGCAGTGTACATGAACTTCCCCATCTCTTATGTCTCCTCTATCTGCCTTGACATTGTGAAAAGATGAGGGGCTTGTGGCTTAACAAGGCAGTCATCTTAGTTAGGGTTTAGATGCTATGAACAGACACCATGACCATGGCAACTCTTGTAAGGACAACATTTTTTTGGGGCAGGCTTACAGGTACAGAGGTTCAGTCCATTATCAAGGCAGAAGCATGACAACATTCAGGCAAGCATGGTTTTAAAAATGCTGAGAGTTCTACATCTTTATCTGAAGATGACCAGGAGAAGACTGGCTTCTACGTGCTTAGGAGGTGGAGGGTCTTAAAGCCACATCCATAGTGACACACTTCCTCCAACCAGGCCACACCTCCAAATAGTACCACTCCCTGGGACAAGCACATTCAAACTACCACAGCAGTCTTCCAATTTAAAGGGTTTGGGTGTTTTTGTGCCTTTTTGCTCTTCCTATTGAAGCTAGCTCCACTCTCTACAATGACCCATGACAATTCTGATTCCTTTTCCATATTTCTTCTCCTCTTCCCCCCCCTTCCTCCTCTTCCTCCTCCTCCTCTGTTATCCAACTTCAGACATAATGTATGAATGAATGTTTAGTCTTCTTTTCTATAAGCTTCTAAACATAATTCTTATGTTGTTACCTTCAGTCAGCTGCTTCCGGTTTGCTTTTCTTTGCATATGCTCTGGCTTGTCAATTTTCTTAACGTGAATATAGCTCTCCACAGGGGTCTAGGAAGGAGACAGGAATGTCTCTCATTTTGGCCCAGAAACTTTGTTAAGCCTAATGTGTGTATCTTTGCATGTGTGCATTAGATACATATCATATTAATTAGTCATTGATTCCCATCTTGGTCCATTTTAACTTTTATAACAGGATACTATATATTGGCTAGTTTATTATTAACAGAGTTAATTTGGCTCACAGTTCCTTATTGTTCTGCAGGGTGGAGAGTCCAAGATGCTAGTAGTTGGTAGAGGCCTTCTTCTTACATCTGAATGTGGCAGAGACTGTCACATTGCTAGTGAGAGCAAAAGAAGGGGAAATTGCTATAAGGACCCCACTTTCTGCAACAGGGACACTATTCTATTCGTGAGAGGTCTTTCTGATCCCCTCTTCAAGGTGCCATCCCTTAAGACTTTTTCTGTAAAGGTTACGTTTCCAATGTGTAAACTCTGAGACACATAGTCAAAGCCTTTGAGTACACATTGGGGAAAGGTTGACTCTGTCTTGGTTATATCACTGTGCCCTTTACTTACCTCAAACCCTGACCCTTCCATAGGTAATGCTGATTACTCAAGTCTGCCACCTAATACTCTCTGTTTCTACAGATACAGGCAGCTCTTGGGGTCCATCAGGATGCTGCTCATTGTTCTGAGGTATGACTGTTTAAGTATGGGCTTAGAACAGAAGAAGAAGTCTGTCTGCCAGACCCAGGTACTAGCTCTTTTGTTAGTGCCTATGTGACCCAAGGCTCTACTTTTGCATCATTGGATCATGGTGTTTTTTCTATTTACTACAGGAGACCAGGATGTTAGAGTTACCCAACCTTTGATTTTGACAAAGGTTCAAGTTCTCTAACTGTTAGAAAAATTTCACATCCTTAACACAGAGGATGCAGGGAGGGAGATGCTCAGAAGAGAGGATATTTAGTGAAATTCCACTTCCCTTGATAATATCACAACTCATTCTACCAAAGTCAGCCCAGCATAAACATTCAGTGGGTATTTCTGCTTCTGGGGCCGCCTTTGTTACCTTTGGCTCCTGCCTATACATGAGGCATGGAGAAGTGGCCAGTAAGCACAGGTCAGCTGGGCCCAAGGTCTGAAGAACAAGGTATAGTTTTAACTGTGGCAGTAAAATTATGGGTGAATTCCATTAATTTTCATAGAACAGCTATGTTCCTGGGACATACCAGGATCCTGTAGGGAAGAGCAATGAGGCAGAATGTAGTGGTTTAGACCATAGATACTGGGAGAATGGTTGGGATTGGTTTTCTTGTTTCAGCTATTAAGAAATCTTCCATCATCTAATCTTCAGCAGGGACATTATGTGGGAAATGCAATACCCTTGATTAAACCAAAAGGGAAAAATCTCAAGGGTAGAAGAAGTTCAGCAGTCACACGTTGCTCTAGAATGTTCTCTTGAGTACTAGTATTGCCAAGGAGTGTGCCAGATCATTTGGCATAAGTCTAGCAATAGAGACAGACAGGATTGGTCTGGGGTCCAGTATAGCATGCATACTACCCTGTGTGGTGCTGGGAATGTCACGTGTATGATCCTGACCTGGTGAACCATGGGTGAGGGCTAAGCTAGACTGGAAAGATAGGACTCTGAAGTGTCCACATGCTGAGTCTTAGGCTGGACCCCGATCTGTTCCAAGATCTAGGAGAGCTCTATTTCTTAGCATGTGTGAGACCAGTTAATTGGTTGAGGACTGTAGTGTCTGGATGGGTAAACATGGCTAGAGATGGGATCTTATGGTTCTAGTTTCCAGAAGGACAGAAAATTCTTTGACCATTTAGAGAACAGATTCTCACTGTGCTGAGGATGTTAGTGAGCCCATGAGTCCACAGGAAGAATTGCTGCAGCATGAACTTCAGGAATGCAGGGAGTTCTCTGGACAGGAGATTGTTTCTGTCTTGCCATCTGTCCCTGACTCTGTACCCCATCCCCTGGGTGGAGCCAGTGGTCTGTGAGCTTTATAAGGCATGCTGTCATTTTACATGAGGTGAAGGTGGAAGAATAGTCAAACAGTATTGCTTGCATTTTGGAAACAGCAGAAGAGAAAACCTTGCCATTGTAACAAAGAGGAACTCAAACAGCAGGCTGTTAAGCAGGGTGTATCATTTAGTGAACCAGAGAAATGCTTTATAATATTGTGTTGATCTGCACTGTCAAATCAAAATCAAATATAAAAACACAGCAATATAGATATGAGATATCCACAAAGGACTATGCCACTAAATGTATTTAAAAAACTGCATGCATGCTTTTAATCCCAGTAATCAAGAGACAGAGGCAGCTGGATTGTGAGTTCAAGCTAGATGAGACTCTGTCATGAAAAACAAAAATCACGGGCTGGAGGCATAGATCGTGGTAGAGTGCAATTGTGGTCCTGCCCACCACATGTCCCTCTCAGAGTGATTTGTGGAGGTGGGGTGTGAAATCTGGAAAATGGAGTAGGAAGGCTCTGGAAGCACCAATCGGCAGCTGAGACAATGCCTCCTGTTGGGAGGGTTGCAGTGAAGAGATATCAGCTCAGCACATTTAGTGGCTCCAGCAGCAGTGATACCAATGCCCAGGTGTCCCTTTGTGTCAAGGTCCTCAACCTAGGAACAGGCGAGTTAAGACTGACCTTGTAGGTAGGATGACTCCAAACTGAAGAGTTAGCATGCATCACTTAGCTGAGCTCACAATGACTCAAAAAGGGAAACGGGGTCTCAAAGCAGGGAGTCTTGGAACAGGTCTACTAAATGTCATTGAGAGGCTTAAGGCAGGGTTCTGTGCTCATCTTCTTCCATCTTACCCAGTGCTACTCCTAGACACCCCGTCCCTCTAAGTTCCTCAGCTGTATCATTTAGCATTCTTTTCCTGAATTGAAGAGCAGATTCTCAGCTTCTCAGTTGGATGCAATTATCTGTGGACTTCTTGTTAGGTGGGGTCAACTCAGTTCTCCTCTGCCCCTCGTCTTTCCTTTAGTTTCCTTAACCACACAGGTACTTTCAATTTAATTCAAAATATTGTTCACTGCAGGTCAAGTAGGTTCTATGATTACATTTTCTTCCTTGAACATCTTTTCATTTTCCCAGGATTAGAATCTACACACATAGTCATGTGCTATGCATACCACCAATGTCTCTTCTCAGACCTGTCAGAACCTTGGCACGTGGGTCTTCCCAAATGGAGAGCTGAAGTTCTCATCTGTGCTTCATCAGCTCCATTCCCAGGACACTTATTTCCTAGCATTCTGGTGGGAGGTAGGTGGGGCTTAAATAGGGTGGCATAGGAGGCATGTGTAAAACCATGCCAGGCCTGGGGCTTGCTCTTTGCTGAGAGGCTGCCTAGAATAAGGGCATTCTACAATAGCTCACGGACATTTTCTGTTGTGTGGCTGCCTGTTTGGCATCCTACTTCTTTCTTCCTTCTGGCTTTCCCCAGAGCTGGCATTTACTAAGTGACTGGTGTTTGTGTGTATAGACTTCTGCTACATAACACAAGAAATGCTATGAAGGCCCCGTGTGCTAGCCAGCAGGGCAGTTTATGGTGAAAAAATGGTCTGGATGCTCCCCTGTATGTTGCAAGGAACTGTTAACACTGGGTGGTCCCCAGTACCCTGAAATATAGGGACATTCTATGTTATATGATCAAGAACAAAGTTTTTTATTTGCATTTCTACTCATGCCCAAAGTGCCCAAGTCCCCCAAAGAGCAGTTGAAGAAGCTACCCTTAATGGCAGCATGTTCTTTTTCCTTGGTGTCTAGTCTTTTTCTGGCTTTACCCATTGCCCTGGGCTTGCCCTGCATGCTTGACTACTACCCGACATCCTCTCTCCTTTCTCTCACTAGTCTTAGCCTCAGATAATTTTAACACTGAATATCTTTATGTGGACTGGCACCTGTCTCGTGGTGTCTGTGTCTTGATTTGAGTTGGGCTCTCCAGTATACCTGAGAGGAGGGGACAGAAGTACACAGAACACAAATCTGTTAATGCTTTGAGGCTAAGCTGCCTCCTTGGGAGCAAAAGTGATGTTGCCCATACCTGGTGATTCAGTGTCTTTGAGTAAGACTCTCCTGTTGGGTTACAGTTGTGCTCCCTTGGTGAATTTGCAAGTTTATAGACTGGCCTGAGTTCACACACACCTGCCTGTGTGATCATGCCTCCAGTCCTGTTCCTGGTCTCTAGTCAGTCAGTCTCTGCTCTAGGATTGAGCTTTTCTTGCCCTATTGATTCCAAATTCCCCGAGCATCCCTGAGCAGGCATCTTGGCTTCCTCTTCCCCAGGGCTTATTAGAACACAATCGTGTCCAGTTTGGCTGCATTTTTAATTTACATGAAGTATATTTTTCAATAAGTTTTGAAATAACACTAGTTTTTTTTTTAATTAAAATGTGTTTGGACCTGTGATAAAGCATGATTCATTTTGTAAATCTTTGTATAGCATTTTACACGAGTAAAACTAACATATTGCGACCATTTTCTCTTTACTCCCTCTCCACTTCCTCCTTTCTGTTTCCTTTCCTACTCTGTCTCCCTCTCTCCTTTCTTTCTCTCTGTCTTTCTCCACTGTCCATCTCACTTGAATTACTCTGTTCCTGCCTCTTCCTTGTCTTCCTCCTGTTGCGGGAAATATTTAAAAAAAGAGTACCAATTTCCCACACTACACCCAGCTACTCTCTGCCTTGGTGGGCTGGCCAACCTGCTCTTATCTTGTGGAGACTCTCGACTCAGAGCTCCAAAATCTCTCCATCCAGCTCACTAAATTCCCACTGGTGGGTCATTACCACACTAGCCCCATTCTTCAAAGCCTCCATGGTCTTTGTGGTACACATCTGGCAAACCCATGCTTTGTCAACGTACCTTTTTCTCTGGAACCCAGTTGAGCCTCCACGTGAAGAAAAACACCACACAAACCAGTTCAGAAACAAAGATAACTCAATCTCTGGTCTCAACAACTAGAATCCTAATCTTGTAAGCCATATTAAATCTAAATCCCCCCGTAGCAAATCCTGGTAGATTTGCCATCTAATCCAGAAGACGCTAGTAGCTACATCTTGTCCTGTCGCTATCCTGTCCAAAAAGCCCCTCACTCTCTCCTGCTTCTTCTCTTCCTCAGTCCAACCCAGAAATCCTGCTTACTCACTCAGTGATTGGTCCCTTTATTCAGTTGGGGGTGGTGGTGGTGGTAGAGGAGGAGGTTCACAAGAAGTCACCTGAGTGTGTTACTCATTCCTCATTCCAGACAGCCTGTCCTGGGAAAGCAGAATTAACATCAAAGTACAGTCAGCACCAGGACCATCCACAACACCCTTCCTTCTCCCGTGACCATCTTGACTATAAATGTTTTGTGTTTCAGATTTATTTTAAATTTTGTATTGTATTTTAAATTTTGTATTATATTTTTTGTATTATATTTTAAATTTTGTATTTATATTTTGTATTATAGAACTGAGATATCTTGGGCGTGAGACCCAAGTCTAAACCCGAAATTCATCTTTGTTTTATATACTCGTTATCCATACAATCAGAAGGTCATTTTATAGCTTTGTTCTCAGCGTGACAAAAGTGGGACGATGATTTGCCTGCCAGCTGAGGTCAAAGGTGAACTTTTCCACTTGTGGTATTCCATTTGTCTAGTCCAAAGGAAACTGTTTCCCCAAATTCTAGTAGTTGGCAAATGCCAGTGTTCCTCAGGAACTTATAAAGCTGGTCCCCCTCTACCAAAGGAATTGTTTCCCATATTGGAAGAAGAAACAAATGACTATCTGTGGTGCCTATTAGCATGCCAAAGTCCATGCCAGCCCCCAGGCTCCCTCAGTATCATAGGCACTAGCACTTCTCACTTCCTCCCATATCCTTGTCCTAAACATTTCCAGCTCTTGAACTTCCGTCCCCCCAACTATTCATTCCTCGTTATAACCTTGCCATTTCAGCTTTGTGCTCTCTTGGTCTTCCCTTTGCCTCTCTCCCTCTCTCTGCTCTGTTCCTGCTTCTCTACTGGCCATGTTCAGTCTACTACTTTCTCTCTCTACTCTGGACCCTCTCTCATATCTACAGTAAAACCTTGCCCTTAACCACACTGTGAAGTTGTCAGTTTATACACCATTGATGTACACAGTTTCAGATTTTGGATTGATTTTGTATTTCATATTTTAGATTGCAGATTAGTGACTCTATAACCTGTAGTTTGCTTCAGAAACATGGCTGCTTTGCACGCGCGGGGACAGCCTGAGTTCCCACTTCCATTGTGGCTTTCTTCCCAAGCATCAATTTCCCAAGCCTCTGCTCTCCCTGCCTCCAGGGAAGTTGCCATCAAACATATGGATGGGCACTTCTCAGCTTTAGAGGAAATTCACTCCAGCAGCCTGACAGCAGTTTGAGAAACAAATATCGCTGTTGTAAACATCTCACACAACTATAAAGTGCAGCCTCTCTGTAGAGCCACAGGGAGGGGGGGTTGCTCCTCAGTGACCCCTGCAGTGGGACCCTGTGGTTTATGAATCCTTTCCTCCACAGGGGGAATTGGTGGCATTCTCAGGAGAGTGGCAGACAAGCAGAAGCCATGCAGGGTCCTAGGCAGGCCCCGCTAAGCTGTGCAATATTGGGTTTCTTTTCATTGGCTCTGATAATGCTGTGTCCCACATGGGACAGGCGAACCCATGTGTCAGTTTCTGTTGGCCTGCTCTATGAAGCTGCGAGTTTCTACTTAGGAAAGTTTTCTTTGTCCTTGAGGGCTGAACCCTTATGCTATCAAGCTGCAGGGACTGTTAAACTCAAAGGGCATATTAATTTCCTTAGGTTGACTAACAAAATTCCACAGACAATGTCATCCAAATAACAAAGGCTTATTGTTGTAGTTTTGGAGTCTGATTTATCCAAAATGAAGGAATACTTTCTCTGTCTTCCTGTGGTCTTACCTCTCACATCTGTTAAAATAATTAAAAATCACATTTATTTATTTGTTTTGTAGGTGTAAGTGATTATGGTGGTGGTGGTGGTGGTGTGTGTGAGCGCGAACGTGAGGGAGAGGGAGAGAGAGAGAGAGAGAGAGAGAGAGAGAGAGAGAGAGAGAGAGAGAGAGAGAATGCTTGTGGAGGTAAGAGGACACTTGGTAGGAGTCAGTTCCCTCTTACTATGTGGGTCTCAGGGACTAAACTCAGGTTATCAGGATGGCAGCAAACTCTGTTACCCATTGAGCCATGTTGCTAGCCTCTTTGGTAGCTCTCTTAAAATCTGTTCGCCGGGCGGTGGTGGCGCACGCCTTTAATCCCAGCACTTGGGAGGCAGAGGCAGGTGGATTTCTGAGTTCGAGGCCAGCCTGGTCTACAAAGTGAGTTCCAGGACAGCCAGGGCTATACAGAGAAACCCTGTCTCGAAAAAACAACAACAACAAAAAAATCTGTTCAATTACTCCTTCTGACTGATAGTCATCAAATTTGATTATGCCCTTCCCAATAATGTCATATTAACTTAATTGACCCCTTTAAAAGGCTTGTCTCCAGATACAGTTCTATTCAGAGTTCATTCATCTCTTTAACATATGAGTTTGGAGGGAACAAAATTCAATATAGAAAAGATGAAGAGTTTAACTTGAGACCCATGCCACAGAAGGGAGCACATATCCTACACTGCCTGGATGACCAGGAACTGGAGACTGGATAGCCCAGAGACCTAGGGTAGAATGGAACACGAGATGAAAAAAATTAATGAAATGGTTCCTAATAATATTCTGCTATTATTATTACAAATGGGTGGGTGCCTTGTCCAATCGTCATAAGAGAGGCTTCCTCCAGCAGCAGATAGGAACGGGTACAGAGACTTACAGTAAGATATTATGGAGGTCTTCATTGGTCCCTTCCCTCTGAGATCCAGGAACCCCCATGGAAGAGGCAGAGGAAAGATAAATAGGAGTCAGAAGGGACAGAGGGAGGATGAGGCCCACCAAATCAACAAAGTTGGGCTCACAGAGACTGAATCATAAGCCTTAGGCCTGCGTTTTTGTGGGACTCCTAACAGTGAGAGTGGGTGTGTTTGCAACTCCTTTGCCTGCTCTCAGGACTCTTCCTTCTATTGGCTTGCCTTCTTCAGCACTGATATGAGGGCTTTTGCCATGCCTTATAACATATTTTTTTGTTTGTCCTGTTTGGCTTGTCCTTCTCTTTTCTGAAGAGGAAATGGAGGGGGAGTGGACTGGCAAAACGGAAGGTGGAGATGAGTTGGGAGGAGTGCAGGGCAAGAATCTGGTCAGGATATATATGAGAGAAGAATCTATTTTCCACAATAACAAAAAGAAAAGATGAAAAGAAAAGAGGGCATTCTACATACAGAATAAAGGGAGGAGAAGTCCAGCATTTAGTTGAAAAGGAACAGACTAGTGTGGTTCTGCGCTGCCTCTGAGGGTCAAGGTCGGTGCTCACGTATTATTCTGCAGGGCATTGATGTTGCTCTTGTATCCGTGTCTTCAGTCCCTGAGGACAGAAGGTAAAGGAACTGCTTAGAATGCTCACCAAAGGTTCTGACATTCTTTTCACAATTCAGAGGAACTGTTTTGTTTTGACAATAGCTGAGAATTGAGACAATTTGGAGATATATGGTCTCCACTTGTAAAGGGTCTGCATGATACCCACCTAGCACCTGGCTTATTTAGACAGGTGTGTAATCACCATAGACTGCCCCCAACAGATGCCTTTTAATGTTGGAGACATCCCAGTAGAGTAGATAAGAAAGCACATATTAGGTGTCCACTAAGGCTGGAGTGACTGGAGGGTAGCCTGGGAGGAGGGTCACAGGTTCTGAGAATCAGAAAGGCAAATAACGCAGATTAATGACTGGGAACTTTTTGCTATTGATATATTATGTGAACGACCCAAGACAGGGTGACCCTTTTCTAAAATTTGGGCAGAGACAGGGAAGGGGACCCTGGAAGCCTGGTCTCTTGGTGCAGCCACAGAGGACCCTGCAGTTCGTCCAGCAGGTGGCGCCATACAGCTGGTTATAGGGAGAGCCCTCTCGCATAGCGTGCAGCCAGCTTTCCCCACATGGTGGGTTCTATGCACCAACATCCCACACAGAGGACTCCAGCTTAATGTGACCTTATCTTTCCTGGAGAGCGAGAAGGTAAATATTTATTTGCCATCCCCCCATTAGGACCTCTGACCTAAACACATGAACTAAGCTGCAGATCCTGGATTTGCTGGCCAGCGGTCAGTGAGCTATGAAGACTCTAAAATCAGCCAGAACAGGGTGAAAGGTGCCACAGTAATTAATAAAGACACATTTTTTATTTTTCCTTCAAGGCCAGGTCTAAACTTGTAGCCACACTGAAAAGAAGAGCAGTCAACTCTGAGGGAAGTAGGGCAGGAGTATGCCAGAAAGAGCCAGGTCCACCACCTAACTAGGGCAAGAATGGAAAGCTAATTAGGTATCAGGAGGACAGCAGAAGCTATGATATTTGTCACCCAAGATGGAAGAGCATCAGGCCAGGTAAAGGGCTATCTAAAGAAAGAGAGCTAGCCACTGGAGGCCTGGGACCTCAGGTGGGCGTCACAGGGGAGGGAGGAAATGATTACGGCTTAATGCTGGGCCCGGAGGGAGACTTGATGGAACACGGCTAAGCGAGGAGCAGGATACCAAGGCAGGAGGGAAGGGCTTAGGGCAGGGGCTCTTGTCACTGTGTTCTGGGTCTCCATCCTGGTTCTTCTCCGTGTTTCTGACTTTTACAGATGGCCTGAAGAGGCAGAGGAGTGGGAAAGTGGACAGGGCTAGGCAGGCAGACTGATCTATACTTTAGTATCTCATTCCAGACACATGCAAAAACTTCTTGATGGGCCATCTGGTAGTGAAGATGCAGGGACCCCATATTCAAGAATACTGAATTTCTCTCTGTCTTGTACTTGCATTTGAAGACGGAACTCTCAGCTTCCTAAGCCTGTGATCATGCCTTTGGATTATTGCCACACCATGCTGCCCCGCAATGATGGAGTCTTATCTCTTCTAATTGTAAGCCAAAATAAACCCTTCCACAAGCTGCTCTTGGTCATTGTGTTTTATCATCACAGCAACAAAACAGAAGAACCCTGATTCTCTTCTCTCCTTCTTCCATCAACGGCAAGGCTTGGGCTCTGATCTCTACTGATGCTGGAGAGGAACGCAGACAGCACATCTTCATGGCTGTTTCCAAAGGTTTTAGCCTTCAAGGGATACAGCACTGTGGACCTTGAGATGGGAAAATTAGTACTGATGCCCCCACAAAATCTGACCACTGTAATTTCCAGAAAGATGTACTAGGAGTGGGGCAGAGAGCTGAGGAGTGGGAGTTGGCTTTCTGATAGTTCTTGTAGCAATAGATGGGGGATTGGAGCCAGACCACGTGATAGTGCTTAACTGTAAAGCCAGCATTTGGGTCGCGGGGAGGTGGAGACAGAAGCAATAGTTCATCTAGCCTGGGTTACCTGAAATCCTACCGTAACAACAAGAAAGCAATGTACATGCATTTGGGGAAAACTGAGCTTCCTGCATGAATCCAGTGATTTATGATCCTCTAAGGCTGTTTGGTGAAATCCGTGGTTCATACCAGTTTAGCCTCTGTGCTAAAAGCCGGAGTTTGAGAAAATCAGTCATATTGACAAATCCTTATCAAAACTAACTAAAAGATGGAGAGAGAATATTCTCAAAGAGCCAACTCTTTGTTTCATTCTTTGTATTTTTCTTTTTGTTTCTATTTTATTGATTTCAGCATTAAGTCTCATCATTTCTTGCCATCTACTCTTTTTTGGATGTGATTTCTTTCTTTCTTTCTTTCTTTCTTTCTTTCTTTCTTTCTTTCTTTCTCTCTCTCTCTCTCTCTCTCTCTCTCTCTCTCTCTCTCTCTCTCTCTCTCTCTCCCTCCCTCCCTCCCTCCCTCCCTCCCTCCCTCCCTCCCTCCCTCTCTCTCTCTCTCTCTCTCTCTCTCTCTCTCTCTCTCTCTCTTTCTTTCTTATATAGATACTTAGTGGTATGATTTTGCTTTGTAGAATCCCCTTTACTGTGTCCCATGAGTTTTAGTATGCTGTATATTCATTTTCATTGTATTGTAGAAAATCTTTAATTTTTTTTATTTCTGCCTTGACTTAGGAATCTTTCAATAGATAGTTGCTCGGTTTCCATGAGTTTGTAGGCTTTCTGCTATTTCTGTTGTTGTTGACATCCAGTTTTGATCTGTGGTAGCCTGATAGGACATTGGATATTATTTCATTTTTTTCATACCTGTTGAGACTGGCTTTGTGTCTGAGAATGTGATGAATTACAGTGAAAGAGCATGAGGTACAGAGAAGGATGTAGTCTTTTGTGTTTGGGTGAAATGTTCTGTAAATATTTGTTAGGTCCATTTTGTTTGTTAAATCTGTTAGCTCTAGCATTTCTATGTTTAGCTTTTGTCTAGATGACCTGTCTATTGGCGAGAGTGAGGTACTGAAGTCTCCCACCATCAGTGTTTGGGGTCAATATGTGATTCATCCTGCAGTAGTGTGGGTGCCCTTGTGTTTTGGGCATAGATATTAAATTGAAATATCATCTTGATGGACTTTTTCTTTGATGTGTCTATAGTATCCTTTCCTGTTTCTTCTGATTGGTTTTGGTTTGAGGTCTGTTTTGTTAGGTATTACAATGGCTCATTTAGCTTGTTTCTTAGGTGTATTTAATTGTAATTTCTTTTTCCAACTTTTTTCCTTGAGGTAATGTCTATCTTTGACTTTAAGGCAAGTTTCTTGGATACAGCAAACAGATGGGTCCTGTTTCCACATCTATTCTATTTGTCTATCATTTTATTGGTGAATTGAGACCATTGATATAGAGATATTAATGACCAACAATTGTTGGTTCCTGCTATGTTATTGTTGTTGTTCGATATGAGTGTATGTTTGAGTGTGTGATCTCTTTCCTTTGATTTTGGTACCGTATATGGTATTTTCTTGGTTGTAGTTAAGCCCCTTGGTTCAAGTTTTCCTTCTAGCACCCTCTTAAGGGTTGGATTTGTCAATAAATCATGCTTAAATTTGGTTTTCCTATGGGATGTTTTATTTTCTCCATAAGGTGATTGAGAGTTTTGCTGGGCATAGTAGTCTTGGTTGGTCTCTTAGAGTCTGTAACACCTGATCAGTGGATCAGGACCTTCTGACTTTTAAAGTCACCATTGAGAAGTCAGGTGCAATTTTAACAGGTGTGCCTTTATATGTTACTTGGTCTTTTTCACTTGCAGCTTTTATTTTTTTTTCTCTCTACATTTAATGATTTGAATATTATGTGCTGAGGGGATCTTCTCTTCTGGCCCAATCTATTTTGTGTCTTGTATGCTTCTTTTGCTTTTATAGGCATCTCCTTTAGTTTAAGTAAACTTTTTTTTTTTTATCATTTTGTTGGAAACATTTTCTGGCCCTTTGAGCTGTGTTTCTTCACTGTCCTCTATTCATATTACTCTTAGATTGGTCTTTTCACAGCGCCCCAGAAATCCTGAATGTTCTGTGTGAGAAAAGTTTTAGATTTAACATTTTCTTTGACTGATGTATTCGTTTTTCTATCATATCTTCAACATCTTTCTTCTTTCATCTCTTGTAATCTGTTGGTGAAGCTTGACTCTGTAGTTGATGTTTGAATTCCCAAGTGTACGTTTCCAGCATTGTTTCACCTTGAGTTTTCATCAATTCTACTTCTATCTTCAGGTCTTAAATAGATTTATTATTTTCCTCAGACTGTTTGTGTTTTCCTGGATTCCTTTAAGGGATTTAAAAATTTCCTCTTTAAGAACCACTCTCATATTCATACATGCTGGGGACAGCACACAATGACAGGGACTGCCTGCAGCAGGCCAGGATGGAGACATCCCAGAAGCCTGTGGCAGCTCCTTGTAGACAAGGATGGTGTCTGGGACCGTGAGAAGCAGGAGACATATCCCTCCAGGTGACCCACCATCTGAATTAAGGGACTGCCTCCATTAGGTTGGGATGGATACATCTCAGTAGCCAATGGCAACTCCTTGTAAAAAACAGTTGTTCCCATTTCTCCTAAGTTTAGTCCTGGACAATGGCTATATAGATTTCATTTGGGCATGACTGCTTTTCAGTTGGCCTTGGAGTGCATAATTATTCTAGTATATCAGATTTTCTTACTTCTTTTTCTTTCTGCTCTGGCAAATTCTGTAAGACTAGTTGTTCCTTGATGTAATGATTCTTAAACAATTAAAAATTGAAGCATGGGCCATAGCACAGCACAGTCCTAATGGCCCAGGTGCATGCTGTGTGTTCTCATCTTGGAAACAATGTAATAACTGCACAATGGCAGTTCCAGATTAATGCTTGACTTGTAAAGGAAGTTTGAAGAAATTATTAGGAAATGAACTAGAGCCAACACTGGAACTCTGAGAAAGAAAACAAAAACTATTAAAGTTATGAAATAAGTTTTACACAATATTTGAGAGTAGCTCCTGGATAAGCAAGTATAGAATATGTAAAATGTTATACCAGTAAAACTAAGAGAGTAAAACACTGAGACTCTTTTTTTTTTATTCACCCACAAATATTTTTATTAGATATTTTCTTTTTTGTGTGTCATATTTGCTCCTGTGTTTAATTATGAAAAGATTACAAACATATTTTGGTGGAAACTTTTTAATCTGAGAAGTATTAACACTTTCTTTCAATACCTTTGGAGAACCAAGCCTTTCATAATTTCTAGTGGACATTCTGTCATAAACTGATTGAGAAGAAACCTCAGTGCTTTGCTAACTTTTTCATAAATCACTTTTTAAAAAATTAGGTATTTTCCTCATTTACATTTCCAATGCTATCCCAAAAGTCCCCCATACCCTCCCCCCCCACTGCCCTACCCACCCACTCCCACTTCTTGGCCCTGGTGTTCCCCTGTACTGAGGCATATAAAGTTTGCACTACCCATGGGCCTCTCTTTCCACTGATGGCCGACTAGGCCATCTTTTGATACATATGCAGCTAGAGACAGGAGTTCCGGGGGCGGGGGGGGGGCGGGTAACTGGTTAGTTCATATTGTTGTTCCACCTATAGGGTTGCAGATCCCTTTAGCTCCTTGGATGCTTTCTCTAGCTCCTCCATTGGGGGCCCTGTGATCCATCCAATAGCTGACTGTGAGCATCCACTTCTGTGTTTGCTAGGCCCCGGCATAGTCTCACAGGAGACAGCTATATATATACATTTCAAATACTATCCGGAAAGTTCCCTATACCCTCCCCCTGCCCTGCTCCCCTACCCACCCATTCCCACTTCTTGGCCCCAGCATTCCCCTGTACTGGGGCATATAACATTTGCACTATCCATGGGCCTCTCTTTCCACTGATGGCCGGCTAGGCCATCTTCTGCTATATATGCAGCTAGAGACACGAGCTCTGGGGGTACTGGTTAGTTCATATTGTTGTTCCACCTATAGGATTGTAGACCCCTTCAGCTCCTTGGGTGCTTTCTCTAGCTTCTCCACTGGTGGCCCTGTGTTACATCCAATAGATAACTGTGAGCATCCACTTCTGTACTTGCCAGGCACTGGCATAGCCTCATACAAGACAGCTATATCAGGGTCCCTTCAGCAAAATCTTTCTGGCATATGCAATAGTGTCTGGGTTTGGTGGCTGATTGTGGGATGAATCCCCGGGTGGGGTATTAGCCCAGAAACATAGAACACCCAAGATACAATTTGCAAAACACAAGAAAATCAAGAAGAGGGAAGACCAATGGGTGGTACTTCATTCCTCCTTAGAAAAGGGAACAAAATACTCATGAAGGGAGTTACAGAGAAAAAGTTTGGAGCTAAGACGAAAGGATGGACTATCCAGAAACACTGGGACTCTTAAGAGAATCATTTTGTGCAATGTGCAGAAGCAGGAAGTTATAGATATTGCTGAGTTAAGGGTTAACTTGACTCTTTGTGGCCACTGCCAGGTAGTTTTGCCCATGTCATTTATCATTAAAGCTTCATAGGAAAATGCAAGTAGCTGACCTCGAAGGTCTGAGTTCTGAAGTATAATAAGTCAAAAGTTAAAGTTTAAATAATGATAAGTTTGCAGTTATTATTTTGCTATAGGCCCAGGAATAGGGAAGTTTGAAACTTTGGGGAACAATTGTAATTCTTGATTTTTTTTGTGGGATGTGGTTATTCTTTTGAATTTGATTTGGGAAGGATTATATAATGTTATTATTATTATTTTTTTAAAATCTGCTTTTGGAGTATCAATAAAAGACTGGGGCAAGAAAAAGGCACGAGATCATGAGAAGAGTGTGTAAAGAGTGAGTGAAGAGAGAATGTAAGGTGTGTATGGAGAGTGTGTGTGTGAGTGAAAGGAGAGTGCATGTGCTGTGTGTGACATGTGTGTGCAGAGTGTATGAGAGTGAAAGGGGAATACACAGAGGTGTGTATTATGAGTGTGCGAGTTCAAGAAAAGCAGAGTGCGCGGGAGAATGAAGAGTGTGTGCAGTCTTAAGCTGCGAGTGAGCGAGCAAGCAAGAGAGAAAAGAGAGCAGAGAATGAGAGAGAAGAGAGAGAAATTTAAGCCTTGAAAAATTGCCTGTCAGGTTGTACCCCCCAAAAGTAGTATGTGTATATTTATTATGCACCTTCCAGATATCCCTGCTTCCAGTTGAGACCCCCATCCTGTGTTGAGGCTGGACCCCAACCCATACAGGCTATTTTAAAGCCTTCTTGTTTCAATTATGTTGGAATATTCAGGGGATGATGTGATAGGATTGCTGGGCTTCTGTGGAAACACATTGTGCAGGCTGTTACTGATTGTGTTTTTATGCTGACATTTAGGCATCTGGGATTGGGATCCTTATAGGTCTGGGTGAAGCTATCCAGTTTTGTCTTTGTTGGTGAGTGTTTTGTTCTTGGTTTCTGCTTCCTCCCTGGACTTTAGGAGAATGTGATGCTTGTGTGCTACCTGGTTAAAAAAAAAAATTCTGTGGACCTGTTTTCTTGGCCTGCTTAGCTGGCATGTTCACTGGGAAGTCTTGCTTGTGTTGGAGGCTGGGATAATTGAATGAGTTGGGGCAAGGAAGGTTTTTGGAGAAGACTTTTGTGTTTGGTTGGGCATTGGATCAGAGAAGGAAGGGAGACCATAGCAGGTTTTCTGTTACAAAACTGGAGATGAGACTGGGGGATTGGATCTAGGGAAGCAGAAGTAGAGGTATTGATCTGCTGTCAGACTACTTGTGTCCCAGAGAGCAGTGGCCCTTGGGTTAGCAAGGTGTGCATCCTGGGGCTTGAAGCTAGGCAAAACGAATGAGTAGGTGGGGCATAAGGCTAGAAGGGGAAGACCTGTGGGATCCAAAGGAGATGTGAACAGGGGGCTACAGATTGGCTGCCACAGGTGTTCTCCTGAAAAGCAGGAGATGAGATTGGAGACTTGGATCTGGGAGAACAGAGGAAGAAGAAAAGTTCTGCAGGCAGCCTACTTGGTTTTGTGGCAGGCATTGCCTGCAGGTTAGCAGGGCATGCCTGCTGGAGTTGGGGGCTGGGATAAAGCTACAGTTTGGGGGAAGAAGGTTAGGAGAGAGAATGGTCTGGGAGATCCACAAGAGATGGGGGGCAGGGAGGGCCCTGCAGCTGATGTTATGCTGCAGAGGTAGGAATGAAACTGAAGGACTGGATTTAGAGAGGAGGAAGGAGTGGTGAAGGTCATCAGTAGGTTTATCTGTTTTCCTGGCCTTCTCAGTAGCTGTGTTCTTAGCGAATACCTGCTGGTGTTGGAGGCTGGGGAACAGGATCCTTGTGATTCATTGGGGATGGATTCAGAGAGCACAGGGAGGCTTCTGTGTGATTTCAGCCAGAGTTGGGGATGAGACTGGGGGAACAGAAGGAGAAGAGATTTACTGTTAGCCTACCTGGTTTTTCTGACAGGTGTCTAGATATGATTTTTATTGTTAATTCTATTTAGCAGATTTTTTTTCTTTGTACAGTACTAAGTATTGAACCCAGGTCTTCAGGTTAGCTGAGAACTCCAATCCTTCTGCCTCAGCCTTCTGACTGCTGAGACATGTGAGCATAGATAAACCTACCTGATCGTACCCTGAATTTTCAAAATCAGATGATTTATGATCAAAGAAATGGCAGTTTTCACAAGACCATTCACCTTCTTTTCATCCCATTTTGATGGAAAACTACATTAGAATCAGTGCTTTAGTTTGGAAACCGAGACAATAATTGCATGGCATTATTTCACCAGCCTCCCCACTAGACCATGAATTCTGCTTCATGGTCTCTAGGCATGGTGCTTTCCACTCTGGCTGTGGTGAGAGCATTCACCCCTGTCGTAATTCTCCTTTTCCCAGTGCAGGGGGAGAGGGAATGGTGGAGGAAGAGGCAGCCAGGGGGTAGTATGCATGGATAGCTGAAACAAGAGCAAGGTCGCATTGGCCAGACCAACAGAGTCAAGGTATAAGTGTCTTTTTGTTTGTATATGCCCAGAGACTTCCATATTAAGAATAGCAAGAAATGATATAAAATAGTAGCCAGAAAGCAGGAAAATAGAGTGCAAGAAGAAAGCCCTAGCAGAGAGAGTCTGGGAGCCTTATTTTCAAATTAAGATGGAAATGCTGATGACTACATACAGCTTGAGACTTGTGACTTCCCAATCAAGACCTAGCTTTGTGATTTCAAATGACTTTAGGATTTTATAATAAGTAGAAATGATCAGAAAAGTCCTGGGAATTTTTCCCAGGAGAGATGGAAAAAAAATCACCACCTCATCCCACTGAACAAATTTAAAGGGCATTAGGCAATTTCATCCAGGGGAAAGCAATAATGATTTTCTCTGGCGCTGTTCTGATTGGGGCTCAGGTCTAGAGAAGATTCAAAGGCTACTAACTACTGCTCCCTTCAACTGTGCATCCTGAACAGCTCATCCACCGTCTTTTTTTGGGGGGGGTGTCAGTTTTTTAATTGTGCAATGTATGCCATGATGGCTATAGAAGGTGATTGTATTAAAAGATGACACAATGCTGAACTATCAGACTGTAGGTGATATTTACATAATTTTTATGTTAACATATTGTTAATATATCAATGGAATCCCTGTAAAGGAATGTGTGTTTATTGAGTTTAGCTATGTTGTAATAGCTGGAAGGAACTTATAGGGCAGGGAGAGAGTCTATAGATAGGAATAGAAGGGAGAAAGGGAGGGAAGGAGGGAGGAAGAGGAAGAGAGAAAAGAAGAAGAAAGGTGGACAGCAAAGGAGAGATATCTCAAAAAGCACTTTTCTCTTGATCTACACCCTCAAGCTTTCAGTGCTATTTTTTAAATCACAAATGTTCCTATAAGATTTTTAAATTTTGATATTTTCTTGGGAATTGAGTCTGTTATCAACTATTGTCTACAAGAGAGGCGGAATATTCAACACTTTCCATAATTCCAGGTGGCAATCATTGTTCGATGTTATTTAATAATATGTAGAATGATAGAATAATGGTAATGATACCTTTTATTCTCTAGAGAATGTGTTACTTATCCATCCACTGTTTGTTTTTTCTTTTCAAATTGGTCCTCCGTTGTTCATCACAGAATAAAATCATTACCTCTTTGTTTTTTCTACAAATATATTTACACAGGCATTTCTTGTCTCATCTGCCTTTTTATTTTGGTTTCTTTAGCTATGCAAAAAACTTTAATTGTATGTAATTAAATCTGATGATCTATTCTTTGTGATTTCTTCTATTACTTCTAAATTTACATACTTGATATTCCAATTTTATAGTCTTGTTTTTCTATAATTGGAATTTAATATCTTAATATGTAGCTCTGTAATTCATTTAGAAATTTATTCAATATATGATTTAAAGAGGAAATCAAAGTTAATATTTTCTCAAATTCATAACCAATGCAAATTTTCAATGAGTTCTCTTTTATGTTTGTTAAATTTTAAGTTCTGACACCCACAGGTATGTGCAAGCACACACACATACAAACATGAGCAGACAGACAGATGAACACACATAGAACTCTTTTGCTTACTTTTTATTTTCTTAACTATCAAGAAAGTAGGTGCCTATTCTGCTGTCTTGGTCTTATCTTGGGGCTCTCATGAGGCATGGCTTTCTCCATGCCTAGTAGCCTCTTATCTTCCATTTGGATAGTTATTTAAATCAGCTTTTTTCAGACTACCTCTCTTGATCCCAATGAAGGTACAATGTATAGTGTGCAAAACTCTTCTCTTTTTCCTCCAACATCTACTTAAAAGCGACTCAAATATTGACTTGATCTGTATACCTTTGAACTTTGCAAGCAAGTCTGAAACTCTGGGTATTTACCCTTCTGCCTTACATTCACAAGTTGGTGACTTCTCAGTTATGCACCTACAAATTAGATAGGGTCACATGAGAGGTTTTAATTTTTAAATTTTAATTTTTTTGCACATTTGCCAAACTTAGAGAACCAAAGGACAAGCACACTGCTTTTGTTTCTATGATACTGAATAGTTTGTAGTTTGCTTTGTTAATTCATCATTTTGTAAATCAATCTTCCCTCAACATACTGCCATTTGGTGGAGGGTAGGCAACATGCATCTTTTATTTTGAACGTCCAGTGCAGAGCATGAAACCAATCACAAGGCTGAGGTTTAATCACCATTTATTAAAGGATAGTTAACTTTTAAGCCCTGTCCCCACCTGCTCCTGCCTCAAACCAGTCTATGAACCAACCAAATGGCAGATCATCCCACATCCAAATAGGAGCAATGAATGTAAATGGTAGGAGGAGATTGTCTGGGATTATTTGAATTATTTGTGTTGTCTGAAGCCAGACCAAGATCTTCCTTGTATCAAAGGCATAAGGAAAAATCCAGAGATAAATTAGACATGATTTCCCTCCATAAGGAACTAAGATATTCCAAGGAGCAATGACAGCTAGCTTGAACACAATTTAAGAGAAAACCAATTGGCCCCAAATAAGCTATGTATCAGAAAAGAGAAGAAAGGGAGAGAATGGCCTCACCATTAACCTTTTGGAATAAGAAACACTGTAATTTTGGTCATATTCAGGCTGCCCTCATGATGAATATTTCCATCCAAGAGGCAATTAAGGAATTATTATCCAAGGAGGTTGTAACAAAAGGAAAGAAACCATGCAGGTTCTGTTTAGGCAGACTAAAGGTTGGCTTTGAGCATTGGAAATTAGGTATATTTAGACTAAAGGCTTACATTTTCTCCTTATCGTTTGCTCAGGTCCTGAATAAGAACCACCAAATGGACAAGCAATAATTTACTTAGCAAACACAATCTCCAGTGCCAAATGGAATATGTTAGAATCATGGTACAATCATTGGAATACTAATAATTTGAAATGTAGTAGACTTTAAGGGGCAAACACTGTTTTAGTCCATTAAAAGACTTCATTTTGAGATGTAAAGCTATGCTTTTCAATGTTATAAGGAAGTACTACATCATTCCTAACTATTGTCAAAATAGTGGGGAAATCACCTTGCTTCTGCCATATTCATACTGTGCTCACAAGTGAATCTAATCATAAACATTTTATCAGAAGTTTTTAGAAATACAACTGTATTTTAGAGGTGCTAAATGGGTAGGTAATTATGCCTGTAAAAACAACTGTAAAAATACAGAAGGCATCAACTGAAATAGCACGTCTTCTATATCTAAAGGTTTATGGAAACACACGGAAAGGACCACTCCTTTATGAAGGAGACGATAGTGTCTGAGAGAGTCAAATCAAATGTCCTTCACAGGAGTGGAGCTGGGGACAAACTGTACTTTCTCATTTCTTATCAGTGCAAGGAAGGCTATGCCTTACCTTCTTCAGTGAATCTCTTCTCTGGATGGAAAGGAATTTTTGTTTACAAGTTTGAGAGGTAGAGACACCGAGGCACTCTGTCATGAATCCACACAGCTGAGCCATGTGGCTGGCAAAGGATGGGTCTCTGAATAGAATCAGCATGCTTTTTGTGTTCTGCTTCTTGCATGGAAGCTAGTTCAAAGTTCGGTTCTGCTGATGTGATGGTTACTCTTGCTTGTCAATTTGATTACATGTAGATTATCCAAGTGCTGGGCACATCTCTAAAGGTTTTTTCTTAATTAAATCATTCAAAGTGTGAAAACTCACTTTAAATCAAATCTTTTAGTTGGGAAGATACATCTTTAGTCCTGTCCACACCTTCTGCTTGCAGCATGTATAAAGGATATTGGAGAAGAAAGCTTGCTCTCCTTGCTTGCATGCTCCCACTTTCACTTGCAAGTCTATTCCTTCCCTGGCATTAGAGCCTCCTTTTTTGGGATTCTGGCATATACTGAAGACCAGCTGAGACATCCATCTTGCGGACTGCACAATTTGAGGGCAGGGTGAACTGCACAGTGAGCTCAGGACCAGTTGGGCTGCAAACTAGGGTCCCTCCTCTCAATCAATTAATTAACCAATCAGCCAATCAGTGTTTAATATAAGTCTTTGACCTTGGGAGCTACCTTGAAAAATGATAGAGATCTTGCCTATTTTATTTTGTATGTTCATTTTTGGGAATATGTTCATTATAAGCCCCTGTGCTTTACCAACAAAGCCATCTCACCAGCACACTATTTTGAATTTCAGTACATCTTGATGAGTGTAGCACTACATTAAAAAAACATTTCTTTATTTTTATTTTATATGCATGAGCATTTGCTTGGATGTACACTGTATGTGCATCATGTGCATGTCTGGCATCCATGGATACAAGGGTGTTAGAAGTACTGGAAATGAAGCTATAGATGGTTCTAAGCTGCTATGTGCTCAGAATCAAAACTGAGCAAGAGTAGGAAGTTCAATTTCTCCATCCCTGAAGTGGCAGTACATTTTTAACATGGAATAATATTTCATTTTATAAATCTACCATTGTTTATCAATTTTACCTTTAACCTATTATAAATAGTGCTTCTTTCTAAAATTAAGAAATTTTTAAAATATTTATTTATTTTTATTTCATGTGCAATTGTGTTTTGCCTGCATTTATGTCTGTGTGAGTCCGTTGGATCCCCTGAAACTGGAGTTGTAGATAGTTGTGAGCTGCCACGTGTGTGCTGAGAATGGAACCCTTGTCCTTGGGAAGAACAACCAGTATCCTTCCTTCCTTCCTTCCTTCCTTCCTTCCTTCCTTCCTTCCTTCCTTCCTTCCTTCCTTCCTTCCTTCCTCCCTCCCTCCCTCCCTCCCTCCCTCCCTCCCTCCCTCCCTCCCTCCCTCTCTCTCTCTCTCTCTCTCTCTCTCTCTCTCTTCTTTCTTTCTTTCTTTCTTTCTTTCTTTCTTTCTTTCTTTCTTTCTTTCTTTCTTTCTTTCTTTCTTTCTCTAGCAGTATTCTTAACTGCTGAATTATCTCTCCAGTCAGAAAAAAAATTAAATTTTATTAGTTAATTAATTGATTGAGTATATATGCATTTGTGTATGTTGGGGGGGTGCCTGGGTGTGGATGCTCAAGTAGAGGTCAGAGGTCAATTTGTGGCAGTTAGTTGTCTCCTTTTGTTATGTGAGTTCTGGGGCTTGAAACACAGGCCATCAAGGTTGGTGTCAGGTGCCTTTACCCACTGAGCCATCTCACTGGCTCTTACTTTACATTTTAGAAAAGTCTCTCTGCTCTGACTTTCTATAGCTTCCCATGCAGTGGCTTTATTCTCTTCATGTCTTCAGCCCACTAACTTTAGGATACTTGCCTACATGTATTAGTCATTTCTTGCAGCCCCTTTGGGAAAATGTCACACTATTAATGTTACATTAAAATCTCTCCACTTAGAGAGTGTGCTGCTATAGATGCCTCACAGCTGTAGCTGACAGTGATCATGCTGGGTGACAAATGGGCTGAGACAGCTCTGAGAAAGTTGCCACTTTTCTCTATTAATTCAATCTACTGATGAGTCCCTCCTTTGTCATTGCTTCAATTTATTCCTGAGATATGTACAGAGGACTCTCATGATGTGATTCCCCAGGCCCTTGTGGCTGGGACCCTGTGTGCTCATCATCTGGGGCCAATGCTCTGCTACAGCAGTGTGCAGATTCGGAGGCTCTGAATCACTCTTGGCTCCACGCTTCCTTGTGCCATTTCATGCTGCTCATCTGTTTTCCCAGGTGATCACTGTATGGGAGCCATCTTTGCCATCTTATTGGAAGTTGGAATTATCCTCAAGTGAAACTCATCAAATGGCCAAGTGAGCTGAAAGCTCCCATTCACTGGAGCTGGATGAGACTTGGTTAGGAGCTTTGATCATAGATTAGGCTCACCTCTCTCTTGGCTTTCCTGGATACTTCTTTTCAGCCCTCTACTAAAGTGAGGACTACTGTATTCCCTCCACTGGTCCTGTGTGTATAATTTCTGAGTCCACTGGTCAGATATTTCTGGCAATTTATTCCTAGGTTCTGGGGATAGTGCCTTCACTTCTCCACGGTGACTAGACTTTTGCTTGCTGAACCCGAGCACAGCTTCATTCTTTGGGGATGTTTCCAGGGCTTCTTGGCCACTCATAGACTTTTCAGTTGAAACCTTTTGCTTTCTTTGTTGGGTGTCTGCAGCGTTTTATCTCTGAAGAGAAACATTTTTATATTTCAGTTCTTCCACCTCCAAGAATGGAAGAAGTCAACATTTTGTTTATCCACGTATGTGTGACTGGCAAGGGAATCTATGAAGGAATCGGAAATTATTCTCTCATGCCCACTCAACAAGGTAAAGAACTATCAGGTGTCCCTTGGGGTCCAGTGAGACTTCCTTGTCCAAGTTTTAATGTGTTGATATAAGGCTTATAAAGTCTGCAGTGCCTATCTTGTGCTCAAGCTCTGATGTCTCTAGGCTTTCTTGATTTCTGGAATAGTTCTGACTCCATGTTTGTCTCTTCCCTTTGCTTCACTTATACCTCAGCACCCACCTTCTGCTATTGAGGAACGTCCTCATTTACACATTCTGGGATTTTTCATAGCTGTTATCTTGCTCTTTGGTTTGTCCTTGTGTGGGCATTTTGTCTGTTTATTGACCAGTCAATTCCACCTAGGCTCTGTGGATGATATTTCCTCTACTCCACATGATGGATGGTAAGATCTATGCTGAGGACAGGAAGAAGAACTGATGCAGGTGGGACTGGAAGTGGAACTTTATGAGAATTAACCAGGCTGCCATGACAGTTCAAGTGTTGGAACTCTGACATGTCAGCGAGCCATTACACTTTCTATTTGGGTGTGATAATGGTGTAGTATGATCCTTCCTTGGGCAGTAAGTGGCCATTTCTTTCGTACAGGGCAGATGGTTAAATCTGAGTCTTTGCTGGGGTGAGGTTTTGACAAAGTGAGAAGCTGGTGGTAGTTCTTGGAAGAGCTGCCTCAGGAGGGGCAAGCTTCCTCTGTCTGACTCTCCATTGGAGATGCTGGAAAGAAGCTTCTGGTTCTTCCCACCAGAGATCAGCTATGCCACGTTAATGTTTTACTTGGTAGCATCATGGTGTTCTTATGGCGCTCTGTATTCCACAGGCTACATCTTTGTCTCCGTTTCTATGGATACAACCCTGCTGTAAGCCACCTCTTTCTGCAACCAGCACATGGCCTCCTGAACAGATGCTTCTGTAACTGTCTGACCTTGCATCTTTCTATTTTCTATTCTGTACTGTAGTTGCTATTCTGAAAATGAGATTCAATTTCTGAAGATCTGAAAACTTTTCATCATCCTAATGGGTAAGGTTCATGTGCCTTGTTGAAGAGCTATGATTTTCTGTATCTGTCCCAGATGACTAGAATGCTCAAGCTGCCCTCTCCTTGCTCATAAGCACCAGCCCCTCTCGGTCAATCCCAAGAGACTTGCAGTTTCCTCTGTCTGGAGAGTTCTTTATGTACTTACTTCTTTCTGTTAAAGTTTGAATGTGAGATGTTCCACCATAAGTATTAAGAGCAATGAGCCCATCCAGGAGGTCCAATCACTAGAGGTATTTTGGTTATAAGGGCTTTGACCTAACCAGTGGATCAACCCACTGATGGGTCCATAGTCAGATGGCATTGTTTGAAGGTGATGAAAGCTTTTGGTGGTAAGGTCCAGTTGGACAACTATGACACTTTCAGCCTGTCTTTGAGGACAGTATCTTTTCTACCCTTCTTTGTTCCCCACATGTCATAACACAGGCATCTCTTCTCTGCCACGTGCTCCCCACCATGAATCTTGTGAGCTGGGTCCCAAAGCAAGCAGAAGAGGAAGAAGAAGAAAGCCACATGAGTACAGACACTATATTCCCTCTGCTTCTCGTTCTACCCAGATGTGAACAACTACCTGCTGCCACAGCTTCAAGCTTCTCCTGCTGCAGTTCCTCATTCTCCATGATAGACTCTGTTTCCTGAAATATGAGCCAAAATAAAGCTTTCTTACTGAGTTAGCTATTTTTTATTTTCGCTGTGACAAAGTACCTGATGAAGAGTGTGCTTTGGCACACATTGTGAGTGTTCTGTCCATCATGGCAGAGAAGTCATGACAGGACTATGAGTCAGATGGCCACATTGCATCAGCAGTCAGAAAGCAGAGTGATGAATGCTGGTGTTTCACTGACCTCCTTATTTTTGTTCAGCCCTGGACTCAAATCTGTAGAATAGTGCCACACATATTGGGGGTGAATTTTTCCTTCCTTGGTTAAATCTTTCTGTAAACATGCTCATAGATAGGTTCAGAAGTATGTTTCCATGGTGATTCTAAATCCACTCAAGTTGACAGTGGAGTTTAATCACACTATAGGTTGCTTCTGAGAAGGTATTTGGTCATGGCAACAAGAAAACAAATAATGAACACACACATGTAGAACAGTAATCCCTTCTTGCAGGCCTGGGGTTGATGAGACAGGAGCCATCAGCTCCCATGACCCCTTAGACATCCTCCCACTGTGAATGATTTGTCCCCTGCTAAAGAAGGAGACCAACACAATTATCTTCTTTGCCCTATGCCATTCTTTGTACGTATGTGCTTATCATATTTGAACTTGAACTTAGACTCTGAGATTCATGCACAATTTAAATTCAGAAATGGGGGACTTTTACTGGGTGATTATAATGGATTATGGCATCCACCCATTAATGAGTCACTAGGAGAGAAAGGGAGACTTAGGAGAGACCAGTACATGCATTCTCTTCCTGCAGATGGCTGTAGCACACAGGTGCTCCTTTTCACACACATCCTGATACACCTACTGTCAGTTGAAAATATCACCGCTGAAGATTCTGTACCTTAAATGTTCATATCATACACCCTGCTTATCAGTCATCTTAGGTTAGCAACATGGCGCACTGTAAGTTAAGGTTGACCCCCTCATGAACTCATGAGCTACAGCTCTGGGCTGCAACTTAGTCTTGCAAAGGTGTATCCTAGGGGATAGTGCTAAACCAGAAAAAAACAAAACAAAATCAAGTTGTTTTTGTTTTTACTCTATCAAGCTTGCCTCATGTTTCCATCCACACAAGTCAAACTGGAACATTGAGGGAATATTTATATGCAGCTCATTGGCCAATCATTGCATTCTGCAAAGTGGACTTACACCATTCCCTAAAGACTTGACCTCACAGTCTTAGGTAACAGTGGCTTGTCACTAGCCTATTAAAACCTCTGTTTCCTGCAGTGCGGTGAGTATGTCTGTTTCTTGGAAGAGTGATGAGGACAGAACGACCAAGCAGAAGAGAGCGTTTTCTCACCTGATAAGCATAAGATATGTCAGACACTTTTGCTGTTATCATCTCCTGCTCATAGCATGCAGAGGGCTTCACTCCCTGCAAGTGCTTAATCAATATGTGCACTTAGGTAGAGATTTACTCCAGGCTCCAGATGAACTTCACGGCAGAAGGAGATTGGAATTTTCATCTCCTGTCCCACCTGGGGCATCTGTCACAGAAGCCCTTTTCTATGCATTGGCCACACTGTGTTTTCCCTTAACCTGCCAAGTCGGAAGAGAGATTGCAGGCTTTTGTAACTGACATAATCACAGCATTGATTAAGAAAAAGTAACTGGCTCTGTCAATTTAATTAAATAGCTAGGGATCTTCAGTCCCAATCTCAGGTGGTCTGCTCTAGGGCAGTGCCAGCGTGGGAAGGAGAATCTACATCTGTGATCAGCTACTTCTTTTCCAAGAGGTTTTGGAGGCAGTATACATTTTTTTTCAATGACTCACTCGATCCATCAGGGACGAAATTACATTAATCTATAAACTGTGTGGGGGCATTCTTTCCCCTCCAGATTTCTGCAAATGCAGTGACCACAAGAAACCCCTAAGAGATCACATCTTCACACATGCCACATTTCTGACAATGTCTACTTTATTCTAATTTTATTGTAATCAGTGGGTCTATATTTTGAACAGCAGGCACTCATCAGGTTCCTGCTGTGCTATGTGCTGTGTTTTAGAAGTTACAGAGACTACAGTAGCAGGGACTGTCCTTGTATTTAGGACATTTTTGTGCATAGTCTGAGGAAACCTTTCCATGCACAGGAGGGAATGAGTGTAAAATGATATATGAGGCAGAGAGGAGCTAGGTGCAGCCAGACCATTGAAAAGAACAATCAGCCATGAACCTTAAAAGATTAATGTAAAGATTATGCTTTCTTTCCTCCTCCCCTCCCCTTTCTCTCCTCCCCATCCCCATTCCCTTTCTCCTTCTCTTCTTCTTAACATTTAAATTAGCTCCAGGTTCTCCTCAGTCATCTGTAGAAAGGTGGGTAGCAGAGAAGCATAAGCATCTTGGTGTGGATGAGGTGGCCTCTAATAAGACTGATCACTCTGGAAGAAGGACTCAGTATGGTTTGCACAATTTGCTGGGGAGTCTGGCAAAGATGCTTAGGCTGTGACTGACCCGGGAGAACTCCTAGCTTACTTCCAACCACCTTTCTCAGTGCAGTGGCCTTAGAACTGGCTCATCTTCAGCATACCTGTCCATCCCTCTGCCTTATCTCTTGGTCATGCTGAAGAGTTCCTCCTTTACAAGACCTCCATCAGTAATCAGATCTGTCACTCACCTGCCTCTGAAGCTTCCCTCCCTAGAGACTATCTTACCCCTGTGCTGGTCAGACTTTGGGACTTAGAGACAGTCTATGAACTTGAATATTACTCAGCCTAGAGAGCATTTGCCGACTTCCAGAAAATGTTGCTAACCTGCATTTATTTTTATTTATTGTTTCATTAATCCCAAAGGCATTTTCTTACTTCTGTGGATCTTTGCCTTTTACATCTTTTGTAAAATTCCTTCATTTGGTCAAATTCTTCCTTTAATTCACAAAGTCACCTTCTCAATAAAGTCTCTCTTGGGCTCCTACAGTGTGACCCCTATCCTCTCTCTGGGTTACTAACCTTATCAGATTCTATGGAAACTCTCAGAGGATGTATTGTTTACATGTCTGGACCAATGCATCTCCTGTGTTTTGTCTCTGCAGTCTCCTGGACAACCCTACGGGTGTTGAGGGCAGCTCAATAAGAGACGGCAAAAGAGCAGTGAATACAGAAGCAGTCTGTTTTAAAGCTGACAGATGGGAGCTGCCAGATTGCAAAAAGCAGCTGGGTATGAGAAAGAAAAGCCAAGACAGTTAATTAAAACATTTTTATTTGACCGGATTAAGAAGAAGTTAAAGCTATGAGAAGTTTCTGCTGAGGTACTTAAGAGGCTATGAGTCAGGTGGATAGATTGATATATGTCCTGAAAGGCTGAGGTGCCTGGACTCTTGGGCTGCACTCAGCATACCCACTGGCTACAAGGATGTGTGGATTTGAACGCTACATGTAAGGTGATGAGGATTTACATTTCTGAAGTATTTAAGGTTCTTCTGGCAGTTCTTCCAATGTGCTCGCTGAGCAAGTGGTATCCAACTCAACCAAAGGTAATGTAATACCTGTGTAGGGCAGAGTCTAATCCAGGACTAAGGCATGACAAAGAAAACGTAATGCTCTTAAGTTGTGCAGTCAATCATTGATTTTGCTGAGAAATATGCCCATCATGATGCCTAGCATCCTCTGTGTAGAACCTTTAAAGGGCTAATGGGGCATCCTTACTGGGCTTTGCTGTCTTTAGTAAGGAGTGAAATTAGTTGTGCTAGAACTAAGTGAAAGCTAGAGAGAGCTGCTGTGAAAGCATTCAGTGTTGTGTGTGGCTTTGCAATATTCTAAATGTTAGTGCCTACACCAGGTTCATATTTGGATCCCGGTATTCATCACTATGACATTAAGAGGTAAAGCCTTTGGGAAGTAGGTCATTAGGGCCCTGCCATTATGAATGAGATTAGTGATCTTAGGATGGAGGCTCAAGTGAGCTTTCTTATATCCTTCTGCCATTTGAGGATAAAGGTAACAGTCATCATCCATGAAAGAGAGAACAAGGCATCAGAAGACCCTAAACCTATTTGATGTGTTCTGATCCACCTCAAGGACTTTCTTATAGATGACTGACATGTCCCATCTCTGACTAGTGGGCGCTTATTCAGGATGTCTCCAAAGCCCATTTGACATATCTCTAGTGATACTTAACATTTTCCTTGCTACATAATATAACAAATTCTTTCAGGCTCATCATGAACTTTTTCTTTATCAGAACTGAAATCAACTGGTTCTCTCCACAAAGCCCCAGCTACTCTCAGAGGGAAGAGATCACAGTGCAGGCAGGAGATGTGCACGTTGTCCTTGTCCTTGCCAATTAACAGGAATGGGAGTCCAGGAATGCAGCTCTCCATGACAATTCAAATCAGACTTTCAGAGCTTTAGTTTAACTCCATCTGTCTTACATCCACTATCCCTCCTCATCCACGTTCCAAATCAGTTCTTAGTGTCAACAACATAATCACTCATTTGATTCATCCACAGCATATACCTCACAGTTGCAGAATAGTAGTTTTCAATCACTGTGATTTCTGAATGCAGATTTAAATATTTTTCAGAGTTTTGTGCTGGATCGTTTTGCTCCATTTGTTTTGTCCCTCAGGGAACAATCCATTATAGATGCCGAGGCTCCTCATCCTGGAGTTGTTTGGAATCTTTCCTCTGCATGTGGCCATGCTAACTATTGATACCATCATGTACATTTGTTTTCTTTTTTCTAAAACCTTTGTCAAATTAAATTAGCTTCCACACAATCTCATCAATTTACTTATGTCTGCTTCCATTATCTCCTTTTCTTTGCCTTCTCTTACTTGGTGAAAACAAAGTTTTTAAAACGTGCATTAGACAGTGTTCTATGTTCTGATTGTAAGCAATTTTTGCTTTAGGATTCTTTGACAGTTACATTCTGTTTGTTTTATCTTGTTTTTCTGTTACACTTGTTCAGAATAACGTTTGTTAGTAAGGTAGGATGAAGGCCTTGTCTATCCCTTTTCTGAGGCAGTTGTTGGAAAGATCATAATAATTTACAATAATGCATTCTTTGAGAATTTATTAGGTACTGAGACCTATGAATTAAGGGCACATGTACCATACACTGAGAACAAACTTAATCCTCCTCCAGCTCTGTCGCATAGTTACAACTATCTCTTTGTTTTAGAGGTAAAAACTTTCAGATATGGAATCCCTTGGCCAACATCTTATACCAGAAAGTGCCCTAGCTAGGAAAAGTCCTTCCCCAGAGTTAAAGCAAGGTGGTGATAGCTATTGGTTGTAAGTACACAGCAAATGTGAGGCACTGGGTTCAACCCCTGTCACCAGAGGAAATAAGGATAGGAGAAAAAAAATTGTAACACAGAGAAAGAGGGGGTGGCACGTTTCCTTCCTGGCTCTGAATATAATTCAAGTTCATTCTATACTACATTAAGACAAAAGATGTGATTTTTGATAAAGATAAAGCTGAATGGGAATTTCCTTTGGACAACTTCAGTTTATAAGTTCCATATTTCCTTCATTCTTTTCTATATCAGCCTCAAAGATGTAATACTCAATGACAGTTTCCCCTTTGGTTGTATGTAGTTGTGTGGTACTCTACATGAAATAGGATAGGAGACAGTAGAAGAAACTCAAGCTCCTCATTATAAGGCCTGGTTCCTGGCTACGATAGGATCTGTCTGGGAACACAGTGGAAGGAAAAATAGTCAATCTTTTCCTCTGTTTCCCATCAAATAGCACCAACCATTTCAGTGGCAAGGTGTGGAATCATAGAAGTTCAAATGGATCATAGTGTGAACAATGACAAAACTGCCTCCTGCAGGATGTTAGGGAACAACTTTATTAATTTTAAATCCAGAAAAAGAAGGCAAATTAGAAATATTTCTCATGCTTTAATCCTTTATAGTATTTTGTCCTCTGCACAATGGATTGATCAAAACAGCCTCTCTGTGCAGACAAATTTTAAGTGATAAGTAGAGTCTGGTAGAATTTGACCATTTTTCTAGTCTCTAAAGCAATGTAACTGGACAAGGCTTACAAATGCCTGATAATAATGGCAAGGATCAACAACTAGACAGCATATGGACTCTGATGAAGATTAGTGCCATTCATTACAGAAGGGGTTTTCTTTTCTTTTTAATTTTCTTCCTTCCTTCCTTCCTTCCTTCCTTCCTTCCTTCCTTCCTTCCTTCCTTCCTTCCTTCCTTCCTTCCTTTTCTTTCTTTTTTAAGTTCAGGCTCACCATAAACTAGCCATCCTATCTGAGACTCTGGCTTGGTGGCATTCTAGGCATGGACTTAACATCCCCAATTAACACTACAATGTGCTGCTCATGATGTATATACATGTGTGCTTTTGTTCATGTAGAGGTCAGAGGTCAACTCCAAGTGTTGTTCCCCAAGAGCCTTCTGTCTTAGAGTTTTACTGCTGTGAACAGACCCTGTGACCAAGGTAACTCTTATAAAGGACAATGTTTAATTGGGGCTGGCTTATAAGTTCAGAGGTTCAGTCCATTATCATCAAGGTGGAAACATGGCAACATCCAGGCAGGCATGATACAGGAGTTGCTGAGAGATCTACATCTTCATCTAACAGAATACTGGCTTCCAGGCAGCTAGGATAAGGGTTTCATAGCCTACACCCACAGTGACACACCTTCTCCAACAAGACCATACCTACTCCAACAGGGCCACACCTTCTAATAGTGCCACTCTCTGGGCCAAGCACATACAAACCATAACACCCTCTATTTTGTATTTTGAGACAAATTTTCTCATAGGAACTTGGGACTTACAGATTAGGCAATGCTTATTGTTCTGAGATCCCTGGCTTTCCACCTGTCTTTGCCTTTCCGATACTGCAGTTACACTTGAGTGCTATGTCAAGCTCTTTAATGTAAGTGCTGGGGATAGAGCTTAGAGCCTTGTGTTTGTGCAGCAAGTACTTTTCTATCTAACATATCTCTCTTGAGTCCCTACAAAGTACACTCCCATTGTAAAATCTCCAGATCTAAATGCCAATATTCAGAAAATAAAGCACAAACAAACATATTAATGATAGTGTAGGAATAGAGTCAGCAAATCCAGAATATAGAAAGCTTTAGTCTCTTACTATCTACTATTATAAATATTTATCTTTATCTGTGTTTTTCTCTTCATTTGAATTAATGAAAATTTCTTCTTCTTTATCATCCTTTGTGTGTGACATTCTAATTTTGCCTACATTTCTTGTAACAGTTGCTCTCAGATTTTAGCTTGTATGTTAATTACATACTGGTTTAATTCAATACCTAGTTTCTCCTAACTCTGTCTCAGCATTTTCTTACCTGCACTGCTGTTTGTGCCTCTTGTCTCAACATTTTCTAACCTGCACTGCTGTCTGCGCCTCTTGTCACTGTTTTCTTTTGCTCTGGTTCTATACTGTTGCTCAAATGGAAATTTATGAGGTAGCCATTTTCAGTGAACATTTGTGAGAAGTGAACTTTCTGTCCTGTAAGTCTGAAAATGTACTTATTTTTCCCAATAATAAATGGTGATGACAGCTTTGTCTCTTCAGTTCTGGGACATACTGTCCCATCATCCCAGACATTTGCTGCTTTATGAGAATCCTGATTTCTTACAGTCTCTGGACTTTTATTTTCATTTCTGCTGGTCAGGTTTGAATATTGATAGGTTCATTAAATAAAGTATTAGCCTTTACGGTGATGCTACTGCGATTTAGAGGATCATTAGAAGGTAGGATCTAGTGGGAGATTCTTTGGTTACTGGAGTATTGCCCTGGTTTTATTTTCTCTCTCTGTTTTATGATGCTTAAGGAATTTACTCCACTTCATATTCCAGATGTGGTCAACTACCCTTGCCAGAGGTCCAAAGTCATGGAGGTATGCCTGGTCCTTGGGTTATATAGATGTTTCCTCTTCATAAAATTAATTGCCTCAGGCACTTTGTTATAGCAATTCAAATAGATTAACACAAATTAATGAGAAAAATGCCCCTCTGTTCTTCCATTCTTCTGTCACCTCTCCTCCCACCTTCATCACATCTGTTCATCCTGAACCATTCAGGTTAGCTTTCCTTCCCCCACTCATCTTCCCTGCTTGCCGAGTCATCTGGGCCAAGTCAAGCTGCTCTGAGATGCCTACTGGCCCAGGTGGACCTTCATTCTCCAGCCATCTTTCTGCCCACCTTCCTCAGACCTGAGGATCCTGAACCATACAGACCTAAAGATTCTGAACCACACAGACTTATAGATATGGAAATGTACAGCCTAAGGATACTCATCAGAGGCCTGCCACATCAGGACCATTGATGTTAACTTCCCTACTGATACCTATACAAGAGAAGCATCCCAGGACCAAAACCACCCAGATAGCTAAAGACCCTTGAAAGAACACAATCATCCAAAAACAGGGCAATACGAAAACTTCAGAGCACAGCTATCTTACTACAACAAGCCCTGGACATCCTAAGACAACCAAAGCACAAGAAAATCACCTCAAATTCAATCTTATAATTTCATAGAGGCCTATAAGAAGGGAATAAAAAAAACCCCTTAAAGAAATACAGGAAAATACAAGACAACAGGGAAAGAAAATAAATAAAAATGTGTAAGACCTGAAAGTAGAAATAGGGCAATAAAGAAAACACAAACCAAGGGAATCCCAGAGATAGAAAATCTAGAGAAGAGAAGATGTAAGCATCACCAACAGAATACAGGAGATGGAAGAGAGAATCTTGGGTGTAGAAGGTATGATAGAAGAAATTGATACATCAGTCAAAGAAAATGTTAAACCTAAAAATTTCTGACACAAAACATCCAAGTAAACTGGGATATCATGAAAAGACCTAACCTAACAATAATAAAAATAGAAGAAGGTGAAGAGTCCCAGCTCCAAAGTCCAGAAAATATTCTCAACAAAATCATAGAAGAAAACTTTCCCAACGTAAAGAAAGAAGTGCCTATAAAGATACAAGAAACATATAAAAAACCTATTAGACTGGATAAGAAAAGAAAATCCTCCCACCACATAATAATCAAAATAAATCTACATAACAACGAAAGAACATTAAAAGTTGCAAGGGAGAAAAAGACTAGGTAATGTACAAAGGCAAGCCTATCAGAATTACACTCAAATTCTCAACAGAGACTCTAAAAACTATAAAGGCCTGGTCAGATATGTTGCAACTTCTAAAAAACCACAGGTGCCAAACTAGACTACTATTACTTTCAAAACTCTCAATCACAATAAATGGGGAAAAATATATTTCAAGACAAATCCAAATTCAAACAATATCTATTCATAAATTCAGCTCTACAGAAAATACTAGAAGGAAAGCTCCAACCCAAGGAGGATAACTACATCCAAGAAAACACAGAAAATAAGTAATTCCAAGCCAGCAAAAATAAGAAAAGCACACATAAACACCCCCCCAACATCAAAATAACCAGAAATAACAATTACTGGTAATTAATAGTTCTCAACAGAAATGGACTCAGTTCACCAATAAAAAGATACAGGCTAACTGAATGGATGAGAATACAGAATCCATTATTCTGTTGTATACAAGAAACACACCTCAACAATAAGAATAGGCATACCTCAGAGTAAAGGGCTGGAAAAAAGTTTTCCAAGCAAACAGACCCAAGAAATAAGCTGAAGTAGCCATTCTAACATGTAATAAAATAGATGTCAAAGAGAATAGTATAGAATAGACCCAGAAATAAACTCACAGACCTATGGACACTTGATTTTTGATAAAGAAGCCAAAACCATACAATGGAAAAAAGAAAGGATCTTCAACAAGTGGTGCTGGTCTAACTGGATGTCTCCATGTAGAAGAATGAAAATATATTCACCTGCACAAAACTTAAGTTTAAGTGGGTCAAGGACCTCAACATAAAACTGGATACACTAAATCTCATAGAAGAGAAAGTAGAAAATAACTTTGAATGCATTGTTATAGAAGACAATTGCCTGAACAGAGCACAAATGGCTCTGGCTCTAAGATCAACTATTGATAAGTGGGACCTCTTGAAACTGAAAAGCTTCTGTAAGGCAAAGGACACCGTCAATGGGACAAAATGGCAGTCTACCTATTGGGAAGAATGTTCACCAATACTACATTTGACAGACGACTAAAACCCAAAATTTACAAAGAACACAAGGAATTAGACACCAACACAAATAAACCAATTAAAATTGGGAATTCTCACCAAAAAACCAAATAACCCAATTAAAAATTGGGAATTAAAAACACAGAATTGTCAACAAAGAAATTTCAGACGGCTGAGAAGCACTTAAAGAAATGTTTAAAGTCCTTAGTCATCAGGGAAATGCAAATAAAAAAATCTGAAGTTCCATCCTACATTTATCAGAATGGCTAAGATCAAACACTGAAGTGATAGCACATGCTGCCAAGAATGTGGAGCAAAAGGAACACTCCTCCACTGCTGGTGGGGATGCAAACTTGTACAACACCTTGGAAATCAACTTGGTGTATTCTCAGAAAACTGGGAATAGTTCTACCACAAGACCCAGCTATACTCCTGGGCATAAACCCAAAAGATGCTCTGCCATTCCACAAAGACATTTGCTCAACTATGTTCATAGCAGCTTTATTCATAATAGAAACTGGAAACAACCCACATGTCCAGTAACTGAATAATGGATACAGAAAATGAGGTTCATTTATACAGTGGTATGCTATTCAGCTATTAAAAACAAAGATATCATGAATTTTTTCAGGCAAATGAATGGATCTTGAGAATAATATTCTGAGTGAGGTAACTCAGTCCCCAAAGGACATGCATGGCATGTACTCACTTATACCTGGATATTAGCCACAAAATACAGGATACCCATGTTATACTCCAGAGACCCAAAGAAGATAAACAAGAAGGAAGGCCCAAGCAAGGATGCTTGAGACTCACTTAGAAGGGGGAGGAAAATAGTCATGCGAGGCAGACGGAGGGAGCAAACTGGGTGGGAGAGTGATGAGGAGGGAAATAAGGGGCTTTCAGGGTCAGGTATAGGGAAGGATGATCCCAGGAGAGATGGCCAGATAGCTATGAGAATGAATGAAAATATGCAACTGATGGGGGTGGGGAGCTGAGAAGCATCTCCACAACGTGACAAAATCTGGGATAAGGGAGGCTTCCAAGAATCAATAGGGGTGACCTCAGCTGTGACTCAACATTGGGGGTATGGAACCTGAAGATGCTACCTTCTGTGTAGCCAGGCAAGAATCCCAGTGAAGCGATAGAAACACCAACCCAACCACAGAACTTTCAGCCTGGAATTTATCCTTTCTACAGGGAATACAGGCATGGGGGATGGAGCAGAGACTGAAGGAATAGTCAAATAATAACCAGCACTACTTGAGACCCATCCTTTGGGCAAGCACCAATCTCCGGCACTACTAATGATACTCTGTTATTCTTAGAGACAGAAGCCTAGCATGGCTGTTCTTTGAGAGGCTCCATCCAGCAGCTGACTTAGACAGTTGCAAATATCCACAGGCAAAGAGCAGATGGAGATTGGGGACTCTTTTGGAAGAATAAGAGGAAGGGTTGCAGGCCCTGAAGCGGATAGAACTTTCACTGACAACAGAGTCAACTAACCTGAACCCTTGGGGTTCTCAGAGTCTGAACCACCAACCAAAGAACATACACAGGCTGCACCTAGGCCTCCCTGAACCTATATAGCAGATGTGAAGCTTGGTCTTCATATGGGTCCTGAACAACTGCATCAGGGGTTATCCTAAAATCTGTTCTGTCTATGTATCTTCTATCTGGGTTGTGTTGTCTGGCCTCAGTGGGGGAGGATGCTCTTAGCCTCAGAAAGACTTGATGTGCCCTGGAGGGGAGATATGCAGGGGACTCCCACCCACTCAGAGGAGGAGAGGGTATGGGGGAAAGGCCTGTGTGAGAGAATAACCGGGAGGGGGCCACTGAGCATGATGTAAAGTGAATAAGTAAAGTAAATAAACAGATGAGTAATTTTAAAAAGTTAAAAAAAAAAAGAAACTGTAATGTCCTTTTGGTGAATAGTTTCTTTGAAGAGTTTGTAGTATCCTTTTCTATCTCTTCATATTAGTTTGGATTGGAGTCTAGTTTTTCAGATATTAAAATGGCTTCATCACAATTGTGATAAAAACTGCATGGTACTGGTATAGCGACAGACAAGTAGACCAATAGAATAGAATTGAAGACCCAGAAATGAACCCACACACCTATGGTCACTTGATCTTTGACAAAAGAGCTGAAACCATCCAGTGGAAAAAAGACAGCATTTTCAATAAATGGTGCTGGCTCAATTGGCAGTTATCATGTAGAAGAATGTGAATGGATCCATTCTTATCTCCTTGTACAAAGCTAAAGTCTAAGTGGATCAAGGAACTCCACATAAAACCAGAGACACTGAAATTAATAGAGGAGAAAGTGGGGAAAAGTCTCAAAGATATGCGCACAGGGGAAAAATTCCTAACTGAACAGCAATGGCTTGTGCTGTAAGATCAAGAATCGACAAATGGGACCTCAGAAAAATTGCAAAGCTTCTGTAAGGCAAAAGACACTTTCAATAAGACAAAAAGGCCAGCAACAGATTGGGAAAGGATCTTTACCAATCCTAAATCTGATAGGGGACTAATATCCAATATATACAAAGAACTCAAAAAGTTGGACTCCAGAAAATCAAATAACCCCACTAAAAATGGGGTACAGAACTAAACAAAGAATTCTCAACTGAGGAATACCGAATGGCTGAGAAGCACCTGAAAAAATGTTTAATATCCTTAGTCATCAGGGAAATGCAAATCAAAACAACACTGAGATTCTACTTCACACCAGTCAGAATGCCTAAGATCAAAAATTCAGGTGACAGCAGATGCTGGCTAGGATGTGGAGAAAGAGGAAGACTCCTCCATTGCTGGTGGGATTGCAAGCTGGTAAAACCACTCTGTTAATCAGTTTGGCGGTTCCTTAAAAATTTGGACATAGTACTACTGGAAGATCCAGCAATTCCTCTCCTGGGCATATATCCAGAAGATGTTCCAACTGGTAATAAGGACACATGCTCCACTATGTTCATAGCAGCCTTATTTATAATAGCCAGAAGCTGGAAAGAACCCAGATGCCCCTCAACAGAGGAATGGATACAGAAAATGTGGTACATTTACACAGTGGAGTACTACTCAGCTACTAAAAACAATGAATTTATGAAATTCCTAGGCAAATGGATGTATCTGGTGGATATCGTCCTGAGTGAGGATCACAATCACAAAAGAACTCATATGATATGCGCTCACTGATAAGTGGATATTGGCCCAGAAACTTAGAATACCCAAGATACAATTTGCCAAACACATGAAAACCAAGAAGGAAGACCAAAGTGTGGATACTTCATTCCTCCTTAGAATGGGGAACAAAATATCCACGGAAGAAGTTACAGAGACAAGGTTTGGAGGTGAGAAGGATGGAAGGATCATCCAGAGACTGCCCCACCCAGGGATCCACCCCATAATCAGCCACCAAACCCAGACACTATTGCATATGCCTGCAAGATTTTGCTGACAGGACCCTGTTATAGCTGTCTTATGTGAGGCTATGCCAGTGCCTGTCAAATACAGAAGTGGATGCTCACAGTCATCTATTGGAGGGAACACAGGGGCCCCAATGGAGGAGCTAGAGAAAGCACTCAAGGAGCTGAAGGGGTTTGCAACCTTATAGGAGGAAAACCAATATGAACTAACCAGTACACCCAGAGCTCATGTCTGTAGTTGTATATGTAGCAGAAGATGGCCTAGTCAGCCATCATTGGGAGGAGAGGCCCCTGGTCTTGCAAAGATTATATGCCCCAGTATAGGGGAATGCCAAGGCCATGAAGCAGGAGTGGGTAGTTTAGGGAGCAGGGTTGGGGGAGTGTATAGGGGACTTTCGCGATATCATTTGAAATGTAAACAAAGAAAATATCTAATAAATACGTTGTTTTAAAAAAATAAAGTGGCTTCATCATCTTGCCTCTTAGGTTAATTTTTTTGGAATATATATTTTTTTCATTCTTTTACCCTGAGGTGTTAGCTATCCTTAATGTTGAGGTATGTTTCTTAGATGCAGCAGAAGAATTCTGTTTCGAATCCATTCTGTTAGTCTGTGTCTTTTTATTGGGGGAACTGAGACTATTGATATTGAGAGTATCAAAGAGCAGTACTTGTTGGTTGTTGTTATTTCATTGTGGTGATGTGATATTTTCCCCCTGCCTCCCTTTTCATGTGCCATTCTGGGGTTACTTACTCCTTGTGTTTTCTTAGGTGTGATTATTCTCTTTAGGTTGGAACTTTCCTTTTAGCGCCTTCTAGGCCTGGATCTGTAGATAAATGTTGCATATATTATTATTATTATTATTATTATTATTATTATTATTATTATTATTATGGTGATTCAAAGTTTGGCTGGTGATAGTGGTCTGGGCTGGCTTCTGTGGCCTCTTAGAGTCTATAGCACATCCATATAGGCCCTTCTGGCTTTTAGAGTCTTCTTTGAGAAGTCAGGTGTAATTCTAATGCTAAGTCTATGTTACTTGGACTTTTGCCTTGCAGCTTTTAATATTGCTTCTTTGTTGCATACCTTTATTGTTTCAGATTATTATGTGCTGAGAAGAAATTCTGTTCTGGTCCAGTCTATTTTGTGTTCTATATACTTCTTGTACCTTGATAGATATCTCCTTCTTTAGGTTAGCAGAATTTTCACTTTTGATTTTGTTGAAAATATTTTTCTGTGTGTTTGACATGGGTTTCCTCTCCATCCTGTAGTCCTATTATTCTTAGATTTGGTCCTTTTATAGTGTCCCAAATTTCCTAGATGTTTTGTGCCAGGAGCTTTTTAGATTTAACATTTTCTTTGGTTGATATACCCATTTTTTCTATCTTGTCTTAAACACCTGAGATTTTCTCTTTCATCTCTTGTATTCTGCTGGCGAGTCATTCCCCTGTGGTTCCTGTTAAAGTTCCTATATTTTTAATTTCCAAATTTCCATGTTCTGATTTTATTTATTTATTTATTTTATTTCTACTTTCAGGTCTTAAATGGTTTTATTCACTTTCCACCACTGTTTGTTCATGTTTTCATAGATTTTGTTAAGGAATTTGTTAATGTCTTATTTAGGGACCATTATATTTATAAAGACTGTTTTAAGGTCCTCTTCTTGTGCTTAAGCTATATTGGAACATTCAGGGCCTGGTGTAGTAGGATTGCTAGGCTTTAGAGGAGACTTATTGGAGTTGGGTGAACCTGTCTCAGTCTATTAAAAACATATCAATGATACAATACTTATTTTCCAGAATTTAAAAATAGGTTTTAAAGGTTTCATTTTGCCTGTTTCCTTTTTAAATGCAAGGTATCTATGTTATCATTAAGTCATAAACTGCCTCAAATGACAATCTCACCTCCATGTCTGCTCTCTTGTTTTCTTAAGAGCCTTACTTGAGAACTTTCACCCAAAGCTCTGTCTTTCTGCCTGACATCAGAAGGCATGGACAGAAGTTACATTTCCCATGTCAATACATTGGAGTTGTAGGTGGTCACCAAGGCAGCCAATGTATTTTCACAATATTCCTTTTGCCTTTTCAAAACGTGTATTTGGATTACTCTGGCTGATTCAATAATAGCATCCACACATAAACTCTCTGATGTAAATTATTACGTCTGAGATTTTATTGCAAGGTTCTCTATGGGCACCAATGCTGCTAAATTACTGCTTAAAAAAATCCCTGGTTCATTTGCCACTTATCTGAACACTAATAATTTACTAAGGGAAAGAAACACATGTGTTGGAATTGTTCTGTCAGACTTCCTAATTACAAGAACAGCACTGGGAGTTCTTCTGCAAAATTAGTAAGGAATATATATCTCTATGACACTTAGGGCTATCAATGACTTCTGAAATAAATCTTTTACATTTTTAAACACTTCATAAGTGAGTGATGTGACTTGTGGGGCCACTTTTTGGAGAAACGTTGAGTCAAGTTTAAGTTCTGAGGCTCATCTAGATCTGAGCAATTTTTTGCCCCTTCTCCCCCAACCCCCTTCCCGTCCCTACTGTGGTTCTCATTTATATTCAGGTCTCTGGCATATTCTTCACTTGTTATATTTGTGAATGAGATAATTAGATCTTGAATGATGTTTTCCTCCTATTTCTTGCCATCCCTCCTTCTGGAAACTTAAGATCATTTTCTACAAACTTTCTTAGCTACCGACAGTAAGAATAAGTATGGCAGGTGGCATCTGAGTGCTTATGTCTCTTCGGGTGACTTTGCCTTTTCTGTGATTCTGTCTCTGGGTTACTGGGTGTTTTTAGTTCCAATCTGAAATTGATGTTAATATATGTATGCATGAAGCCTGACTACCCAACTCTTTTGCCTTGAGTGGGGAAGGTCTTTGAGGAAGAGTGTATATAAAGTCAGCTTGAGATAGAAACTTCATGAAATTACCTTCCTAGATAATCCCAGCTGTGCTAGTTTGATTTCCACTGGAGCAAAATACCTGAGATACTAAGGTTATTATGTTTCTTTTAGCTCATGGTTTCTAAGGTTTTAGTCTATGGTTGATTAGTCCTATAGCTTTAAAGCCTGTGATGTGATTGGACATCAGAGCAAGATCCCATTTAAGAGGAAACTTACCTTAGGGCAGCTTGGATGCAATGAAGGAGGAAGAAAAGGACCTGATGTTGAGATTTCAAGGATGCATCAACAAGATATAACTCCTTCCCCTCTGCCCTATCTCCAATAGTTTTAGTACCTCATAATAATGCCTCAAGCTGGAGATCAAGCCTTAAATAACACATGGTTTTCTGAGGGGCATCAGCTTAGTATTTCCTACCTACTCCCTAACTCCTATTGACTCAACTAGGTTATGTCCTAGCATATCACCTATTCATGACCACAATGCCAAGACTGACTTTAGGAGCATAGTGTTTATTGTAGCAAACATCTTTAGCACAGATCAAACCATGCTCATTTTGTGATGACTGAAAAACTCTGTTTTATGCGAGGCATCCATCTTGGCACCCACTAAGTGTTTGTCTCTGCCTCTAGACCCTGTAAGATAACTTCCCAATAATCCTGACTCAGTGTACCACCACCCAGAAATGCACAGCCATGACCATCTACTTGTTATGACTAAGTATTTTTTTTGTCTTCTGTAATGTGCTTATTATACTGTCATTCAAAACACCTTGACTAAACCTGACAGAGCAAAATAGTTCTCGGTTTGATTGTGTAGATACTCAAGGTTTTCTTGTGAGTTTTGTCTTTAAAAATCATTCTTTTAACCCCTTTCTCATGGCAATCTCATGTTTGGCTCAGAGATTGGTGTCTCTAGCAGTAATCAATAAATCTTTTAATTGTAATTGAATTGAGCCTATGGTCTTTTTCCAGGGGCTAGAAATGCCATAACAATTGCTGTCCACATTTAGAACATTTGTGTTGTAAGTGAGAAGGGTAAGGATTTTCAAGTTTCATTGCCTGTGAGAAATAGAGAACCTTGCTAGTGTTTTTTGTTTGTTTGTTTGTTTTGTTTTGTTTTGTTTTAAGGGAGTCAGAACTGTTCTTCACAGGCTGAGCAATGCATGGAAACAAGTTGGGAAAACTGGTATATGTAGGAGTCAGTTCTATTACACTGTGGATCGTGGAGACATTCAGTTTTGTGGGTGAGCTTCAAGCCCAGGATGGATTGTCTTTTTTTTTAAAAATATATTTTATTACGTATTTTCCTCAATTACATTTCCAATGCTATCCCAAAAGTCCCCCATACCTTCCCCCCTCTCCCCCATTTCCCTACCCACCCATTCCCATTTTCTTTTTTTTTTTTTTGGCCCTGGCGTTCCCCTGTAGTATGAACTCTGTTACTAGTTACTTGTCTTAAGTAACCGTTTCACTTTGCTTTATGATGTTACTGTTCTTTTTATAAAAAAAGCATTCCATTATTGTATTAATTCTTTAGTTTTTACAAGATGTGTATTGTTGTTAAAAGCATATATTAATTATGCACAATGATGAATTTTCTAATGACAGTCTCATGTATGTATTCAATGTATCTTGATCATATCTATCCCTCCCCAATTACCTTCTCTTGCTCCTGTCCCACTCACATGAATACTCTTGATTTTCTCAACTAACCCATCTTCTAATCTCATACCTCTTTCTTTTGTGTGACTTGGTAAGTTGCTTAAAGAAGCATGGACACTTTACTAGTGGCTACACTATGAGAGAAGGTGACTTTCCTTTATCTTTGTATAAATCTTCAGCAAGAGCTGGAGTCCCATGGCTATGACAGGTTATTGATGGGGTCTATCTGGTACAGTTAATCACATTTTGTTGATTTGTTTGTTTGTTTTTTTGTTTTTGAAAAGACTCTTTCTATGTAGTTCAGGTTAGCATTGAACTTGTGATCCTTTCCACTATTGAGATTACAGGCATGTACTACCACATTTGTTTTCTACTGTTGAATTGCAGGTCACCACCATTCATAGGTGTATTAAGGGTCTTCAGGAGAAGAAAACTGATAAAACATACATGTGTTGAAACAAAGTGGAATTTGTTAGATTGGCTAAACAATACAAACTGGACTTTAGCCTTTTCTCACATTCTTGCTCTTCTCAGTCTCCTTTCTAGTGCTGGTGCTCACTATGAGTAGGGACAGCATTGCCTTTTTACATGTGGATATGTGTAATATTTAAATTAGGTTGGATACATTTATTTCTCAGACATTTGTCTTCATTTTTTTCTTTAATCACCCCTTATTTTGTTTGCTTGGTTTGTGGTTTGCTGAGACAAGGTCTTATGTTATAACGAAGAACTCACTCCATAGTTTAGACTGACCTTGAACTAGGGACATGTCTTCTACCTCATGATTTCTGAGTATTTCTTAGCTTAATTTCATTATGCTAAGATTTTAAGCATATTTTATTGTAAATTTTGCAATGGTACAGGACATTATGGTGTTCTGAAATCACCCTACTGTGCACAACAGCCTGGTCTGACTAACTATATTATAGAACCCACTGACTAACATTTCCCTGCTGAGCTGGATAGTTTTATGTCAATTTGACAGAGAATAAAGACATCTGAGAGGAAAGAACCTCAGTTAAGAAAATGTCTCCATTAGACTGGGCTGTTGGTAAGCTTGTAGGACATTTTCTTAATTGGTTATTGATGTGGAAGGAACCCTGTCCATAGAGAGTGGTACCATTCCTGGGTTGGTGGTCCTGGGTCCTATAAGAAAGCAGGCTAAGCAAGCCTGTAAGGAGCACTTCTGCAAATGGTCTCTGCATCAGCTCCTGCCTCTAGGTTCTGCTTTGTTTGGATTACAGTCCTGTCTTTCTTTGAGGATGAACTGTGATGTTGAAGCATAAACCATTTCCTCTGCCAAGGTGCTTTGGTCACAATGTTTCATTGTAGCAACAATAACCCAAAGATACCCATCCTTTCTTGTCTCAGCGTCTGTCTTTGTTCCCCATAAATATCCTTTTTACTCTCAACTTCTTAGAGATCATCTCTTACATTCCAACATGGTGTGGGATCACCAAGTGCTCTATCTATCTATCTATCTATCTATCTATCTATCTATCTATCTATCTATCTATCTATCTATTAGTATGGCTTATTTCATTTAATGCAATAATCTCTAGTTCTACCTGTACTGTTCCACACAATTGCATTTCATTCTATTTTATGTCTGACTGGTATCTCACGGTTTCTATGCGTCATAGCACTTTCATGAACATGGGTTACAGAGCTTTCTTTGAGGAGTTAATCTCATTTCAATACATACCTATAGCACAACTCATGGATCACAAAGCAGATCTATTCTATATCTTTTGAGAGAAACACTACACTATCTGTCATGTGGTTGTATTAATTTACATTCCTAACGTAAGTGTGCAAGCATTCCCTTTACCGTCCACCTTTTCCAGTATGTACCGCCTTCAGCTTTTTGAATGCAGCCACTCTTACTGGAGTGCTGAAAGTTTACCAGCTTTCTTAAGCTGGACCAGCTGGTGCTAACACATCATAGCCAAACACTCCCACTTCACGTGGAACATGAGATCAGGCCATGAACTTGCAACCCTTGCATCAGATTATTTTCTAGAATGCCCATCTGGCTTCAGCAGCCTCAACCTCTCCACCCTGCTGCTCTTCCAGCTGGTGTGACCTTCATTGTTCCATCATGCAGCTGTGTTTGTTGGAAGGCCCATGGTGGCAGGTATTTGGATGGATACTTACTATAATTGATTCCTAAATTAGTTTTTGTTTGAGATTTGGAATGAGTTAAATAATTTATTAAGAAAGAAAGCCTCTTAAAAAACAAAGAACTATTGAAGACATGGTGAGAAGAAATGAAATAACGTTTCCTATTTGGATTGCTCATGTTTACTTCCTCTGTCTCAATAACACAGCAGAAGGAAGGAACAAAAATAGATCAAAGTGTTGTCACTCACTAAAGATTTTATCCAAGCTCAGACATAGAGAAAAAAATGGATAAATTAGTGGTGAATAATCCTTTGGCAAATGTTTTGTTCCAGTAGTCTCTCTCTGGCTGTTCTCACTGGTAGCTCCACAAATGTGTTTATACCCCCAAACAGTCTCAGAAATACAGTTATATTGACCATGGTATGATTGGGGCCCATGGAAATGCAGTGATTCAAAGAAGGTAACTTAGGAAACAGCAAGAGCTGGTGAGGAGGGGATCAGGCCACACAGCCTGAAATCTGCTCTGTGCAGTGCCGATCAGTTAAGTGAGGACAGTATATTTAATTGTTAGAAATAATGACCCTGCAAAGAATAATGCTATTTGTTTTTCTGAATTATGGTACTGACTTACAAAACGGATGCACAAAACATGTTTATTGAATTTGTGAGAAGAAGACAAAAGCCTGCCCCATTCGTTCTATAAGATAACAACAGGCAAATTAGGTTATAATTAGGGACATTTCCCACATGTACTTCCAAACCAAGAGACACTGTGGTTATTTTTATTATCTTCTTCCATTTTACTGTTCTCACTGACTTGTAGAGGCTGCTGTCAGCAGAACCACAGAATACTAAAATCTTAGTGTCAGAAAGGGGCAGGGATCAATCAATTCAAGTGGTTTGCTTCTTAAAGTTAGATGGCTTGGCCTTGCTTTGAGTTGTCTATTAGATTTCAGACTGAGAAAAGAGGAAAGGGGAGAGGGGAGAGGGAAGAGGGGAGAGAAAGAGAGAGAGGCACTAAGTTGGAATCATACTTCAGGCCAGAGATATATTAATAGTGCTGTGTGTGATTATATTTATATCCTACTTAAAAAAACATATATCCAGAAGATGTCCCAACCGGTAAGAAGGACACATGCTCCACTATGTTCATAGCAGCCCTATTTATAATAGCCAGAAGCTGGAAAGAACCCAGATGTCCCTCAACAGAGGAATGGATACAGAAATTATGGTACATTTACACAATGGAGTACTACTCAGCTATTAAAAAGAATGAATTTATAAAATTCCTAGCCAAATGGATGGACCTGGAGGGCATCATCTTGAGTGAGGTAACACAATCACAAAGGAACTCACACAATATGTATTCACTGATAAGTGGATATTAGCCCAAAACTTAGGATACCCAAGATATAAGATACAATTTGCTAAACGCATGAAACTCAAGAAGAATGAAGACCAAAATGTGGACACTGTGCCCCTTCTTAGAATTGGGAACAAAACACCCATGGAAGGAGTTACAGAGACAAAGTTTGGAGCTGTGATGAAAGGATGGACCATCTAGAGATTGCCGTATCCAGGGATCCATCCCATAATCAGCTTCTAAACGCTGACACCATTGCATACACTAGCAAGATTTTGCTGAAAGGACCCAAAGATAGCTGTCTCTTGTGAGACGGTGCCAGGGCCTAGCAAACACAGGAGTGGATGCTCACAGTCAGCTATTGGATGTATCACAGGGCTCCCAATGGAGAAGCTAGAGAAAGTACCCAAGGAGCTAAAGGGATCTGCAACCCTATAGTTGGAACAACATGATGAACTAACCAGTACCCCGGAGCTCTTGTCTCTAGCTGCATATGTATCGAAAGATGGCCTATTCGGCCATCACTGGAAAGAGAGGCCCATTGGACTTGCAAACATTATATGCCCCAATATAGGGGAATGCCAGGGCCAAAAGAATGGGAATGGGAGGGTAGGGAAATGGGGGGCGTTATGGGGGACTTTTGGGATAGCATTGGAAATGTAATTGAGGAAAATATGTAATAAAAAAAATCTTAAAATAGATAAAAGGAAAAAAAACTTTTAAATATTATGTTTAATGGCTTTTTATCTAAGGAAGATTAAACATTTTATAGAGCCAAACTACATATGCATCATGGTGCCAATAAATCTTTGGTTTGATGACTAAGTATTAAAAATACATGTTCCTTTATATATAGGAAACAAAATGCCTCCTCATCTTGACATAAGAAAATATTGGTGTGTTTTCTATTCATCTTAGCTTCTATGCCTGTTTAAATGTCTAAATTGGAGGCTGTACTTCCAGCTGAATGCCAGCATGAATATCATCTGGTACGTTCTCCATGCTGTCCAAGGTTAGGGCTTCTAGTCTATATTTTTTAACACAGCCTCCTTTATTCCTCCAAAGCAGTTTGCAGGAACTCCTTTGATGGAGATCTCCTTTAGTTGTGTTTTGATTTTGATATATTCCCAGTCTAATTTTTCTTTTTTACTTGTATGTATGTATGTATGTATGTATGTATGTATGTATGTGTGTGTGTGTATGTATGTATGTATGTATGTATGTGTTCATTTCATTTGTATTATATCTGAAAAACTGCTGCCTAACTTTGCAGAGATTCCCTGTTTTCTTCTAAAAGTTTTGTAGTTTCAGATATGATTGGGCTATGATCTGTGTTGAGTTAATTGGTTTGAATTAGGGGCTCATTTCATGTATTTACATGTGAATACTTAAATGCTCAGCACTATTTAAAAATAGCCATTTATGAGCTGGAGAGATGGCTCCGTGGTTAAGAGCAATGACTGCTCTTCCAGAGGTCCTGAATTCAATTCCCAGCAACCACATGGTGGCTCACAACGATCTGTAATGGGATCTGATGCCCTCTTCTGGCATGTCTGAAGACAGTTACAGTGTACTCATATAAATAAATAAATAAATATATGTATTTAAAAAAGTCATTTATTATTTGACTGTTGAGTTGTTATACCCCCTCATAGAAAGTCACCACCAAATGTGTGGGCTTATTGCAAATTTCACTCTCTTCCTTCTCCTCTGCTTTCCCCCTTCTTCCCCTCCCTTCTTTCCTCTTCCCTCTTCTTTCGTTCTTCTATTTTATACTATTGAGCTACATAGTTCACCTTCATGCCAGCAGCAGACATTCTTGATTAGTGTAGAACTGGAACAAGTTTTAAAGCTGAAAAGAAGATTCTGTCCCTTTTCAAAATTATCTTGTCTCATTTGGGTCCATATAAATTTTAGGAGAAGATGATCAATTTATGAAGAGAAAAATCACCTCTCCTCAGTTCTTCCTTATCACTAGCAACAAAGTGTTCTCACTCACTTTTTCCTGGCCACAGGCCCTGGGCAACATGGTTTTATAAATGGAAATTGCTTACAATGTAGATGGTGAGTCTTTTAAGTGTGGCTAGGAGACTGCTCAATTCCACACTGCTACAGAAAACCTCAAGATTGAATCTTATGGGATTTATTGTCCCTTTTATAAATGAAGGGTTCGAGGAGGCCAGTAAGTCCATGATGTGTCTAGCCTGAACTCTGTTACCTGCTCTTCTCTTACTCTATACACCATACTCTTTTCTCTGCCTACTTTTCTTCTCCCTGTATTTGTAGCCATTTATTCTAAAAGCACTACTTCTTTGATCTCTCTCTCTTTCTGTCTCTGTCTCTCTCTATTTTTGACAATAAGTCAAGGGAGAACCCTATCTTAGGAAATTTCCTTTCTAAGAGTTTAGTGTTTCTTTCTACTGAAAATGATTTGTAACTCTGGGTTCCACTAAGGTTGTCTTCATCTCTTATTGCTTGGAGGTCTGATACACTGGCCTCTATGAAATTCTCCATTAACCTAGACTGTGTCTGTGCCTCATAGATTTTAGTCACTTCATGCATCATAAGAGTAGAGAAAGTGTTGAGGGATAATAAACATTTTATTTCTCTAGAATTGCCTGTCAGTTTACATTATTGATACTTGGTTGTTTCTGAACCACTCTAGCAGAGTTAAATATAAGTGGGATTCACCAATCTCAGAAGATGGGGAAATCTACAACCTGGCATAAGCTTAAAGTCACTTTTACTGGGCTCCATTTAATCTCTTTTTTTTTTCCAGATAGAATTCTCAGGTCTAATAATATTGGAGAAACAACAACACAATATTCACAGAAGGCTCTAAACTTTCGAGCAACACCCAAAAGGAAAACAAACAAACAAACAAACAAACAAACCTCATTTGTAAATAGTTTAACTAAAACTCAAACAAAATATGTTTAGAAGAAATAAAAGAATCATTTATAGCTAAAAGGCTAATATAGACAGTATTTACTTGTAACTTTCAAACAAACAAACAAAACAAAACAAGAAATCAGAACAACTGTGAGAAACATGAGCCAAGATATAAAGAAATATTGACTCCTAGAAAGAGACCCAGAGTCACATTGGGAACCAAATGAATTCATGTGGAAATGTGGAAATGATATTTTGTACTTCAAAAAACGAAAAGAAAGGATTGAGCCTGTCAGAGACACTACTTGCTGCTTCTACTTTTCTTGTCCAGGTACATTTATAGACATCCCTTTTGACCACATTTAACCTCAACCTCAGCTAACACATTCAGGCTCAATTCCTGCCACACCCAGTGACTGTTACCTAACTCCAGTTGTCTGGGTAACCACTTAGGTTGGGAGCCTGAGGAGGCTTTTGGTCCTCTGTCAGTATTTTCTAGACCAGGCAGTGGCCACAGCAGAGGGATTTAGCTCCACCCAGGATGTTATCTCTGACCTGGGGCATGAGGCTAGTGGAAAGACCTGTGGTCCCCAGGGTCCTCCTCTTGCTGTTTGCATTCTGGCTGCTCCTCCTGGTTCCAGTCTGGTGTTCTCAAGGCCATCCCACTTGGCGTTACATCTCATCAGAGGTGGTTATTCCTCGGAAGGAGATCTACCATACCAAAGGACTTCAAGCACAAAGACTGCGCTCATATAGCTTGCGTTTTCGGGGCCAGAGACATATCATCCACCTGCGAAGAAAGACACTCATTTGGCCCAGACACTTGTTGCTGACAACTCAAGATGACCAAGGAGTCTTACAGATGGATTACCCCTTTTTTTCCTGTAGATTGTTACTATATTGGCTACCTGGAGGGGATCCCGCAATCCATGGTCACTGTGGATACTTGTTATGGGGGCCTGTCAGGGGTCATGAAGTTGGATGACCTTATCTATGAAATCAAACCGCTCAATGATTCACAGAGCTTTGAACACCTTGTTTCTCAGATAGTATCCGAGTTTGATGACACAGGGCCTATGAATGCATGGAAGCATTGGAGCCATAATACAGGTCCTTCCTTCTCCAGATTGGAATATGCGGATGGAGCTCCCAGACTATCTAGTAAGAACTACGCTACACATCCAGCTGCTATAAAAGGCCACTTTCAAGCAACTCATTCTGTATATAGTTCTTCTGGAGGTGACAAACTTGCATCTACTGTCGGGTATTTGTTTAAAGTCATTAGTTTAATGGACACCTATCTGACCAATCTTCATATGCGATACTATGTCTTTCTCATAAATCATGTAGAAATGGATCCATTTAATCTTTTGAGTATTTCTTGGTACATGAAAGAGCTCTACAAACAGAATCTGCCTCTCGCTGTTCTGAAAAAATCCCTCTGCTCTTTTCTGGTTACCATTCTCATGCTTGTGATAGAAGAGGCTGTATCAATACCTGTCATTATGTGGGCTTAATAAGCATTTACTTGATAAGTGAATGAATAATTAGTACCTTGATTGGACCTTGTATTTAGTTAAGAATGATGCTACATATTTCACTCATTCTATATATTCTTAAGAATTTAATGCATTGGTGGGTATCGATACATTTTTTGCTAGATAGTACTTCTCTGTTCTTTGAGTTATTTAAATTGTTTAACAAATCATAATTGATATAGGTTATACAAGTCAAAAAAGATGGTCAGTGTTTTAAATCCAGGGTTTTTCAAATTCAGTATGGACATGTTATTAAATTAAGTAGAGAATATGTTTATTAGTATTTATTGTATAAAACAAAAGGTTTCATGGTGACATGCCTAAATAATACTACTTCCTTATTCTCCTACCACATTTGACTCCAGTTTCCTTCCTCTTCTCTGATAGTTTTCTTTCTATTTCCTAGAATTTTACACCCTAGAGTCTACATATGAGAGAAAACAAGCAATATTTGTCATTCCTAGCCTAACCTATATTTTTAATATGTTGATGTCCACTTTAATCTCTTTTTTTCTGTCCATGATGTGGTCTCATTTTTCATGATGGAATAAAATTTAATGTGTGGGCATGACACTTTCCTTTACCAACTCTTCTGTTGATGGATATCTAGGCTGATCCCATGTGTTGGCTATTGTTACTAGTGCAGCAATAAAAATGAATGTGCAGTTATCTCTATGATATAAACATACCATAGATTCTGTTAGCCACATACCCAGGAGCTATGTAGTTGATTTATTTGGACTTATGTTTATATTTTTTAAGAGTGTTCATACTTATTTCTGTAGCACTTGTGAATCTTTTATCCCAAACAGGAGTGGATAAAAGTTCCTTAACTCTCATGCTTTCATTAATATTTATTATTTGTTTCTTGATAATAACCATTCTGGAAAATATGATGAAGTTCAGTGTAGTTTTAATTTGCTAAAGATGTTAAATATTTGACATGTGGTCATTGGCTATTTGCACAATTTAATTGTCTCTATGTTGCCCATTTGTTATTTGGCTTATTTGTTGTTTTTGTATCTATCTATCTATCTATCTATCTATCTATCTATCTATCTATCTATCTATCTATATTTTGGTTTTTTGGTTTTTTGATACAAGGTTTCTCTGTATAGCCCTGGCTGTTCTGGAACTCAATCTGTAGACCAAGCTGGCCTCGAACTCAGAAATTTGCCTGCCTCTGCCTCCCAAATGCTGGGATTAAAGGCATGCGCCATCACACCTGGCTTGTATTTAATATTTTGAAGTATTTATGTACCCTGAAAATTAATGTTTTCCAGATAAATGGTAAATATTTTCTCTTATAATAATGCTTCCTTTGCTGGACAGGATGTTTAGTTTTATACAATCTTATTTTCTGATCTATTTTACTGTTTCCTGAGCTAAGGGAACCCTATTCAGAAAGCCATTGCCTGTGTCCCTACCATGGAGTTTCCCTGTATGTATTCTTCTAGTGGTTTTAAAGATTCAATTTTGACCTTAAGGATTAATTCACTTTTGAATTAATTTTTATACAGAGTGAGAGATAGGGATCTATTTATATTTTAAAAACCGTTATGGATATCCAGTGTCACAAAACCACCTGAAGAATATGTTGTTTTTCTCCAATGTATGCTTTTGGGACAATTGTTTAAAATTATATGGCTATAGTTGTTGTATGGGTTTAGTTCTGGTCACCTATTCTTTCTATTCTATTATTCTATTCTATTCTATTCTATTCTATTCTATTCTATTCTATTCTATTCTATTCTATTCTATTCTATTCCATTCCATTCCATTCTATCTATTCCACTCCACTCCACTCCACTCCACTCCACTCCACTCCACTCCACTCCACTCCACTCCACTCCACTCTATTCTATTCTATTCTATTCTATTCTATTCTATTCTATTCCACCCATCCCACTCCACCCCACCCCACCCCACCCCACCCCTCCACACCCCACTCCATTCTATTCTATTCTATTCTATTCTATTCTATTCTATTCTATTCTATTCTACCCATCCCACTCCACCCACCCCACCCACCCCACCCTATTCTATTCTATTCTATTCTATTCTATTCTATTCTATTCTATTCCTTGCATGTCTGTTTTTATAACACTTGTTACTGTGGCTCTTTGGTATAATTTAAAGTTACTTATAGTAATACTTAGAATATTGCTCTTTTCCCCTCAGCATTCCTTTGTCTTGGATATTTTGTATTTCCAAAAGAAATTTAGCTTTTTACTTCTATATTCTTGTGAAGAATGCCATCAGAATTTTGTTTGTTATTGTAAAGAATATATACATCCCACTTAATAGCATCGACATCTGAAATTATTTGGGTGTACAGTGCCCTGTCATGTCCAGTCAACATTGTTTTGCTCTAGGCATTCACTACTTCTGGTTCTGACAATCATTGTGTCCCTTCTTTTGCAATGGTTCCTGAACTTCATAGGGAAGAATGTGACACAGGTGTCCCAGACTGAATTTTAAAAAAAGTGAGTTGAGTACCAGCCTTAATTTCTCTCTTCTCCCTGACCATTGATGTAATGTGACTTGCTTGATGCCATACCTTCCCCACCATGATGGATTGTATCTGTTTTTTTTTAATTTTTAATATTTTTTATTACATATTTTCCTCAATTACATTTCCAATGCTATCCCAAAAGTCCCCCATAGCGCCCCCCACTTCCCTACCCACCCATTCCCATTCTTTTGGCCCTGGCATTCCCCTATATTGGGGCATATAAAGTTTGCAAGTCCAATGGGCCTCTCTTTCCAGTGATGGCCGAATAGGCCATCTTTCGATACATATGCAGCTAGAGACAAGAGCTCCGGGGTACTGGTTAGTTCATAATGTTGTTCCAACTATAGGGTTGCAGATCCCTTTAGCTCCTTGGGTACTTTCTCTAGCTTCTCCATTGGGAGCCCTGTGATACATCCAATAGCTGACTGTGAACATCCACTCCTGTGTTTGCTAGGCCCCGGCATCGTCTCACAAAAGACAGCTATATTTGGGTCCTTTCAGCAAAATCTTGCTAGTGTATGCAATGGTGTCCGCGTTTAGAAGCTGATTATGGGATGGATCCCTGGATACGGCAATCTCTAGATGGTCCATCCTTTCATCACAGCTCCAAGCTTTGTCTCTGTAACTCCTTCCATGGGTGTTTTGTTCCAAATTCTAAGAAGGGGCACAGTGTCCACATTTTGGTCTTCATTCTTCTTGAGTTTCATGCGTTTAGCAAATTGTATCTTATATCTTGGATATCCTAAGTTTTGGGCTAATATCCACTTATCAGTGAATACATATTGTGTGAGTTCCTTGGTGATTGTGTTACCTCACTCAAGATGATGCCCTCCAGGTCCATCCATTTGGCTAGGAATTTCATAAATTCATTCTTTTTAATAGCTGAGTAGTACTCCATTGTGTAGATGTACCATAATTTCTGTATCCATTCCTCTGTTGAGGGACATCTGGATTCTTTCCAGCTTCTGGCTATTATAAATAGGGCTGCTATGAACATAGTGGAGCATGTGTCCTTCTTACCGGTTGGGACATCTTCTGGATATATGCCCAGGAGAGGCCTGATAAACAGCTTCGGTGAAGTAGCTGGATATAAAATTAACTCAAACAAATCAATGGCCTTTCTCTACACAAAGAATAAACAGGCTGAGAAAGAAATTAGGGAAACAACACCCTTCTCAATAGTCACAAATAATATAAAATATCTTGGCGTGACTCTAACTAAGGAAGTGAAAGATCTGTATAATAAAAACTTCAAGTCTCTGAAGAAAGAAATTCTAGAAGATCTCAGAAGATGGAAGGATTGTATCTGTAAAACAAGAAGAGACATTTCTTGCTGACATGTCTTCTGACAGAGATTTTTTTTTATCACTTCCATGAAAAAAATCAGCTAACATAGTCAACATGAAATTGAAAAGCTAATGACAAAATTTGGAACATCAGCTATTCTTTGAGTTTACAGTGTACTCAAATAGTATACTGTAGACCAACAAAGTAGGATGTTTTGCATTTCTGATTTCAAAACTAACTGCAAAGCTGTTATTTTAAATATACAGATTAAATTTTATAATATGCCTAGGATATTTCCTTAAAGAAAAATGGACTCAAAATGTCTAGTTGGGCAAAATTATTTCTTTCCTCCTTTCCTTCCTTCCTTCCTTCCATCCATCCATCCATCCATCCATTCATCTATCCTTCTTCCTTCTTTCCCCCCTCCTTTTAATAATATTGGTCTTGAGTAATCTTGTCTAACTTTATCAGTTACTTAAACTAAGAAAGCAAGGTAGTCTCAGAGCATGAAGATAAAGGCGTGATCTTTATAACTATGCCTTTGATCATTCTTGGGCTTCTTATTTGAGACTCAGTGGTATTCATCATTGCTGTTGCCTCTTTTAATCAGGCTTCTCATCTACCTAGAAGATATGACTGCATATCTTCATGTACTCACTATCATACACAGCCTTTGTTCCTTAAAAATAAAGATAGAGCAGAAGGCAATAATGAGATGGAGGCAGCAGATATACCATCTTAAATTGATGGATCATATCTTAAGGCAGAATGTGAAAGGAGGGCCACTAGACTGTTGAACTGTTCCTAAAATATTTCAAAGCTCACATGGTCTTGGTTTACATTTCCTCTATATTCTTGGTAACTAGTATGTATCCAGGCATTAATGCTTCAGATTAAAGACATGTCTCTGAACTAAGCACAATGTGAACTCTTAGAAAGTATTGGAATTGAAAGTTTTGAAACAATTGCTGGCTTATATAATGTCATTGCAAGGAGAATCTTCAGAAATCATATTTGAACTTCTTGTTTAAAGTGACATATGAGTTTCACTGCATGACTATCAGAATACAGGAAAATATCAAAAGATATTACCCATTTGCTAGAATAGATATGATATTCTGCATAGTAAAATAGCTAAGATTATGCTTAGTGGAACCTAACCAATTTGTAGGATGCTAAGGCCAAAAGTCAAGATGGCTTGGGGATGAATAGTTGTAAAATTCTTGTCTTTGCTCTATAAGCAGAGTAAAGAAGCCAGAGGAACAGTCAAGATGTGGTGCAGTTATTTAAACCCTTTATTTATCAAGCATCAACACGTGTTAGTGGAGGTACTGAAGAGAACTGGATTTGCTATTCAATCTCAATTTGGCCTTGGTTCTGATGGTGTTCTCTGTGAACTGAAGCCACAGGAGTGCCTACGTTTTCAGGGGCAGGATCCTAGGTGGAGAAGGACTTTGCCTACCTTCAGATTACAATGCTGAACTGAGAAACAAGTTTATGCTCACGAATGAAAAGAAAATTTGAACAGTCTCTTGTGAATGTTGGCCTTTTTCTCCCCTGGAGGACAATGAACTTCTCTGATACAGCAAGGCTGAGGTATTTATGCATATAATTAGAGATTTCTGAATACCACCTGACTTTGTGAATCTTGGCAACTGTGATATCTGGGCTGGAGTTAGCACTATGTGGGTGGGATGAATTCCAGTATTATGAAGGATATCTTTTATATTGTACTGATAAGAGCAACCTTAAGGGACCCTGAAAAGAGGATTTTGAGAAGGAAAATCCAGTCATAGATAGGATCATGTTATCAGATATCTCTGAAGCCCTGATTCATGTAGCCAGCTGGTTTTCAGGAAACTCTATCTATGTACATAGATTCTGTGATGTTGCTGTGTCAGAGATGTTCAGTGTCCTACAGGTAAAAGGGACCAACATTCACATGATGCTGCTTGGAGATGTTATGGCTGCTCAGATATGAGCATGAGGTTGGCTCATCTAATTTAAGTCCGAAGGAAAGGCTGCAGTTGGCAGGTTGGAGACTTAGGAAGAAGTTGCTATTGAATTTCCAGTCTCGAGGTAGTCTTTTTATAGGAATCTTTCCTTTTTCAGGAAGAGCTCAGTTTTATTGCAAGACCTGCAGATGTCTGGATGGGACATGCATTGTAGACTGTGACCTCATCTACTCAAACTCTATGGACTGTGAATACTTGTCTCATCTTTGGAATACCTTCATGCCAACATTCAGATATATTTGACTGAATATTTATATGTCATCATACAATCAACCCTTATAGTAATTTTAGTTGGAACAGACTACAGACTTTAACACATATAGTTGTTGAAGCCCCATTCAGGCCTTGAAAGCCTGCATGTAGGTTGCAATTCCTGGCAAAACAGAAGTAAAGATCTAGCCTACCTTCTGAAACAGAAACTAAAAGTTAAATCAATAGTTCCTGGAAATTCCCTGAGTAAAACATCCCTATGTGTACTAACATTGTACTAACTTTGACTTTTGGCTTTTGTAGGTCTGTTCCTTGCTAACTAAAGTGTAACAACTAGGATGTTGTTTTGTGCATGAAAAATAAAGAGCTATAAGGCTCAGGGCTTTGTGATTTAGGCAAGTTCCCCATGCTGCTGGCTGACAGTTAAAGATTTTCTTTTTAGCTTTAAGAGTTTGTTTGTTGTAGTCTCTGATGGATTTACCTCACAAGGTTAAAGGACAGTAGAAAAATTCTTCAATGTCCAAGTTGGTCAGAAATTTGTCTGAGGCCATGCTGCAACATTGACTCATCTTGTGTGTGTCTGGGAGTGTGGGAGGATGGAGTTGGGTAATCATTATCACAGGTTTACAGCATTCTCTGTCCCATTGCTTGAATCCTTTAGGTGCAATTAGCTGTCTGGGTACAATGCCAGAGAATAGGGTCAACATTGAAATAAAGATTTTTTTCCTGTTGTTTATGGGAGAGGGAATAATGTTTAAGCATGCAGATGTTGTGTGTGTGTGTGTGTGTGTGTGTATTTCTATATGTATGTTCTCTCATTAGAATTTCCTCCACATTGATTAGTGAGTGATTGGTGAGGCTTTTGCTCTTGATTCTACTCTGTTGTCTTTCTCCTTAACCTTTCTTGATTGGATTAGCAGGCCATTCTTTATATATGCCAAGGCAAATCAAGACATGTTATCCTAAAGTCATAAATTCTTACAAGGAGACTGGTATTTATCACTCTTCCCCAAACAAAGACCCACATAAACCTTTTTTTTTTCCTATGTGTGGTTGCTATGCTCTGGGGAGGCAAGCCAGGTTGATACTAAGAGTTGAAAGAAGTTATTAAGATTAACTTCTCAGTACCTAACCTAGAACTCAAAGCCAGAGATCCTGGCCTCAAATCTTGCTGTCACTCATCAGTTCTTTAAGTCTTATTAAAAAGTTGTTAAATATACCAGGCTCATTGATCAAGGGTTTGAGAGGTACAAGTATAAAAGAATAGGAGGGTTGATGAGAGTTCCACTCCAAGCAAACATCCAGAGAAGCTAACTTGCCAGACTCCTTTTCCACCTTCCAGGGACTGAGCTGAGAATTCTCAGCTGTGTGGGCTGGGCAGTTATAGTTCTGGGCATGACAATGTGTAGGCCAATTTGTAGGAAGAAAAGATTTATAATGCTCTTATCCAGGAAAACTAAAGATTTTTAAAGGACAGATAAAGATTAGTATTGGCCAATTTGAGATTAGTGGTGTTTTGACAGAAGGAGAAAGGGGGCAAGTGAGTGAAGGAGGGCTGTTGACATCTCCTTCCTTGGTCCTGTGCAGTTTACCTCCCAAGTCAATACTTCATCCTTATTAAAGTAACTCATCACACCCTGCCAGGTCATCATTGAAGGAAGCATAGAACAGTAGGTCAAGTTACTTGGGAACCAGAATTTGTTAGCCCAAAGAAAGATGCATCATGGTTGGTGTAAGAACATCAAATCACTGGTACTCACCTTTTCATTTTGCAAATTACCTTAAGCTTCAGAATATAAGTGATGTGCAAACACAGGCACCATTTTTTCTAGTATATTTCTTAAATAGGCTGAAGTCTAAGAGTGCCTAAATTGTTTTGTAATTGATTCACTAATTATGTTTTAATAATGCAAATCTAAGTTGCAGACTAATAGACACCAATCAAAATGTGGGATTTTGTTGGCCTTTTGCTGAATGGCAATGATTCTATGTAGATCACTTCTTCAAGGAACAGGATATAACTGTAAAATGGATATGGATTGCCTTATGGAGGGTTCTAGGCTTTTACTTGGGACTGATAGCTGCTGGCAGAGCTTTATGCATTTGGCAAATATATAAGCCAGCTGCATTCTCTTCTCTGGTCCTGTGGAATTTACCTGTAGTAATAACTGCTCACACCCTGCCAGGCTATTCTTAAAAGATTCAAAGTACAGTAGGTTTAGCTACTTTAGAATCAGACCTGCTTAGCCCAAGAAGTATGTGGAAACAGTGGTTCTGGTGGCAATGTGGGTCCTAGGCACAATCTTCCATCAAGAGGTTTGTAGCAGCAAAGCGTGGTGCATGAATGGGGCACTAGGTTTAGCTCATGGAAGCTTTAGCTTCTGCCCTGGCTGACCTCCTGATCTGCTCAGGAAGAAGTAGGGACACCTAGGCCCTCCCACCTCCAACATGGTTAGCATGAGGTCTTGATGTTCCAGGAGATAATAGAGATGATAGAGTACTTGAACCATGTGCTCTTCTCTCGGTTTTCTACACTTCTTTTCAAAACAAGAAACTTGTTTTCAGAATTTCACAACTTTTTTCTTTTCTCTTTAGAGGATTATTCTGACTTTATTATTTTTTTGAGCTTATAGTTACAATATTTCACTCTTCTCTTTCTTCCCTCCCAACTCTTCCATATACCCTTTCCTCTGACATTCAATTCAGGCCTCGTTTTTCTTGTGTGTGTGTGTGTGTGTGTGTGTATATGTATGTGTGTATGTGTATGTTTGTATCTTATAACCTGTTCAGTCCATATATATATATTACTTTGTTTGCCTTGTAGTGGTAGCACATGCCTTTAACTCAATACTCAGAATTCTCAGGAGGCAGAGGCAGGTAGATCTCTGTACATTTGGGGCCAGCTTGGTTTATAGAGTAAGTTCCAGGACAGCCAAAGCTACACACAGAAACACCCTGTCTCAAAACTCCTCCCTCTTCCATATATATTACTTTTGCTTGTTTCCAGGGCCTCTCCTACTTCCAGCTTTCTCCGGTTGCCTATAGTTCTTTGTGTAGGTCTGAGGCCTTATGGACTTTTCCCTGTCCAGTTTGGCTGGTCTATTGACAATATCCTGGTTCAGTTCATTTTTGGGCACCCATGTTAATGAGGCTTTATGGGTATCTCTTCTGATGTTACTAGGAGAAACACTTTCATAGCAAACTTCATGCCTCTGGCTCTACAATCTTTCTGCTCTCTCTTCCACAATGTTCCCTGAGCCATAGGTGAGGGAGTAATTTGTTGATGAGTTCACTGGAGCTTCCAAAGGAGGGAGATAATGACCAGTACTATCCAGCTGTGATGCCTATGAAGAAAATCAATGACTAACATAGCATGGTAACTCTAAGCTTGCAGTAGTCACACACATATCTTGGTGGTATCTAACAGCTCTCTAATTGGACTCAATTTCTTTTCTTTCTTTTTTTTTTCAGTTTCTTTTCTTAAAGAATTAGTTACAGTGTGATTTTGTTTACCTTTGAGTACTGTTTCTGTTTGTTTTTTCATTCTTTTCTTAGAAATAATCCTATCTTTTGTCAAATTTACTATGGGAATTTTTTTTTTTTTTGGGGTTTTTCGAGACAGGGTTTCTCTGTGTAGCCCTGGCTGTCCTGGCACTCACTTTGTAGACCAGGCTGGCCTCGAACTCAGAAATCCGCCTGCCTCTGCCTCCCAAGTGCTGGGATTAAAGGCGTACGCCACCACGCCCGGCTTTACTATGGGAATTTTAAAAAACAAATTTGCTATTAGAATGTAGCCAAATGAAACACTCAAGACAAAAACCACTTGTGTTGACTTTCAGGCCTGAAGTTGTGTCCCCTCACTAATAAGATGACCTTAGAGTACCGTGTCGGTCATTGCTAGCCGTGTCTTGAGAAAGCATGGAGTTTGAGGCTAGTCTGGGCCATATAGTGAGACCATGTCTTTAAAAAAAAATAGGAAGATAAGGGGCTGGACAGATACCTCTTCAGTGAGTAAGAGAACTTGTTGCTTTTGTGGAGGATCTGGGCTTGATTCCCAGCCTTTACACAGTGATTCACAACTATCCATAACACCTATTTTCTGGTAACTCACTCCTCCTCTGACCTCCAGTTGGTGCCAGGCACATACATGATATACATATATACATACATACATACATACATACATACATGTCAACAAACAAAATAACATAAATTAATTAAAAAAACAAAGCAATATTTGGATGCTTGTCAACGGGACATGTACAGTTAATGACTCAAGCTTGGGACACAGAGGTCTGGCTTCATGTCCAACTTTCACTACCTATAGGGCACATTTCTAAGGTACATGTTAAACCTTGGTATATTCAACTGTTAAATGAAACTAATAGTACCTATTACTGCTAAAGGGACTCTGAATCCCATTCAGGTCCTTGGTTATGTTGATGAAAAATTTAAAAAGGGACTCTGGGAAGGCTTAAGGACAACTGTTGAAAGGTGGGTATCTTAGGGGGATTAGGCAGGCAGTCTTGTAACTGGCTAGCTATAGGGAGGAGAAAACTTGAAGGAGGAGTGAATTTGAAAGTTACATTATTGAGACAAAAAAGTGAGTGTCACTGAGCTGTTCCTCCAGGTGTGGTACATTTAAGACTTTACAAGTACATGGGTCATTAAGGGACAATTATTTCTCCAACTTTCTTGGATGTCTTTAGGTGGGCTACTCCTTCTCACCTTTTGGATTAGGCTAGTTTTCTTTAAGTTGTGAACCATAATTTTCTCTTTAAGGAGGTACTTTTTTTTCCTTAAATACAAGGAGGTCCCATTTTTTCTGGATGGGAAGTAATTATTACCTACATCAAAGAATACAACCAACCACATCATCTGAAAGTAAACGATACCAACAAAAGTATGTTCTGTCTGGTTCTGCCATACTGACAGAGACATGTCCCATCCAGTATGAAGAATCAGCTGGCTGCAGAGCTTCTTGTTTATTTCCCCTCTTTCTGAATTTTGGCTCTCATGGTTATGCTTCATAACCTCTCATAACCCTCATGGTTATGCTTCAGTGATTAAGTAAGAGGATCCAGGTAAACACATAACAAGATGCTTGGTTCAGAGAAGGTACTTAATCTATGGTTACTGTCTGCATTATTAACTTTGTCTTCTATCTTGAAATGAAGTGTGAAGTGAGATGGCTCTGTGAGGCAGTGACTTGTGTATCTGGGAACATTTTCAGTTAGTGGCTGGCCTGGGGACGGACCTCTCTGTGAACAGCTATACCGTATGATCTTTCTTGAGCAATACACGCTATCATTCTGTGACAACATGAAACAATGTTTGGAAGGCTAGACTCTTCTTGCCTCTGCATTCTGTGATGTGTTAGCTCACATCTATAAATGTCATTGTGTTTAGCCAGCCAGTGAAGAGTGTTGAACAGGAATTAGCTTGTCAACACTGCAGACATTTCTCAATAAAGGCAAGACATGATGAAATCTGTATCTGGGAAGGAGACCCAAAGATTGTTTGGGAGACAGATTTAAAACAGAGAGAAAAGTGAAATAAATTTGTAGAAGTAGTGAAAACCTTTGAAATCAGCTAGAAGTATGGGCAAAGAGGTGGTAATTTGTGTCAAGTTTAAGAAACAATGAAGAGGAAAACTGATTCAATTTGGCCACATTAGTGTGTGTGTGTGTGTGTGCACCCGTGCCCATGCACATGCATGCTGGCAATCATAAATTAAGCCAGACATTAGTTAAAAGTGGTATGAATTGTACTTGTTCTTTTAACAATGAGCAACAGGGAAGCAGGTGATTCTAATATGTAGCCATGAGTGGACATCTCAATGACAGCAATGGAGAAGGGAGGTGACGGAGTGACAATTTATTAGAGTTGACTAAACTGCTCTGTTCATCTGTTACTCAACAACCACTGATAGGAAGAATCCATCTTTTTATGGAAGCTATAAGGAGGAGGCCTCATCTTTCCTGACTGCATTTGCAGCAATATCTCTCAGGGCTTGAGAAAACCACACTTAAATCATAGGAGGCATATGAATGTCTCTCAAAGGAACAGCAGAGAGTAGTAACTTAAAGAGTTCTGAGAATGACACTAAGGCAGAACAGTGGTCAGGTGTTGGTTAGAAAAAATGATATATTCTTTGCATGGTCACAAACTTCTTCAGTCAGGGACTAAAAGATGGCTGGAGTGACAGGATGTAGGGTTAGTTTAGAAGAAGTCAGGTAGTACTGCTTGTCTAGTGGGTGGGGCTCAGAACTCAAGTTGCTTGCAGACAGAGGTCAATATAGAGATTTGAAGGGTTGTAATGCTGAGTACTACCTAGCACTCTGTAATTGGTGAGTGGGAAAAATAATTGATATATGAAAATGACTAGGAGAATATTAATAATAATTTCTAACATTCCATTCATAATTGGAGAACATGGCTCCTCCTTGTGTTAGGAACTTATGGAGCAGCATAGATGGTCAGATCTTTCAAGATGTGGGGAGTGGCCCTGAAGGTAAGATCAACAGTCTTCCCTTTAGATCCCCTTTTAAAAATGATTATAACTGCTAACTCCTGGCTCTCCTGCTATTCTCCTTTGTTTTGGATTTAGTGTCTCTGCTTAAGGACTTGCCACCTAAAACCCATTGCCAGCAGAAAAGATTTTTTTTGAAGAAAAATGCTAAATAAGCTCACAGTGTGACCAAGATTACTTTTTAACTTTAAAAGCTCCATTTTTTTCTTCTTGCATTAGTATTTTGGCTTTTTAGAAATACAGAGTTGGGTATTTCAAATTGCTTCCTGTCCTGTACCCATGAGATATGTTACTTGGAAAACATTCTGTTGTCTGATAAGGGCTGTGCCTTCATTTCTCTTACTTTGAAGGCTTGACAGAAATATTCAAATACTGTACTGGTTTATCTGCTTCAAAGATTCATTATGGCAAAACACCATTAGAATTAGGCTGAAAATATTAGGTGAGGTTTTTCTTTCCACTTTGTAGGAAAGAGCTTGCCTTCCCTGGGGGGGCGGGTGCGGGTAGGCAAGTTGCTAAGACTTTTTTACAATGATGATATAATGATGAGGAAGTTCTTTTTTAGACTTTCATTTTTCCAAGTCTTTTTCATGATCTAATTTTCATGATCTCATTATCTGCAAAACAAACCATAGAACTTATTAGAGTGGAAGCTCATAGATACACATATAAAGGATCTGATGTCTGGGTGGTGGTGTCAAGGAGGACCAATTTCTTTTCTTGTTCTTCTTTTTGCAAACCTAACTTGTCGTTGGTGATTGTTGAGGCGATCTCAGCAATGATCAGACATTAAAATCTACTCAAATTTCAAAGCCCAGATTTACAAAACCAGTAGACTACGTGAAGAAATTAAATTTTGATGCTATGTTGATCCTCTCGTTCAGTATTTCTTTTTTTTAAACAATATTTATTAGATATTTTCTTCATTTACTTTTCAAATGCTATCCCGAAAGTCCCCTATACACTTCCCTCACCCTGCTCCCCAACTCACTCACTCCTGCTTCCTGGCCCTGGCATACCCCTGTATTGGGGCAGATAATCTTTGCAAGACCAAGGGTCTCTCCTCCCAATGGTGGCTGACTAGGCCATCTTCTGATACATATGCAGCTAGAGACTTGAGCTTTGGGGGTACTGATTAGTTCATATTGTTGTTCCTCCTATAGGGTTTTGCTGACAGGACCCTGATATAGCTGTCTCTTGTGAGGCAATACTAGTACCTGGCAGATACAGAAATGGATGCTCACAGTCATCTATTGGATAGAACACAGGGCCCCCTATGGAGGAGCTACAGAAAGTACTCAAGGAGCTGAAGGGGTGTTCAGTATTTCTTACAGGAACATTTGGGGAGCTTTAAGACGGTTTTCCTGATGTTGGTTCACTGCACTTTAAAAATACCTTATTGTCATATAATTCATGAACTGGGTGTTTATATGTTGTATTTTGATTATACCCATTCCAGTTCCTCCCAGATCAACATCTCATGTTGTAGACTTTGCATCCTCATTTTGTATAAAATCCTACTCAGTCCAATGGACATCATTGGGATATGGTCAACTAATCTGGGGCAACACTATTAAAGAAAAACAAAATTTTCTTTCCTAGGCTTAGGGATTCTATTGGGAGAGGGTGCACAAAGATTGTAAGAGCCAGAGGTAAAGGATGACTATAATCAAGTAGCCAACAACAACAATAACAGCAGTACAGTTGCATATAAGAACATACAGTGGTTATATCATAATACAAAAGTCATGCAGAAGAGCATGTCAGACAAAATCCCAGCATGGAGGGTCACATGGGAGTCTTATTCTTAACTGGAAAACTCTTGGTGAAGATTTTTTTCTTTTTCTTTTTTTTTTAAAAACTCATGTGTGTTGGTGTCTCTGTGTGTATATGAGTATGTATTCATAGTCAGGTAGCTGTGGTGGTCAGAGCAGTGTGTTGTACAAGTGATTGTAGATTTTCTGCTGTGGATGCTGGAACCAAACTTGGTTCCTCTAGAAGAGCAGCCTAGAAGAGCAGCAAGTACTCATACCAGCTGAGCCATGTCTCTAATCCCTCAGTTTGCTTTTCCTTTCAGATTTCTCTTTATGGAAATCTTCATTTATTTCTTGCATGACTTCTTTATTTCATTCAGCTCTTTGTGTTCAGGAGGCTTTAAAAAGCTCTTTAAACGTACTTATAATCACTCCTTTATCTGGAATGAGCGGTCTTCATTTCCTTACGACTTGCCTTTGCTGGCATTCACTTTGAACGGTCACACTTTCTAGGTTGTGACATTCCTTCTTCTTATTGCCATCCTTGTCCTGTTCCAATTTTCATTCAAGGCACATTGAGTTACTCTGTCCTCGAAGGATGAAATAAAAAATGTTTTATTCCCCCCTGGTGTTTTCCTGTGTTCTCTGGAAGAGCTGTGTGACATTGAAAGATTCAGATGTTTGCTAGTTTAACTTTACTTAAAAAAAAAAAAAACTCTTAGACTTTGTACTATCTTGAACCAAATGTTTCTTGTTTAAAAAAATCATTCATGTTGTGTAAATATCAATGAATTTATCATAATTTGTATTAATCTTTTGATAATTGAAATTTAGCCATTTCTCTAATTGACTTTTGCTCCTTTACCAATCAATTTCTTTATATTAGTGCTACAATTTAAAGGGAAATATAATCATGTTTTCTTTTTTTCTCTTTAAACTTTTGCAGTAGTAATAATTTGATTTATTTTTATTTTTAACTACGTCTATGTATGTGTGTATATGTATATGTGAAGGTATGAACATACAAGTACAGCTGCCCACAGAGGCCAGAAGAGGGCAATGGATCCTTGGAGTTGAAATTACAACACGTTGTCAGTCTCCTGATTTGGGTGTTGTGAACTGTACTCCAGTTATCTCCAAGAGCACTTTGAAATCAGCAGAGCCATCTCTCCAGCCCTGAATTATTTCTTTTCTATTTGATCCTTTGTTCTCAGTCTGTATTTTTCTGGTGTCAATTTAATGATGCTTCTTTCTTTTAAAAAAGAATTTAAAAGTACTTTAAAAATTACTGTTCATGCAGAACAGTAGGTGTCATTATGGTATTTAGCATATATGTATTATCCTACAGTGCTTTCTTTATCTTGTCCCCGTTCTCTCTTTGGTCTATTCCTTACTCTCAGATAGCTCTCCTTTCTGTTTTCATGTCAGTCTATCACTCTTTTTAATTCCACTTGCCACTTCATTATGACCGCTTTCTCCTCTCACGGAACCTGTTAGCACCAGGAGCATCTGTGAACAACTAGAAGTGTCTTTACAACCAGCTGTTGGACTCAGGGATGAGACACATCATCTCTATGTGACATGGCTGCTCCTGTGTCCGTCTTCATGGCACCCACTTCACATCCCTTTGCACATGCATCATACATGTCATGTCCCAGGTAAAAGACTTTTCCCCCACACCCAACCCACAGTCCCTTCTTCTTCTCCTCTTCTAGTCCCCACCCCTTCCCCAGAGGCCGCCTCTGACAATAAAACCTCTCACATGAGACCTTGATGTGATCTGCCCAGGATTACACTGTATAGTCTAACAGAACCATTTCTAATTTTACACACACACACACACACACCGCATTTAAACTTAGTTTTCTCTGTGAGAGAAAACCAGTTGTTGTTCTGAGTCTAGCTTATTCTATTTAACTCAATGATCTTCATTTCCATACATTTTTTGTAAATGTCTTGAATTTGATCTTTTTTTTGTTCCAATCAGTACAGCTTTGATTTCCTTTTCTTCCACCTAGATGTTGTGTATGAGTGATAAGTGTATAAATCCTTGTGCCATTCCAGACATTAAAGGGAAAACATATATTCACTTTTTCTTACTATTTTCTCTTTGCCCCATATTTTTTTCCTTTTTTCTTTTTTATTAGGTATTTTCTTCATTTACATTTCCCATGCTATCCCAAAAGTCCCCCATACCCTCCCCCCCACTCCCCTCCCCACCCATTTCCACTTTTTGGCCCTGGAGTTCCCCTGTACTGGGGCATATAAAGTTTTCAAATCCAATGTGCCCCATATTTTTAAATAGGTCTTTTCCCATTCCTTTTTTGTTGTTGACAATAATTTGGTAATTATATGCCTTTTTCCAAAAATCTTTAAGGTTACTTTGTATTTTAACATATATTTAAACTCACAATATTTTTGAAAGTTTGGCATATTCAATAGCTGTATCTTTCTCTTGAATGCGGTAAGAACGTCATCTCTCATTTCACTATCCCCCTCTGAAAGATCTACCATAAGATGCTTTGCTTCCATCTGTAGAGAAAATGAAGAGTACAGTACCATTCACATTGCAGAATCTGATTGAAATATATACAAATATTTTTATCAAAAGAAGTAGAGGACATGTGCACAAAAATTTCAAAATATGACTGAGAAAAACCAAAAATACATAAAAGGAGATACATTCTACTTTTACAGTTTAAGCAATATAGTCCTCATATATGACTATTATTCTAAAATTGAACAATGGATTCAATACCTATCTTTTCAAGATTCCAGAGGCTGCCACCACCACTACCACCAATACCTCTACCACCTCCATCATGTTCTTCCCCTTCTGCTGCTTCCTCCTTTCTCCTAGGCCCCTTTCCTGCCTTCTTCTTTTCTTACTCTTCTTTCTACTCCTTACTTCCTTCTCCTTTCCTTTTACCTTTCTCCCCTTTTTTCTTCCTCCCCTACCTTTCTATTTCCCTCTTCTAACCTCCCTCTTCTTTCTTCTTCTCTTTCTCTTTTCCATTCTTCTTCCTTCTCCTCCCCTTGTTCTTCCTCCTCATCCCTTCCATTTCCCTTTTCCCCCTCTTTTTTCTTCCTCCTTTCTTTCTCCTTGTCCTTTTATTATTCATCTGAGAAAAGACTAACAGTACATCTGAAGTGCTGTATAGAAATGTAAAAGGTGTAGGATATAAATATATTTTTGTAAGAATTATAATACAGGTGGAGCTACTCATTGAAATAATAGATTAGTGAAGTTTCAGATATGTAGATCAGTATCATAGAAATAAGAGATCAAAAATAGAAACATTACATTTTAAGATTTGATGAAGAAGATATCTTTGAAGAGTGAATAATCTTTTCACCAAAACATGTTGAGATTGTTGGATTTTCCTATTCAGAAACAGAATTTTTTAAAAACTCTTTTCTATATTATACAAAAAATTAACTCCTGGAATAAGTGAAAGGTGTCTGAGAGAGTTTTTATGAATTTTTCCCCTGGTTTAGGAAATACTTGCCGCATTTGTGGAAATTCATATTAGAGGACAGCCTTGATCCTAAATGTTTCATTTGTTCTGGATGTTTACTGAGAAAATCTTTGATCCTAAATGTTTCAATTTAGGAAGTTTCTTCCCATTCTTTCCTAGTGCATGTGGAAAGAAGTTTCAAGAGGGAGGACATGCCCTATAAAAAGTCCTTTGTTCTTCAGCCTTGTCTACATACCCTGACCTTCCGTACTGAAGGCCTCCACCCTTAGGTCATGAGATGAATGGTTTTCAGTTGGATAAGATGCACACAGCAAGGCCAATTCCTCTCTTCTAATAATGCACCACTAATCTGCAGCAGAGACAACATCACAAATGGAACAATCTTATATCTTGTCTACTTTATCATTTTGGAAATCAAGCCCTACTCTTAGACTGACTCCCAGGGCCAAGAATTCTTGCTAGCTTAGCTTTAAAATGACACTGAGGACCAGATGGAACTAAATGTCTCTTTCTAACAGAATCTTAGGCTTGAGACCAGCATTGATGCCAATTCTAATAAAAGTTAGGGGCTCCATCATGAAATTAGAGTACTAGACTACACCGAATCAAAGCCTAAAATATTTTCAGGTCCACTCTCTACTTTAAGCCTTTAGTTCCTTGGCTTTCATCTGATGGGAAGACAAATAGGAGAATGCCTTCTGTATCTTTGTTGGTTGGCTTCCAACAAAACCCCTTCCTTAAGTAAAATGTTAGTATCTAAGTATTGCCTTACACCCCTGTATTAGCTTTAAAAAAATCACTTTATTTTGAGATTATGATATATTGTATTAAAGTCACTGCCATAATTTTGCTTCTCTGAATATTAAGCTGCGGGCCTTTGTTCAATGTGATGGCCCTTCTCTTTCTAAATTTTGGACTTAAAGTAACTTTTGGAGTTATTTATATTTTCCTTCCAAACACTATATAATTACCTTGGAAAAACTAATAGTGTGTATGTATTCCTCTTTCAATTTAAGTATTATCATCGTAACATTCATTTCCTTATAAATTCTTTTTTTTTTTTGGTTTTTTGAGACAGGGTTTCTCTGTATAGCCCTGGCTGTCCTGGAACTCACTTTGTAGACCAGGCTGTCCTGGAACTCAGAAATCTGCCTGCCTCTGCCTCCCAAGTGCTGGGATTAAAGGTGTGCGCCACCATGCCTGGCTTATAAATTCATTTTTATTAGTGCATATTAATTATACAGAATAAGGAGTTCGATTGCCACATTTCATATAAGTATGCAACATACATGTTAATTCATGAGCATGCTGTAAGCTCTTAAGGATCTTTCTAATTGTCTCTCTGAAAACTTTTAGAAGAAAAGCAAGGCTAAGAAAAAAATTTAGATGGTTGAACTAGATAAAGTCCTAGTGGTGGGATGATTAGTTGGCAGTTTCTGACAAAGTCTCACCTTTGTCATCAAGGTGGGCTTTGCTTTGTTTACAGAGGAACCCATGACATTGATATCACCTAGTCTAAGGGCTACACAGTAAAAAACAATTTGTCCAAGGTTATGATATTTCACAACTAGTTTGTGGAGGAGCAGAGAGGAGAAGAAGGGAAAAGAGGGAGGGAGGGAGAGAGGGAGGGAAGTCAAAGGGAGAGAGAGAGAGAGAGAGAGAGAGAGAGAGAGAGAGAGAGAGAGAGAGAGAGAGAGAGAGAGAGAGAGAGAGAGAGGAGAGAGAGAGAGGAGAGAGAGAGGAGAGAGAGAGAATATGGATCATTGATTATGTCTTTGAGAGACATCACAAAGTTACCTAGTTTGAATTTTTTATTTTTGAGAATTTTCTACAGGTATATTAGGAAATAGGATCATATCCAACTCTCTTTCCCCCTGAAATGCTCCCTGTTATCCCCCACATATCCCCTTCAATCCTTTTTTTTTTTTTGATAACACCCTAAGTCCAATTAGTGCTGCCCATATGTGCACAGATGTGGGCATTCCCTAGAGCACAGAGACCTACTCATGGCCACACCCTCAATAAAGAATGATTCTTCCTCCCTGAGCAGCTCCTTAGTAAGAGGGAAGTCTCAGAGGTCACTTCTATCATCTATCATGGTATTGCCTGAGTCTGAGAGGGGAGTGTTTCATCAGGCCTTCAGCAAGCCTGTGAGATATTTATTATTGTATTTGGCTCTCATTGAAACTTAGGGGCACTTGTGTTTTAGATTTTTACACAGGACAATTACATGTTAATCACTTCTAACAATAGGCTCTAATGTACACATTTAGCTTGTTGAGTGAATTCGAAGGTGGCACTTTTCTTTTCTGCCTTTTAAAATACATAGGGATGGGTATGGGGGACTTTTGGGATAGCATTGAAAATGTAAACGAGGAAAATACCTAATAAAAAATAAATTAAAAAAAACAATTAATGAAAATAAAATACATAGGGATAAGTTAGCACAAAATTTTCACACGGCTCAGAGAAGATACAGAGTATTTTTCTTCTAAAATATCTTGCAATAAATTTTTGAATTTTGACTGAATGACTGGTGTTGTCTGTAGATCTGTGTTTTCCTCAAATTTACACATAGAACCTTAACTTTGATGGTGCTGATGTTATGAGGTCAGAAATTTTGGAGTTTATAAGTCTTGTTATAAAAGAGATCCCACTGAGCTGCTTTGTCATGCTTACCATGTTGGAGACATAACGGAAGAAAGCCATCTCTGAGGCAGACCTGCTGGTGATGTCATGTCATCTTGGACTTTCATCTCCTAGATCTCTGAGAGACGTATATCTGTTGATTACATTAGACCTGGCTTATGACACTTTGTTACAGCATATGGGTAAAGAAGGTGAGTGATAGACTTAATTCCTCACTGATATTTACAGAATTATCCTTGGAGATAGGTAAAGAGTAGGCATAGCTGAAACTTTAGACCCTTTCTTACTCTTTATTGTTAAGATAGTCCAGGTCTTCCAACATTCTGTAAATGGTAGCCACCTCCACTGTAGAGAGAATTTCTGTTTCTGGCTGCCTCTCATTCTCACAACTCTCTATGTAGCAGGACTCCTGCATGATGAACTTGTCTGGGAGTTTGGATTATACTTGGACTTGGTGTGGACTGCTTTTTATAATCTCAGACTGTGTTCTCTTTCTTTTGGATTATAATGTACATCTAAGCTAACATCTGTACCTACCCCTTACATATTTGCCCTCAAAGAGGGCACTAATTTAGAAGATACCCACAGAGAGGATACATGAAGTTATCTTAAAGGAAACTGTAGATAATTTAAAGCACACTGGAATCCAATCCAGTGGGAGAATAGACAGAAGTAGGTCTGGGTAAAACAGAAGAATATTTTGCTGTTGGCCAAGCCATCAATAGAAGGATGTAGTCTTTACTTTCTACTGTCAAAAGAAAGGGTTCTTGCATAAATGATATTATACATTACAAAAATATCATTAATCTTTAAACATGCTTCCCTCCAAGAAATTTTCTGAAAATAGAAAAGTCTGCATAGATCCTGAAGTACCATAGAGAGAGCCACCATGAAGCAAACATTCTAATTGAAATTTTCTATTAATTTCTAGAGCCACTAAACTGACTGACAGTGATACTATTACTTGTGACTGCCTTTTGAGAAAGCAAAATATTGTCACAGATATGCCACTCTGGGCCTGGCTGGAGAATCTTACTTCTCTTGTTGAGTGGGTAGATCAGGAGATTTGATACCATATTAATACGATATGGGAATAAGGCATATAGGTCTTTTTTTTTTTAATCAGGTATTTTCCTTGTTTACATTTCCAATGCTATCACAAAAGTCCCCCGTACCCACCCCCCCAATTCCCTAACCACCTACTCCCCCTTTTTGGCCCTGGTGTTCCCCTGTACTGGGGCATATAAAGTTTGCAAGTCCAAAGGGCCTCTCTTTCCAGTGATGGCTGACTAGGCCATCTTTTGATACATATGCAGCTAGAGAAAAGAGCTCTGGGTTACTGGTTAGTTCATATTGTTGTTCCACATATAGGGTTGCGGATCCCTTCAGCTCCTTGGGTACTTTCTCCAGCTCCTCCATTGGAGGCCCTGTGATCCATCCACTAGCTGACTGTGAGCATCCACTTCTGTGTTTGCTAGGCCCCCGGCATAGTCTCACAAGAGACAGCTATATCTGGGTCCTTTCAGCAAAATCTTGCTAGTGTATGCAATGGTGTCAGCTTTTGGAAGCTGATTATGGGATGGATTCCTGGATATGGCAATCACTAGATGGTCCATCCTTTCGTCACAGCTCCAAATTTTGTCTCTGTAACTCCTTCCATGGGTGTTTTGTTCCCATTTCTAGGAAGGGGCAAAGTGTCCACACTTTGGTCTTCGTTCTTCTTGAGTTTAATGTGTTTAGCAAATTGTATCTTATATCTTGTGTATCCTAAGTTTCTGGCCTAATATCCACTTATCAGTGAGTACATATTGTCCGAGTTCCTTTGTGATTGGGTTACCTGACTCAGGATGATGCCCTCCAGGTCCATCCATTTGCCTAGGAATTTCATAAATTCATTCCTTTTAATAGCTGAGTAGTACTCCATTGTGTAAATGTACCACATTTTCTGTATCCATTCCTCTGTTGAAGGGCATCTGGGTTCTTTCCAGCTTCTGGCTATTATAAATAAGGCTGCTATGAACATAGTGGAGCATGTGTCCTTCTTACTGGTTGGGACATCTTCTGGATATATGCCCAGGAGAGGTATTGTGGGATCCTCCGGTAGTACTATGTCCAATTTTCTGAGGAACCGCCAGACTGATTTCCAGAGTGGTTGTACAAGCTTGCAATCCCACCAACAATGGAGGAGTGTTCCTCTTTCTCCACATCCTCACCAGCATCTGCTGTCACCTGAATTTTTGATCTTAGCCATTCTGACTGGTGTGAGGTGGAATCTCAGGGTTGTTTTGATTTGCATTTCCCTGATGATTAAGGATGTTGAACATTTTTTCAGGTGCTTCTCTGCCATTCAGTATTCATCAGGTGAGAATTCTTTGTTCAGTTCTGAGCCCCATTTTTTAATGGGGTTATTTGATTTTCTGGAGTCCACCTTCTTGAGTTCTTTATATATATTGGATATTAGCCCCCTATCCGATTTGGGAAAGGTAAAGATCCTTTCCCAATCTGTTGGTGTTCTTTTTGTCTTATTGACAGTGTCTTTTGCCTAAAGAAGCTTTGCAATTTTATGAGGTCCCATTTATCGATTCTCGATCTTACAGCACAAGCCATTGCTGTTCTATTCAGGAATTTTTCCCCTGTACCCATATCTTCGAGGCTTTTCCCTACTTTCTCCTCTATAAGTTTCAGTGTCTCTGATTTTATGTGGAGTTCCTTAATCCACTTAGATTTGACCTTAGTACAAGGAGATAGGAATGGATCGATTCTCATTCTTCTACATGATAACTGCCAGTTGTGCCAGCATCATTTGTTGAAAATGCTGTCTTTTTTCCACTGGATGGTTTTAGCTCCCTTTTCAAAGATCAAGTGACCATAGGTGTGTGGGTTCATCTCTGGGTCTTCAATTATGTTCCATTGGTCTACTTGTCTGTCACTATACCAGTACCATGCAGTGTTTATCACAATTGCTCTGTAGTACAGCTTTAGGTCAGGCATGGTGATTCCACCAGAGGTTCTTTTATCCTTGAGAAGAGTTTTTGCTATCCTAGGTTTTTTGTTATTCCAGATGAATTTGCAGATTGCCCTTTCTAATTCGTTGAAGAATTGAGTTGGAATTTTGATGGGGATTGCATTGAATCTGTAGATTGCTTTTGGCAAGATAGCCATTTTTACTATATTGATCCTCCCAATCCATGAGCATGGGAGATCTTTCCATCTTCTGAGATTTTCTTTAATTTCTTTCTTCAGAGACATGAAGTTCTTATCATACAGATCTTTTACTTCCTTAGTTGAGTCACGCCAAGGTATTTTATATTATTTGTGACAATTGAGAAGGGTGTTGTTTCCCTAATTTCTTTCTCAGCCTCTTTATCCTTTGTGTACAGAAAGGCCATTGACTTGTTTGAGTTAATTTTATATCCAGCTACTTGATTGAAGGTGTTTATCAGGCTTAGGAGTTCTCTGGTGGAATTTTTAGGGTCACTTATATATACTATCATATCATCTGCAAAAGTGATATTTTGACTTCTTCCTTTCCAATTTGTATCCCCTTGATCTCCTTTTGTTGTCGAATTGCTCTGGCTAGGACTTCAAGTACAATGTTGAATAGGTAGGGAGAGAGTGGACAGCCTTGTCTAGTCCCTGATTTTAGTGGGATTGCTTCCAGCTTCTCTCCATTTACTTTGATGTTGGCTACTGGCTTGCTGTAGATTGCTTTTATCATGGTTATGTATGGGCCTTGAATTCCTGATCTTTCCAAAACTTTTATCATGAATGGGTTTTGGGTTTTGTCAAATGCTTTTTCTACATCTAAGGAGATGATCATGTGGTTTTTGTCTTTGAGTTTGTTTATATAGTGGATTACGTTGATGGATTTCAGAATATTGAACCATCCTTGCATCTTGGGATGAAACCTACTTGGTCAGGATGGATGAGTGTTTTGATGTGTTCTTGGATTCGATTAGCAAGAACTTTATTGAGGATTTTTGCATCGATATTCATAAGGGAAATTGGTCTGAAGTTCTCTATCTTTTTTGGGTCTTTTTGTGGTTTAGGTATCAGAGTAATTGTGGCTTCATAGAATGAGTTGGGTAGAGTACCTTCTGTTTCTATTTTGTGGAATAGTTTGTGAAGAACTGGGATTAGATCTTCTTTGAAGGTCTGATAGAACTCTGCACTAAACCCATCTGGTCCTGTGCTTTTTTTGGTTGGGAGACTATTAATGACTGCTTCTATTTCTTTAGGGGATATAGGACTATTTAGATTATTAACCTGATCTTGATTTAACTTTGTTACCTGGTACCTGTCTAGAGGCATCTAAGTCTTTTTGGCCTCTCAGGATCAGATATCTGGTAAAATCTTGATGAATCACATCAGTACTACAAATGCCCAGAATTCTAAGGACTCTTCTGTGCATGAAAGGAAGGAATTAGAAGAATGTTTCCTGATGTGGCTTAGAAGTGTATCTCAGATGAAGCCAGGAAAAAGAATGTAAAGTGAGTGAGTGTGTGTGTGTGTGTGTGTGTGTGTGTGTGTGAGTTCTATCCTTCCCAGGTATGTAAGCCAGATCTGGGGTGGGGGGGGGAGTGATGACTCCTGAGAATTCAGCGACAATGCTTTGTATTAAACAAAGCTCTGTAATAAAACTGTTCTATTTTTGCATTTACAGGTGAATAATAACAAATTAAAAGTTAATGCAGGTGTATTTCCTTCATAAATGATCATATCCCTAGAGAAATAAAAAACGAAACCATTATGTCAATTGGAAACCAACCACTGTTTGAAAAAAAATAAAACAAAACAAAACCTCCACACCATGGGTAATGCAATAGTAACAGCTACTTTTTAAAAATGGGCTTAAAATTATATTTTAAGTGATTTCATATCCATCCTGAAAGTATGGATTAAAAACTTTAAAATGTGCTCCCTTTTTTCTTAACAATTCCAATTTTGAAAACTAAGATAAGGAATAACTCAAAGGGTGAACGTACTTTTCCTTTTTAGATCAGTTATCAATCATATCAAAAGCTGAGCAGGATCTAGGTTCTTCTCAAGTAGCTTGAACTTGATAGTGCAGACCCCCCCCCCAAAAAAAAAAAAAAAACCCACACGCTCAAAACCAAAACTATTTGGCTATTAGTCTATGGACATTCCATTAGAGAAGGGATATTAAAAAATATTTTCCATTTAGAACATAGTAGCAAGCAGGCTTTGAAGGCTTTGGGTCTCAAAAGCAATGATGGAATTTTACTGATCTGCTAGGAACATCTGTATACAATAAGTAAATAAAGGTATTTATTTTAATCAGACCCTCAATATGAATTTTATTAAAAAAATTTGTACCACAAAATAGTAATTTTTAAAACTTTTATTTCCCCAAATCCTCACAAGCCCTACATCTAACAGAGGGTTAATATCCAAAATATAGAAAGAACTCAAGAAATTAAACTCTAAGAAACCAAATAATCCAAATAAAAAATGGGGCACAGAGCTAAACAGAATTAATAACAGAGGAATCTCAATGGCCAAGAAGCACTTAAAGAAATGTTCAATATCCTTAGTCATCAGGGAAAGGCAAGCCAAAAGATCCTGAGATTCCATCTTATACCTGTCAGAATGACTAAGATTTTAAAAAAAAATCAATAGCCAGCACATTGCTGGCTATTGGTGGTGAGATTACAAACTGGTACAACCACTCTGGAAATCAACCAGGCATATTCTCAGAAAATCGGAAATATTTCTACCTGAAGACCCAGCTATACAACTCCTGGGCACATACCCAAAAGGTGCTCTACCATATGACAAGGACACATCCTCCACTATGTTCATATCAGTTTTATTCATAATAGCCAGAAGCTGGAAACAACTCAAATGTCCCTCAGTTGAACAATGGATACAGAAAATGTTCATTTACACAATGGAATGCTTTCCAGCTATTAAAAACAAAGGCATCATGAATTTTGCAGGCAAATGGATGCAATTACAAAATATCATTCTGAACAAGGTAACCCACACTCAAAACAACATGTATGGTATGTACTCACTGATAAGTGGATATTAGCCTTAAATACCCATGATAAGTCCCTACAGACTCAAAGAAGTTAAACAGGAAGGAAGGCCCAAACAAAGATGCTTGAATCCCACTTAGAAGGGGAAACAAAATAGTCACAAGAGACAGAGAGGGGGAGGGAACTGGGTGGTAGAGAGGAAGAGAAAGGGAATGGGGAGGCAGGTATGTAGAGAGATGGGAGAGAGACCCAGAGGGCCTAGAGAATGAATGGAAATTTGCAGCTGCCTGGGGTCACAGTGGGGGAAGGGAGACTCTCTAGGAACTCCCAGAGACTAGGGACAGGGAGTGGACCCTCCCAGGAGTCAATGCGGGTGACCTTAGCTAAGATGCCAAACAGTGGAGAGACATGGCACATGAAGAGGTCACCTCCTGTAGCCAGGCAGGACTCCCATTGGAGGGATGACACCAACCCCACCCACAAAACTTTCAACCCAAAATTTGTCCTATCTAAAAGAAATGCAGGGATGGAGCAGAGACAGGAAAGGCCAACCAATAAACCATCCCAAATTGAAACCCATCCCATGGGCAAGTACCAATACCTGACATTAATTAGTGATACTCCGTTATGCTTGCAGATAGGAGCCTAGCATAACAGTCCTCTGAAAGGCTTCCAGGAGTAGACTGGAACAGATGCAGATACCCACAGCCAAACATTGGACAGAGGTCAGGGACACTTATGGAAGACTTGGGGGAAAGAATGAAGGCCCTGAAGAAGGGAATCCTACAGAAATAGAGTCAACTAACCTGGACCCTTGGGAGCTCTCAGAGACTGAGTCACCAACCAAAGAACATACAGGGACTGGATCCAGGCCCCCGGCACATATGTAGCAGACATGCAGCTCAGTCTCCATGGCTGCCTTATCTGGTCACAGTGGGAGAAGATGAGTCTAATTGACAGAGACTTGATGTGCCAGGGTGAGGAGATACCCACGGGTGTGGCACCCCCCCCTCAGAGGAGAAGGAGAGGAGGAATGGGGAAGGGATTTTGGAGGGAAAGACTGGGAGGGGTAGCATAGTTTGGGATGCAAATAAATAAATAAATAATAAATAATAATAAAACTTTTAGCTCAGAAGCTACATGAAAACAATCAAACATTCAGTAAGGAGTGTTTGACCCATGCTAAAGAGTAAAGCTTTACTATAGAAAATACAATGATTCTGTATGACTAAGAATGAAAATAAGTTATGAAACAATGTATATATTATCATATCATTCCAAGTATGTGCTGCTCAAGGGCACAGGTTGGAGATATGAGCAAGCTAGCACTTAGCTATGGGTAGCAGTGCAAATTGAGAACCTTAGTGAAAGCTGAGGTTTCCTGCACATCTTTCTTCTTTCATATTAGGATCCTGCCATAGGCCTGCCATAACATGATGCCCAGCCTAGCCTGCTACAAGGATGTGAAACATAGGAGAGCTAAGCTTTGAGGTTAAGGCTATCATAGGCTAACAGTGTCCTGGTGAGTGAGTGACCCTTGCTGAGATCACCAATTAGAAGTTGGGGCTGGTTTGTAACATGAAGTTTTGGCGTAGCTTATTGTACAGGAATGTTGAGACAAACAGTTTGAGTGATTTATCAACATCTGTAGGTTAAATATGATCTATGATATGCAGGGAGACAGAGGTGAGAAATCATGTGTTTAGTACAAGAGAAATTAGTTCAGGGTAGATGATTAGACTCTATTATATCTCTAGAGTAGGAAAACGCCCTAGTCTTTGTATCTGGTCCCTATGGCTATCTCTGTGCTTATACCCCTCCCTTTTTTTTTTTTATTAGATATTTACTTTATTTACATTTCAAATGTCCCCTTTCCTGGTTTCCCCTCCGGAAACCTCTTATCCCCTTCCCCCTCCCCCTGCTCACCAACCCACTCACACCTGCTTCCTGGCCCTGGCACCACCCTACACTGGGGCATAGAGCCATCACAGAAACAAGGGCCTCTCATCCCATTGATGACCAACTAGACCATCCTCTGCTACATATGCAGCTGGAGCCTTGAGTCCCACCACATGTTTTCTTTGGTTGGTGATTTAGTCCCCAGGAGCTCTTGGGGTACTGGTTAGTTTATATTGTTGTTCTTCCTATAGGGCTGCTAGCCCCTTCAGCTCCTTAGGTCCTTTCTCTAGCTCCTTCATTTGGGACCCTGTGCTCAGTCCAATGGTAGATTGCAAGGATTCACCTCTGTATTTGTCAGGCACTGGTGGAGCCTCTCCAGAGACAGCTATAACAGGTTTCTGTTAGTAAGCACTTGTTGGCATCCACAAAAGTATTTGGGTTTGGTGGTTGTATGTGGGATGTTTATTTACCTCTTTAATGAACAGAACACAATATTGATCTCAAGAATATGCTTTGTCAGGGAAAGCTTATGCTTACTTCTAATTCTCTTTGTTGAAGAAGTTTGCACCATGGGAGTGTCCCAGGAGTTTAGGCAGTCATCTTCAGTACTAGCTTCTGGGTACTAATTTAGAATTTGAGTCCCAAATCCCTGATAGTTTTAGAAAATCTTTCTGCCCAAGAATTAGGGACCCTTATTTAATAACTATTCTTGGACTTTTAACAAATACCTCTAAGTTTTCAAAATGGCATATTCTTCGATGGTCTCTGACCCTAACCTGTAATGAGTAGTAGTCAGGAATGGTGTCTTTTATTATTTGGTTTCCAAATGTGTGTGTCAGGTCAGACAAAGCTGCTAAGTATATGCAATAAATTCACAACTTGAGACTGCGCTGGTACAAATGGAATTATTTCCTTCTTTGCTGAATTCTTTTCCATCTAGAATCCCCATGCAGGTAAGGGAGTCTAATACTTCTGAATTCTGAGCAGAAGTAACTTTAAACCCTTCACTTTTACATAGCATTTTACAAAGCTCCTTTACATAGAGTACCCCACCCGTTCTCATGGTAATCCCAAGGCATACATAAGTATTCACATATTGAGTAAGGAAAAATCTATAAGAGAGAGTGACTTATTCCTGGTTCAAGTTCATTAAGTAGAAGAAATTGTACGTGGTACCCATGTCTTTGATTTAAAGCCCATGCTCCTCTTTGAGACAGCACAACTTTCTTTCTGAGTGCTTCTTCTTGGGTTAGCTATTTATGATTGATTTGACCAATTTTCTCTCCCTAAAGCCAAGAAACTGGTTCCTTCAGAGCGTTGCCTGTTGTTTCCAGAAAGCTAGCTGCAGAGCCAAGTGGAAGATTGCTGCCTGTTAGGCAGTCATTGAGAACATTTGTAAAATCCTTGAGCTATCTATGCTTTGTATGCACTACAGTAGTGTGGCACAGGTCTGTTTTGTTGGATGTGCCCTAACTAAATTACAGGATGGTACTAGATTCTTCTCTTTCCTGCTTCTTTTTCTGTTCTATGCTTCTTCTCGTAATCACACTTTTAATTCCCAAGGACTTTGTCCCCCTTTCCTGTTGTCTCACCCTCATTTTTGAATGGTGGCATCTAATCACATGTTAAGCCTGGTGAGTAATATCATCAGTGTAACTTCCTGTTCTCTTCCATAAAACCCGACTCATTGAGCAATTGTGGGAATTGTGATTTTTTCTCCATCTCCAGTGCCCCTTTTTATTGGACACTGTGCCTCAGGTTAAGCTTTGGAAGAGGACATGGGACACTTCCATGTCTATACAAATCTTCAGTAGAAGCTCTGACATAAGTACCATTAGGGAGTGTTTACTTTTAATCTTGGCCTCAGAGGCTTTAGTCTGTAATTTCACTTTATGATTATAAGCCTTTAGAGAGGCAACATCATGGTGGTAGAAACATATGGTAGATGCTACTCACTTCATGAAAGACAAGGAGAGAGGGGAGGGAAGGCTGGAGGAATTCATATGCTGCCTTACATTTCCTGGCCTCCTAGGATTTCCTTTGAGATATTGGTGAAAGCTTACATATTACAGCAACTGTAATATTCTTTATGCTCACAAAACCAGCACATTGTGAAGGAGTTGATGCTCAACTAGTTTGAGCAGTAGCCAGGTCTGCTTGGACAATTGGCAATAATGTTCTCTGTGTATCTGGATAGCTGAAAGCAGGGAAACACTTAGTCAGTCATGTGTGGGCAGGGAGCCCTGGAATTGTCTTCTTAAAGTAGAATCCTTCAGATGAGCTTAAACTATATTCTATTGAGTCTGTGATGGAAGAATCTAGCCAACTAACACACTCGAGGTATCTTTTTTATCATCCTGGTACAAAGCACTCATCGTCTTTTAAATGACTGTGATCTCTTAAGCAGCCAAACTTTTCTGGACTCCAACTTTGCATACTCTACTTCTGGGCAAATTGCAAGTTTGCAAACCTTTCCACTTGGCTTTTTGCTCACAGTTTTAACTTAAACTTTATGAAAAGCAGCCAGCAGTATCCATCTGACAGCCTAAATATTGGATGAACTTAAGATTTCCTCTACCAGTTTAATTAGTCCATCAACTTTAAAGTTAGTTTCCCAGAAAATCTTCAACAGGAACAAAATACAGACAACAGTTTAACCAGATTAAAGCATTAATGGACTTTAGCCCAGTTTCTCGACAGAGTTCTATTCTCATCTGGATTCATGAATATAGACTTTGTTTTTTAGGTTTTTTTTGTTTTTAATTGGATATTTTATTTGTTTACATTTCAAATGTTATCCCCTTTCCCTCTTTCCCCTCTGCCAACCCTCTATCCCATCCTCCCTTACGCTGCTTCTATGAGGATGCTCCTCCACCTATCCACCCACTCCTGCCTCACTGTCCTAGCATTCCTCTACATTAGGGCATCAAACCTTAATAGGACCAAGAGCCTCCCTTCCAACTGATGCCATATAATGTCCCTTCATATCCTTCAGTCCTTCCCGTAATTTCTCCATTTGGGTCCCTGCGCTCAGTCTGATGGTTGGCTGTGAGCATCCACCTCTGTATTGGTGAGGATCTGGCAGGGCCTCCCAGGAGACATCCATATCAGGCTCTTTTCAGCATGCACTTCTTGGCATTCACAATATTGTCTGGATTTGGTGTCTGCATGTGGTATAGATCCCCAGGTGGGGCAGTCTCTGGATGGCCTTTCTTTCAGTCTCTGTTCTACTCTTTGTTCCTGTATTTCCTTTAGATAGGAACAATTCTGGGTTAAAATTTTGGAGATGGGTTGGTGGTCCTATCCTTAAACCTGGAGCCATGTGTAACCTCTGGATATAGTCTTTACAGGTTCTCTCTCCTCTTTGTTGGGTATTTTAGCTACCATCAAAATGGCAACCAACAGATTGGGAAAAGATCTTTAGCAATCCTACATCTGATAGAGGGCTAATATCTCATATACACAAAGAACTCAAGAAGTTAGGCTCCAAAGAACCAAATAAACTTATCAAAAATGGGGAACAGAGTTAAACAGAGAATTCTCAACTGAAGATACTTGAGTGGCCAAGAAGCACCTAAAGAAATGTTCAGCATCTTTAGTCATCTGGGAAATGCAAATAAAAAAGACCAGCTTGCAACCCCACTAAGAATGGAGGAGTGTTCCTCTTTCTCTACATCCTTGACAGCATCTGCTTTCACCTGAGTTTTTGATATTAACCATTTTGACTGGTGTAAAGTGGAATCTCAGGGTTGTTTTGATTTGCATTTCCCTGATGACTAAGAATGTTGAACATTTCTTTAGGTGCTTCTCAGTCCTTCGAGTTTCCTCGGTTGCGAACACTCAGCCAGAAACTGAAAACAACCCAGATGTCCTTCAACAGAGGAATGGATACAGAAGATGTGATACATTTATACAATGGAGTACTACTTAGCTATTAAAAGCAATGACATAAGATAATTTTCAGACAAATAGATGGATCTAGAAAATATCAGCCTGGGTGAGGTAACTCAGTCAAACACACATGGTATGTACTCTTTGATAAGTAGATACCAGGCAAAGAACCTGGAATACCCATGATTCAACTCATAGACCACATGAAGATCAAGAGGAAGGAAGACCAAAGAGTGAAAGTTTCAGTCCTATTTGGAAGGGGGAACAATATAATCAAGGGAAGTAAAGGGTGGGAGGGACTTGGGAGGAAGCCAGGAGGGAGGAAAAAAAGGGGCAGAATCTGGTATGGTAGGAGATGGAAGAGATGTACAGAGGGTCAGGAAATTGAACAGAGATGTGTAACAAAGGGGGATGGGGAACTGGGGGTAGCAACCAGAAACTCCCAGATGCCAGAAAAGCAAGACCCCCCCCAGGACCCCAAGGTGAGTATAGATGAGTATAGTATTTACTGTCCATGTTCCTGTTCCCAGTGGCATTCTGATTTCCTAAGAACTCCTAAGAATCAATTAAACTCAATTTTCTTATTCAGCAACTTTAAACTTTTCTAACATCCACCTGCAAACTGGTTAAAGGCTTATGAATGGCAGGATCATGGCAATAGCCTCAAGTATTAAGTTTTGATGTCAGTCAGCGGACACCATCAATGTGACAAAGATGCCTGACATACACAGCTTTAGGGAAGAAGTGCTTGCTTTGGTCATGGTTGCAATGATTAAATAGTTTTTGGCTCTAGCCATAGCAGCAAGGTAGTAAAGTCACTCACCTCATGGCAAATGAGGTGGGGTTGGAGAGGGGAGACACACAGATACAGAGAGAGACAGAGACATAGAGAGACAGAGATACAGAGAGACAAAGAAAGATGGAGACAGAGAGATAAGGACAGAGACAGAAACAGAGAGAGACAGGAAGACAGAGACAGAGGCAGAGACAGACAGAGATAGAAAGACAGACAGATAGAGACAGAGATACAGAGACAGAATGACAGAGAAACACAGAGAAAGACAGAGACAGAGAAACAGGAAGAGAGAGACAGAGACAGAGAGATAGAAAGACAGACAGATAGAGACAGAGATACAGAGACAGAATGACAGAGAAACACAGAGAAAGACAGAGACAGAGAAACAGGAAGAGAGAGACAGAGACAGAGAGATAGAAAGACACAGAGAGACAAAACCACAGACAGACAGAGAGAGACAGAGACAAAGAGACAGAGAAAGACAAAGAGACTAGATGCTTATCCTGGTCGTTCTGCTGTCCCCTTTTGTTCTATTAGTCCCCCTACCTATAAAGTGGTGATTTTGAAATCACCCATTTTGAGTGATTCCTGAGTCAATTTTTTTTTAATTTTTAATATTTTTATTACATATTTTCCTCAATTACATTTCCAATGCTATCCCAAAAGTCCCCCATAGCGCCCCCCACTTCCCTACCCACCCATTCCCATTCTTTTGGCCCTGGCATTCCCCTATATTGGAGCATATAAAGTTTGCAAGTCCAATGGGCCTCTCTTTCCATTGATGGCCGACTAGGCCATCTTTCGATACATATGCAGCTAGAGACAAGAGCTCCGGGGTTCTGGTTAGTACATCATGTTGTTCCAACAATAGGGTTGCAGATCCCTTTAGCTCCTTGGGTACTTTCTCTAGCTTCTCCATTGGGAGCCCTGTGATACATCCAATAGCTGACTGTGAACATCCACTCCTGTGTTTGCTAGGCCCCGGCATCGTCTCACAAGAGACAGCTATATTTGGGTCCTTTCAGCAAAATCTTGCTAGTGTATGCAATGGTGTCAGCGTTTTTTTCCATCAAATTTCAGCAAAATTTTAATTTGAATTGACTTGATGGCAAAAAATACTGAACATTTTTCAAATATTTATTCACTACTTGAATTTCTTCTTCTGAGAACCATTCACTCAATTAATGAGCATTTTCTTTCTTTTTTATTAATTAATTATTTTATTTATTTACAACCTAAATGTTGGCCCCGTTCCTGTTCTTCTCACAGAGATTTTCCTTCCTTCTTTCCCCTTCACCTCTGAGAAGATATACCCCACTCTGGGATATCAAGTTTCTACAGGATTAGGTACATCTTTTCCCACAGAGGCTAGACAAAACAGTACCAATGTGTTCAAGGATATTTTTCTCTTTCTCTTCTATTACCTTAAGAATATTTGGTTTTATGTTGAGATCCTTGATCCACTTGGATTTGAGCTTTGTGCAGGGTTATAAATGTGGATCAATTTGCATTCTTCTCCATGCAGATCACTAGATAGAACAGCACCATTTGTTGAAGACACTTTATTTTTTCCATTGTATGGTTTTGACTTTTTTTTTTTTTATTGGATGTTTTCTTTATTTACATTTCAAATGTTATCCCCTTTCCTGGTTTCCCTCCCTCCTGGAAACATCCTATCACATCCTCCCTCCTCCTGCTTTTATGAAGGTGATCCTCCACCCACCCACCCACTCCCACCTCCTTGCCCTCAATTCCCCTACACTGGGGCATCTATCAAACCTTCATAGGACCTAGGACCTCTCCTTCCATTGATGCATGACAAGGCCATCCTCTGCTACATATGCAGCTGGAGTCATGTGTACTCCTTGGTTGATGGCTTAGTCCCTGGGAGTTCTGGGGGTTCTGTTTGGTTGATATTGTTGTTCTTCCTAAGGGGTTGCAATCCCCTTTAACTCCTTCAGTCCCTTCTCTAACTTCTCTATTAGGCTCATCAGGGACCCTGCCCTCAGACCAATGATTGGCTGATAACATCTGCCTCTGTATTTATAAGGCTCTGGCAGGGCCTCTCAGGAGACATCCATATCAGGTTCCTTTCAACATACACTTCTTGGCATCCACAATATTGTCTTGGTTTGGTGTCTGCATGTGGGATGACTCCTGAGGAGGGACAGACTCTGGGTGGCCTTTCCTTCAGTCTCTGCTCTACACTTTATCTCCATATTTGTTCCTGTGAGTATTATGTTCTCCTTCTAAGAAGGACCAAAATCCACACTTTTGTCTTCCTTCTTACTGAACTTCATTTGGTCTGTGAATTGTATCCTGGTTATTTGGAGCTTTTGGGCTAGCATTCACTTATCAGTGAATGAATACCTTGTGTGTTCTTTTGAGATTGTAATACCTCAGGATGATATCCTCTAGATTCACCCATTTGTTGCCACGGACCAGGCCTAGTCGGCCCCTCTCAATCTGTGGGAATCAGGGGTTTTGGCAGATGGGCATAGAGTTGGCGGGAATTGACAGACAGACTCAGACACTAGAATGTGCTGGATCTGAATGTAATTTGTCAAATCAAGCATCAAACTTTTTATATAGAAGAAAATAGGGAAGTAAGGTGACACACCGGCAAGGTACAGTGAGGTTACTGGATTCTTACACAAAACAGAGGAATGCAAACACGGAAGGACTGGCAGGAACCAACTGGGATAAAATTCAATGTTAACAACCTGGAACAAAAACAACTCCACCTAAGGTCCACTTAATCTTAGAAGCCAGGGGCAAGGGCTTTGTGCCCTTGCCATAGTTCCTATTCTAGTCTATTGTATAGTCCACCTTCCCCCTAGGCCATTGTAAATACTTGTATATGGGTGTAACTCAGCTATCTATAGTTCTAATTATCTACTCCGGTTCCTCCTTTGGTCACAAACTTCCTTCTTCCTAGATAATGGTAAACTTCTGTGTAGGGCAGTGACTTAGCTATCCATGCCCAGGGTCAAATCAAGGACTGCCTAGAATCTAACTTAGCTATATGTCAAAAAATCAATCCTTAGGAGCACTTGTAATAAAGCAATATTAAGTGAAAGCACACAGATCCATTTACCAACTAAAGCAAGGACATTGGAGCATTCTTTATACAGGATGCCATGATTCCAGAAGACTAAGTTTCCGTGAACTTTTCACCTCTGGACAGTTCCCAGGTTTTCGGGGCCTGTCGCACTTGTCACTACTGGAGTGGATGTAGCAATTTGTCTAAGAATTTCATAAATTCATTGTTTTTAATAGTTGTGTAGTACTCCAATGTACCACATTTTCTGTATCCATTCCTCTGTTGAGGGACATCTGGGTTCTTTCCAGCTTCTGGCTATTATAAATAAGGCTGCTATGAACATAGTGGAGCATGTGTCCTTCTTACCGGTTGGAGCATCTTCTGGATATATGCTCAGGAGTGGTATAGTTGGGTCCTCAGGTGATACTATGTCCAATTTTCTGAGGAACCACCAAACTGATTTCCAAAGGGGTTGTACCAGCTTGCAATCACACCAGCCATGGAGGAGTGTTCCTCTTTCTCTACATCGTCACCATCACCAACATCTGTTGTTGAAAGAAAATGAAATTTAAGACCTGTGATTCATGTAACTCATGTCAATTAGCCCAAAGAGTTGTTTGTGAGCTTTGAAACCTGGGTCTGAGAACAGTGTGGAGCAGGCCAGGACATGCCCAGGCAGGCTCGTTGTTAAGGCATTCCTGAGGCTTCTTGGCCATAAAGATAAAAAGAGTGCAAAGACATGTCCAGACATGTCCAGGCTACCTTGGCTGAGACAGCTGCCATCTGGCCAGACTCCACCCTATCTCCAGCCCTTCTGACATGGGTTAAATGTTAACCTGATGCTCTGCTGTTACCTCGATCTGCATGTACAGTTTGCTGATGTTTAAATGAACCAATTGTGTGAAACCACACCAATTCCTCCCCCAACCCCAGACCCTTTTCTATAAAAACCCCTAGCTTTCGAGCCTTGTGGCCTACAACCGCTGTCTCCTGTGTGAGATACATGTTGGCCTGGAGCTCCTTCATTAAACTACCACATGTATTTACATGAAGATGGTCTCTTGTGATTCTTTGGGTGCACACTAACCCGGGATACAAGTGGAGGTTTCCCCACTAGGTTCTTTTTTTGTCACCTGAATTTTTGATCTTAGCCATTCTGATTCGTGTGAGGAGGAATCTCAGGGTTGTTTTGATTTGCATTTCCTTGATGACTACGGATGTTGAACATTTCTTTAGGTGCTTCTCAGTCATTTGAGTTTCCTCAGTTGAAAATTCTCTGTTTCACTCTGTTCCCCATTTTTTGATAGGTTTATTTGGTTGTTTGGAGTCTATCTTCTTGAGTTCTTTGTATATGTTGGATATTAGCCTTCTATCGGATGTAGGATTTGTAAAGATCTTTTCCCAATTTGTTGGTTGCCTTTTGTATTGTTGACAGTCCTTTGCCTTACAGAAGCTTTGAAATTGTATGAGGCCCCATTTGTTGATTCTTGATCTTACAGCACAAGCCATTTATGTTCTGTTAGGAATTTTTCCTCTGTGCCAATATGTTGGAGGCTCTTCCTTACTTTATCCTCTATAAGTTTCAGTGTCTCTGGTTTTATGTTGAGGTCCTTGATCCACTTGGACTTGAGGTTTGTACAAGGAGATAAGAATGGGCCAATTTGCCTTCTTCTATGTGCTGACTGCCAGTTGAACCAGCACCATTTGTTAAAGGTGCTGTCTTTCCCCCACTGGATGGTTTTAGCTCCTTTGTGTTAGAGTTTTCCTTCTAGTATCTTCTGTAGGGTTGGATTAGTCAAAAGATATTGTTTGGATTTGGTTTTGTCATGGAATATCTTTGTTTCTCCATCTATGGTGATTAAGAGTTTTGTTGGGTATAGTAGTCTGGGATGACATCTGTGGTCTCTTAGGGTCTGCAAGACATTGGTCCAGGATTTTCTGGCTTTTGTCTTTGTTGAGAAGTCAGGTGTAATTTTGATAGGTCTGCCTTTATATGTTACTTGACATTTTTTCCCTTGCCCTTTTTAATATTCTTTTTTTTTCTTTACATTTAGTGTTTTGATTATTATGTGGCAGGAAGATTTTCTTTGTTGGTCCAATCTGATTGCTCTTCTGTATCTTATGCACACTTATGGCATCTCTTTTTTTTACATTAGGAAAGTTTTCTTCTATGATATTGTGGAAGATGTTTTCTGGTCCTTTGAAATGGGAATATTTACAATATTATATTCCTATTATTCTTAGTCTTAGAACCTTCTCCAAATTGACCATATAACCTGATACAAAAGAAGCCTCTGCAGATACAAGAAGATCAAAATAACCCTTACAACACTGATATAGCTATCTCTTGTGAGACTATGCCAGTGTCTGGCAAATACAGAAGTGGATGCTCACAGTCATCTATAGCATGGAACACAGGGCCCCCAGTGGAGGAGCTAGAGAAAGTACCAAGGAGCTGAAGGGGTCTGCAACCCTATAGGTGGAACAACAATATGAACTAATCAGAACCCCCAGAGCTCATGTCTCTAGCTGCATATGTAGCAGAAGATGGCCTAGTCAGCCATCCTTGGGAAGAGAGGTCCCTTGGTCTTGCAAACTTTATATGCCCCAGTACAAGGGAATGCCAGGGCCAAGAAGTGGGAGTGAGTGTGTAGGGGAGCAGGGCAGGGGAGGGTATAGGGGACTTTTGGGATAGCATTTGAAATGCAAATGAAAAATTTAATAAAAAATTTTTAAAAGACAAAAGAAAATTCTCTAAAAATTAAAAAAAAAAAAAAAAAAGAAAAAAAATAACCCTTACATTCTACCAGATCACCACCAACTAATGCTGGACTTTTACAGCAACAGAAACAACAGAAAGCCTGCATAGTCATGGAAACTGAACAACTCTATACTCAGTGATAACTTGGTCACAGAAGAAATTTAGAAAGAAATTAAAGACTTTCTAGAATTTAATGAAAATGAAGGCACAACAAACCCAACCTTATGGGACACTCAGGGTGGAAACTGTGGAAACAGGATGAGAGAGAGAGAGAGAGAGAGAGAGAATATGAATGTTGGGTGATTCCACACCCTCTGCCACACCTCAGCTTCATGTCTTGATCTATATGACAAGAACTTCAAGCCTCTGAAGAAAGAAACTGAAGATCTTAGAAGATGGAAAGATCTCCCATGCTCATGGGAGGACTAATATATGCATTATATAATATTATATTAATATATGCATTATCCATGCTCATGCAGGATTAAAATAGTAAAAATGGCCATCTTGCTGAAAGTAATCTACAGATTCAATGCAATCCCCATCAAAATTCCAATTCAATTCTTCAGAGAGTTAGAAAGAGCAATTTGCAAATTCATTTGGAATAACAAAAACCCCAGGGTTGTGAATACTATTCTCAACAATAAAAGAACTTCTGGGGCATTCACTCTCTCTGACTTCAAGCTGTATTACAGAGGAATAGTGATAAAAAAAATGCATGGTATTTGTACAGAGACAGGCAGGAAGATCAATGGAATAGAATTGAAGACCCAGAAATGAACCCATACACATATGGTCACTTGATCTTTGACAAAGGAGCTAAAACCATCCAGTGGAAAAAAAGACAACATTTTTTTTTCCTTTTCATATTTTTATTTTTTTTTTTTTTTACTTATTTACTTTACATTTTGCTCAACTGCCTCCTCCCAATCAACCCCTTCCACAGTTCTTCTTCTATTCCCTTCTCTTCTGAGCAGTTGGGGCTCCTCTGCATATCCCTCCAACCTGAAACTTCAAGTCTCTGTGAGATTAGGCAATTCGTCTCCCCACTGAAGCCAGACAAAGCAGCCCATGTAGAAGAACATATCCCATGGATAGGCAACAGCTTTTGGGACAGTCTCCCTCAACCCCCGCTACAGTTAACTACCACTAGGCCCTGAAAGGACGGCATTTATAACAAATAGTACTGGTTCAACTGTTAGTCAGCGTGTAGAAGAATGCAAATCTACCCATTCTTATCTTCATGTACAAAGCTCAAGTTCAAGTGGATCAAAGACCTCATAAAACCAGATACAGTGAAACTTATAGAATGTTTTAAGTACATGATAATGTAGTCTACAAATATAGTTTGAATTCTTCCTTAAGTATATTTATCTATTCTCCCATTATTTTGTTGCTCTAGTTAAGACTTTGAGTACTGAACTGGACAAGAGAGAAGGGAGTATTCTTGCCTAATTTCTGATTTTAAAGAAAATGATTTCAGTTTTTGCCTATTTGTTTTAGTGCTGGCTATTGGTTTATCATATGTAGGCTTTATTATATTGAGATACATTCCATTTATTACTTTCTGTTTGGAGATTGTTTTTTTGTTTTGTTTTGTTTGGTTTGGATTTTTTATAAGGAAAAGATGTTGAGCTTGGCCAATGTCCTTTACTTCATCTATGGAGATGATCATGTGAATTCTGTACTAGATGTTTATACATTGTGTCACATGCATCAATTTGTACTACTGAACCATTCTTACATTTCTAGGATAAAGCCTCCTTGTGCTGACAGTGTCTTCTTAGTATTTCTTAATCCTATTTGCATTCTTATTCTGTAATTCTGTTCAAAAAAGATGTTTGTTATTTTCGTGTTTGTTTGTTTGTTGTATCTGTATACAGTTTTGGTATCATTGAAATACTGGTTTTATAGAATTACTTTGACAGTATGTCTTATATTTCTATTCTGCTGTATCATTTGAGGGGTAACTTTTTTTGCTTTCCTTGATGTGGCACAATTCTGCAGAGAATCCATATGGGAGTGGCCACCTCTTCAAGGAGAGACTTTTTATTACTATTTCAATTTTTTTTGATTGATATGGATTTGCTTAGGTGTTTATATCTTCTTGGTTCAGTTTGGTAGGTAATGGGAACTAATTGACTTATTCCAGAATAAAAGTTTTGAAAATATTCTCTAGTGGTATTCTGGATATCATTAAGATTTCCCTTTCATCTTTGCATGTCCTCATTTGGACATTTTCTTCCTTTTGGTTAGTTTGTCTAGAGGTTTGGCAACTCTGGCAGCTAATTTTGGGTTGCATTGAATATGAAGATTGCTTTTGGTAAGATGGTCATTTTTGCTATGTTAATTCTATGGACCCATAAGCAAGGGAGTTTTTTCTATCTTCTGATATCTTCTTCAAATTCTTTCTTCACAGACTTGAAGTTCTTGTCAAATGTCTTTAAGTTGCTTGATTAGAGTTATATCAAGATATTTTATACTACTTGTGATTATTATAAAGAATATCATTTCCCTAATTTCTTTCTTAACCTATTTATTACTTGTATAAAGGGATGCTACTGATTTTTTTTTTTAGATAATTTTGTATCCACCCACTTTGCTGAAGGTTTTTTACCAGCTGTAGCAGTTCTTTCATAGAATTTTTGCAGTCACTTATGTATACTATCAAAAACCCAAAAGTTATATATGTATTCTAACATTGCAAAAAACAAAAAACAAAAACCCAGGATTCCTAAAACAGTGTTGTGCAGTAAAAGATCTTCTGGAAGTAGCACCCAAAAATCCAGGATTCCTAAAACAGTGCTGTGCAGTAAAAGATCTTCTGGAAGTAGCACCATCCTTTATTTCACATGGTGTTACAGAGCAATAGTTACAAAAAACATGTGGAGTTGGCATAAATACAGACAGATTGACCTAGAAGTAAACCCACAAATCTTCAGACACTTGATTTTTGACAAAGAAGCCAAAACAATACAATGGAAAAAGGGAAGCATCTTCAAGAGGTTGTGCTGGTCTGATTGGATGTCAGCATGTAGAAGAATATGAAGAAATCCATATCTACCTCCCTGTGCAAAACTCAAGTATACCTGGATCAAAGACCTCAACAAAAAATTGGATACACTAAAACTAAGTAGGGAATAGTCTTTGATGCATTGTCATAGGAGACAATTTACTGAATGGAACATCAACAACTCAGGAGCTACATTCAATAATTGATGAATGGGACTTCATGAAACAGAAAAACTTCTGTAATGCAAAGGAAATGATAAAAAAGGCAAAATGGCAGCCTACCCAATGGGAAAAGATCTTCACCAACACTACATCTGCCAGAGGGCTGCTATACAAATATATAAAGAACTCAAGAAATTAGAGATCAATAAACTAAATAACCCAGTTTAAAAATGGTATATAGAGATAAACAAAAAAATTTCAACAGAAGAATCTCTAGTAGCTCAAAGAACTTAAAGAAATGTTCAATATGCTGAGTCATCAGGGAGATTCAAACCAAAACAACTCTGAAATTCTATCTTAAACCCCTTAGAATAACTAAGATCAAAACTCAACTGACAGTTCATGCTAGTGAAGATGTGGAGTAAGGAGAACATTTCTCATCCAATGCTGATGGGAGGGGTAACTTGTATATCTACTTTGGAAATCAATGTGGCAAGTTCTCAGAAAATTGGGAGTAGTTCTACTTCAAGACTCAGCTATACCACTCCTGGGAATATACCCCAAAATGATCATACCACAAGGACACTTGCTTAACTATAGTCATAACAGCTTTATTCATAATATCCAGAAACTGGAAATAACCCAGATGTCCCTCATCTGACAAATAGAGATGTGGTACATTTACACAATGGGGTATTACTTTGCAATTGAAAATTTCAGGCAAATGGATGGAACTAGAAAATATCCAGAGTAAGGTAACACAGACACAGAAAGATAAACATGTGTACGTACTCACTTATAAGTGAGTACCATACTGTAACCATACTGGAATAACCATACTGTAATATACAAACCTAAAGAAACTAAGTAACAAGGCAAGCACAAGTCAGGATGCTTGGGTCTCACTAAGAGGAAATAAAATAGATGTTAGGGTGGATGCATTAAGAAGACAGGCTGGAAGAGAGGAAAGGGAGGGAACAGTACTATTCAAATCTAGGGAGGAAAGAGGGAGAGAGAACTAGAATTAGTGGTAAGGCATCTCTGTGACAAACTAGAAACCTAAGACAATGGAAACTCCCAGGAATCTAGGGTGACTCATGCTAAGACTACTAGCAATAGAGAATATGTAACCTGAAACAGCCACCCCTTATAACCAGGCAAGACTTCCAATAGAGGGATGGGGATACCAACCAAGCTACAAAAACCTTCCATCTACAATTTGTCCTGCTTACAAGATGTGCAGGAATAAAGATTGATCAGAAATTGAGGGAATAGCCAGACAGTGACTAGCCCAACGTTGAGACCCATGCCAGGAGATATAGCCCACCGCTGATACTACTAGTGATATTTTGCTATACTTGCAGACAGAAGTTTATCATAACTGTCATCTGAGAGGCTTCACCCAGCACCAGATGGAAGCAGATGCAGAGACACACAGGCAAAGATAAGGTGGAGCCCAGGGAATCTTGTAGAAGAGAAGAGAGGTCAAGGATACAACAAGAAACCTACAGAACCAACTAACCTGGGCCCATAGGGGCTCACAGATACTGAACTACCAACCAGTAAGCAAGCTCTAGAACAAAAAAGAAGCTAATACATCCAAGAGGAGTAGATGGCAGGAAATAATCAAATTCAGGTGTGAAATCAACCAAGTAGAAACAAAAAGAACTATATAAAGAATCAACCAAACCAGGAGCTGGTTCTTTGAGACAATCAATGATATAGTTAAATCCTTAGCTAGATTAACCAGGGGTCAGAGAGACTATATCCCAACTAAAACAATTATAACTGTAAAGGGAGACATAACAACGGAAACTGAGGAAATTAAAAATATCATCAGATCCTACTACAAAGCCTATACTCAACACAACTGGAAAATCTGGATAAAATGGATATGGTATTATCTGTGGATCCAGCTATATCACTCCTTGGCATATACCCAAAAGATTATCCAACATATAACAAGGACACATGCTCCACTATGTTCATAGCAGCCCTATTTATAATAGCCAGAAGGTGGAAAGAACCCAGATGTCCTTCAACAGAGGAATAGATACAGATACAGAAAATATGGTACATTTACACAATAGAGTAATACTCAGCTATTAAAAACAATTAATTCATGAAATTCTTAGGCAATTGGATGGACTTCAAAAATATCATCCTAAGTGAGGTAACACAATCACAAAAGAACACACATAATATGCACTCACTGATAAGTGGACATTAGTCCAAAAACTCAAAATACCCAAGATACAATTCACAGACCACATGTAGCTCAATAAGAAAGAAGACCAAAGTGTGGGTGCTTTGGTCCTTCTTAGAAAGGGGAAGAAAATACTAAGAGGAGAAAACATGGCAAAAGTGTGGAGCAGACACTGAAGGAAAGGCCATTCAGAGAGTGCCCCACCTGGGGATCTGTCATGTAAAGGGTCACCAAACCCAGACACTATTGTGGATGCCAAGAAGTGCTTGTTGACAGGAGCCTGATATAGCTGTCTCCTGAGAGGCTCTGCCAGTGCCTGACAAATACAGAGGTGTGTGCTGTCAGCCAACCATTGGACAGAGCACAGGGATTCCAATGGAAGAGTTAGGGGAAGGACTGAAGTAGCTGAAGGTGTTTGCAACCTCATAGGAAGAACAACAATATCAACCAACCAGACTCCCCAGAGCTCCCAGGGACTAAACCACCAACCAAAGAGTACACATGGAATGACCCATGGCTCCCTTTGCATATGTTGCAGAGGATGGACATCAATGAGAGGAGAGGCCCTTGGTCCTGTGAATGCTTGATGTTCCAGTGTAGGGGAATGCAGGGCATGGTAGTGGGTGTGTGTGGGAGCACCCTCATAGAAGCAGGGGGAGGGGGTGGGATAGTGTGATAGGAAAGGAGATAACTTTTGAAAGGTGAATAAAGAAAATATCCAATAAAAGAAAAAGAAAAACAAGATAAATAAAACAACAACAAAAAAGCAAACATAAAAGAAGATGTGTAAGACACAAAGGAAACTAGACAAGCAACCTTGTCTATCTTTTCAAAGAACCACTATTTTGTTGCATCAAATCTCTGAATTGTTCTTTTAGTCTGCATAGACCCCATGTTTTACTATGTTTTGCCACCTACTGCTTTCGTTGTTGGTTTTAAGATTTTGGGGTCATAATTGGCTTATTTATTTAAGCTCTCTCTGATATTGAATGCAAATACTTAGCAATAAACTTTCTTTTCATAAATGTTTCATCATTATTCCAAAGATTCTGGTAACTTGTATTTGTGTTTTAGTCTAGGGGATTTAAAGTTAACTTCTTTAGTTCTTCAATGACCCACTTGCCAGTCAAGAATGTATTGTTCAGTTCCCACTTGTTTGTGTAGTGTCTGCAGCTTCTTTTAATACTAATTTCTGGTTGTATTCCACTATTATTTAATACAATACGAGATATTATTGAATTCTTTTCTATTTCATAAGACATGCTTTGTCACATATAATGGGGTCTAATTTAGAGAGGTTCTGTGCACCCTGAAAAGAATGTGTATTTTATATTTATTGGATAAAATACTCCATAGGTATTTGTTAAACCCATTTGATAGTATAATTTACCTCTGAAGTATCTGTGTTTGTTTTTACTGCATTGTCCTATTTAAAGATGACTATGTGGTATTAAAATCACAGACTATTACTGTATCAGTAACTGGTTGATGTTTTATATCTATAAGGGTCCTTTAAAACTGAATATTGAGACTTAACCATTAAATATATAGGTACTGTCTATTGTTATTTCTTTTTTTTCATGTGCCTCTGTATGTGGTACATATGTATGCATGTTTTATAACTGTATGTGGTACATATGTATGCATGTTTTATAACTGTAGGCTAAGGTTCATGGGGGGAGTCTCTTTTAGTCTTTCTTTACCTTATTCATTGAGCAAGGTCAACAGAACTCAGAATTTGCCTATATTCCTAGTCTAGCTAATCTGTTTTTTCCAAGGATCCCCTGTCCGACATATATTGCTAGAATTACAGATGCACTACCACACTTTCAGAACATTTATGTCGATTTCGAGAATCTGATCACTCTGGTCTGTCTACTGAGCCATCTCCCCAGCCATTGTTGTATCTTCTGGATTAATTTTTCTCCTAATTAATGTATACTGGCTGCCTTTATCTTTCCTAATTTTGATTTCAAATCTAGTTTACCATGTCAACATTTCTATGGCAGTTTATTTTCAGCCCCTGGTCACGTGATAGATTGCTCTCCATCCTTTGATCTCTGTCTCTTTGTGTCTTTACTGGGTGAGAAATGGTTCTTGAAACAATACATAGTTGGTTTAGGTTTTTAAATTTAGTCATGTGGTGGCACACGTCTTTAATCCCAGCACTCGGGAGGCAGAGGCAGGAGGATTTCTGAGTTCGAGGCCAGCCTGGTCTACAAAGTGAGTGCCAGGACAGACAAGGGCTACACAGAGAAACCCTGTCTCAAAAAACCAAAAAAACCCAAAAAACAAAAAAAATAAAAAATTTAGTCACTAGTGTGTTTCTTTATTTGTGAATGTTAGCCTTTTACATATAAGGTATATAGAACAGTGAGAGATATTTATTAACTCCTATAGTTTGATTGACTGTTTTTCTGATTGATCAGATTGTTTGTTCGTTCTTCTATATTTTTACTGGAGTTTTTCTAGCTTTATTGTTCTGGACATAATAACTTTTTCCTAATTTCCTTTGTTCTTCTAGTACTGTTATGGAATTTCTTCCTCCTCCTCCTCCTCCTCCTCCGCCTCCTCCTCCGCCTCCTCCTCCTTTTTTTGTGTTCTTACAATTGAGGCAGTTTTTTAAAATTTATTTTATTTATATGAGTACACTGTAGGTGTCTTCAGATACATCAGAAAAGGGCATCAGATCACATTACAGATGGTTGTGAGCCACCATGTGGTTGCTGGGAATTGAACTCAGGACCTCTGGAAGAGCAGTCAGTGCTCTTAGCCACTGAGCTATCTCTTCAGCCCTGAGACAGTTTTATATTCTTCCTTTGTGTATAGTATTCTTTTAATATAGTATTCTTCTGCCATGTTGGCATGCTATTCACAAACCTCCTTATTTTGTACGTGTTTTTTTTTTTTTTTTTTTTTTTTTTTTTTTTTTTTTTTTTTGCAGTGTTCTTGTTTCTCTATCACTTAAAAAAATAGCATTGCTAGATATAGCAATTTGGGTTTATAAGTATTTACTTTCAAGGTTTGATATTTCTTCCTTGATGCTTCTCTAGCCGAGTTGCTGATGAGAAATCCAATATAATTCCACTATGTATGTCTTTGAAGTTGAGTTTTCCCCCTCATTGTTTGTTTGTTTATTTATCTTTTTTTCTGAGACAGGGTTTCTCTATGTAGCCCTGGCTGTCCTGGTAGACACTCTGTAGATCAAGCTGGCCTTGAACTCAGAAGTTGGCCTGCCTCTGCCTCCCAAGTGCTGGGATTAAAGGTGTGCACCACCACTGCCCAGTTTATTTATCTATTTTAAAATTTCTTATAATTCAAGTGTTATCCCCTTATCCAGTTTCCTCCCTCCCAGGAAGCCCCTATCCCATCCCTTCCCCCTGCTTCTAGGAGGGTGTTCCTTCACCCATCCACCCACTCCCATCTCCCTGCCTTGCCATTCCTCTACACTGGGTCATCTATCAAGCCTTCATAGGAACAACGTCCTCTGCTCCCACTGATGACTGACAAGGCTACATATGTATCTGGAGTCATGTGTACTCCTTGGTTGGTGGCTTAGTCAGTGGGATCTCTGAGGGGTCTGGTTGGTTTATAATGTTGTTCTCCCTTTGGGGTTGCAAACCCCTTCAGCTCCTTCAGTCTTTCCCCTAACCTCTCAATTGGGGACCCTGTACTCAGTGCAATGGTTGGCTGCAAGCATTTGACTCTGTATTTGTAAAGCTCTGGCAGGGCCTCTGGAAACAGCGATATCAGGATCCTTTCAGCAAGCATTTCTTAGTATTCACAATAGTGTCTGAGTTTGGTGACAGTATCTTGGATGAATTCCCAGGTGGAAGAGTTTCTGGATGGCCTTTCCTTCAGTCTCTGATCTGCACTTTGTCTCTATATCTACTCCCATGAGTATTTTGTTCCCCCTTCCAAGAAGGACCAAAGTATCCACACTTATTCTTGAGCTTCATGTGGTCTGTGAATTGTATCTTGGGTATTTTGAATTTTGGGGCTAATATCCACTTATCAGTGAGTGCATACCATGTGTGTTCTTTTGTGATTAGGTTACCCCACTCAGGATGATATTTTCTAGTTCCACCCACTTGCCTAAGAATTTCATGAATTAATTGTTTTTAATAGCTAAGCAGTACTCCATTGTGTAAATGCACCACATTTTCTGTATCCATTCCTCGGTTGAAGGACATATGGGTTTTTTTTTGTATTTTTTTTTAATTTTTAATATTTTTATTACATATTTTCCTCAGTTACATTTCCAATGCTATCCCAAAAGTCCCCCATAGCGCCCCCCCACTTCCCTACCCACCCATTCCCATTCTTTTGGCCCTGGCATTCCCCTATATTGGGGCATATAAAGTTTGCAAGTCCAATGGGCCTCTCTTTCCAGTGATGGCCGACTAGGCCATCTTTCGATACATATGCAGCTAGAGACAAGAGCTCCGGGGTTCTGGTTAGTACATCATGTTGTTCCAACAATAGGGTTGCAGATCCCTTTAGCTCCTTGGGTACTTTCTCTAGCTTCTCCATTGGGAGCCCTGTGATACATCCAATAGCTGACTGTGAACATCCACTCCTGTGTTTGCTAGGCCCCAGCATCCTCTCACAAGAGACAGCTATATTTGGGTCCTTTCAGCAAAATCTTGCTAGTGTATGCAATGGTGTCAGCGTTTGGAAGCTGATTATGGGATGGATCCCTGGATACGGCAGTCTCTAAATGGTCCATCCTTTCATCACAGCTACGAACTTTGTCTCTGTAACTCCTTCCCTGGGTGTTTTGTTCCCAATTCTAAGAAGGTGCACAGTGTCCACACTTTGGTCTTCATTCTTCTTGAGTTTCATACGTTTAGCAAATTGTATCTTATATCTTGGGTATCCTAAGTTTTGGGCTAATATCCACTTATCAGTGAATACATATTGTGTGAGTTCTTTTGTGATTGTGTTACCTCACTCAAGATGATGCCCTCCAGGTCCATCCATTTGGCTAGGAATTTCATAAATTCATTCTTTTAAATAGCTGAGTAGTACTCCATTGTGTAAATGTACCACATTTTCTGTATCCATTCCTCTGTTGAGGGACATCTGGGTTCTTTCCAGCTTCTGGCTATTATAAATAGGGCTGCTATGAACATAGTGGAACAGGTGTCCTTTTTACGGTTGGGACATCTTCTGGATATATGCCCAGGAGAGGTATTGCTGGATCCTCCGGTAGTACTATGTCCAAATTTCTGAGGAACCGCCAGACTGATTTCCAGAGTGGTTGTACAAGCTTGCAATCCCACCAACAATGGAGGAGTTTTTCTCTTTCTACACATCCTCACCAGCATCTGCTGTCACCTGAATTTTTGATCTTAGCCATTCTGACTGGTGTGAGGTGGAATCTCAGGGTTGTTTTGATTTGCATTTCCCTGATGATTAAGGATGTTGAACATTTTTTCAGGTGCTTCTCTGCCATTCGGTATTCCTCAGGTGAGAATTCTTTGTTCAGTTCTGAGCCCCATTTTTTAATGGGGTTATTTGACTTTCTGGAGTCCACCTTCTTGAGTTCTTTATATATATTGGATATTAGTCCCTTATCTGATTTAGGATAGGTGAAGATCCTTTCCCAATCTGTTGGAGGTTTTTTTGTCTTATTGATGGTGTCTTTAGCTTTGCAGAAGCTTTGCAGTTTCATGAGGTCCCACTTGTCAATTCTCGATCTTACAGCACAAGCCATTACTGTTCTATTCAAGAATTTTTCCCCTGTGCCCATATCTTCAAGGCTTTTCCCCACTTTCTCCTCTATAAGTTTCAGTGTCTCTGGTTTTATGTGAAGTTACTTGATCCACTTAGACTTGACCTTAGTACAAGGAGATAGGAATGGATCGATTCACATTCTTCTACATGTTAACAACCAGTTGTGCCAGCACCATTTGTTGAAAATGCTGTCTTTCTTCCACTGGATGTTTTTAGCTCCCTTGTCGAAGATCAAGTGACCGTAGGTGTGTGGGTTCATTTCGAGGTCTTCAATTCTATTCCATTGGTCTACTTGTCTGTCACTATACCAGTACCATGCAGTTTTTATCACAATTGTTCTGTAGTAAAGCTTTAGGTCCGGCATGGTGATTCCACCAGAGGTTCTTTTATCCTTGAGAAGAGTTTTTGCTATCCTAGGTTTTTTGTTATTCCAGATGAATTTGCAGATCGCACTTTCTAATTCGTTGAAGAATTGATTTGGAATTTTGATGGGGATTGCATTGAATCTGTAGATTGCTTTTGGCAAGATAGCCATTTTTACAATGTTGATCCTGCCAATCCATGAGCATGGGAGATCTTTCCATCTTCTGAGATCTTCTATAATTTCTTTCTTCAGAGACTTGAAGTTTTTATTATACAGATCTTTCACTTCCTTAGTTAGAGTCACGCCAAGATATTTTATATTATTTGTGACTATTGAGAAGGGTGTTGTTTCCCTAATTTCTTTCTCAGCCTGTTTATTCTTTGTGTAGAGAAAGGCCATTGATTTGTTTGAGTTAATTTTATATCCAGCTACTTCACCGAAGCTGTTTATCAGGCTTAGGAGTTCTCTGGTGGAATTTTTAGGGTCACTTATATATACTATCATATCATCTGCAAAAAGTGATATTTTGACTTCATCTTTTCCAATTTGTATCCCTTTGATCTCCTTTTGTTGTCGAATTGCTCTGGCTAGGACTTCAAGTACAATGTTGAATAGGTATGGAGAAAGTGGACAGCCTTGTCTAGTCCCTGATTTTAGAGGGATTGCTTCAAGCTTCTCACCATTTACTTTGATGTTGGCTACTGGTTTGCTGTAGATTGCTTTTATCATGTTTAGGTATGGGCCTTGAATTCCTGATCTTTCCAAGACTTTTATCATGAATGGGTGTTGGATCTTGTCAAATGCTTTTTCCGCATCTAACGAGATGACCATGTGGTTTTTGTCTTTGAGTTTGTTTATATACTGGATTACATTGATGGATTTCCATATATTGAACCATCCCTGCATCCCTGGGATGAAACCTACTTGGTCAGGATGGATGATTGTTTTGATGTGTTCTTGGATTCAGTTAGCAAGAACTTTATTGAGGATTTTTGCATCAATATTCATAAGGGATATTGGTCTGAAGTTTTCTATCTTTGTTGGGTCTTTTTGTGGTTTAGGTATCAGAGTAATTATGGCTTCATAGAATGAGTTGGGTAGAGTACCTTCTGTTTCTATTTTGTGGAATAGTTTGTGAAGAACTGGGATTAGATCTTCTTTGAAGGTCTGATAGAACTCTGCACTAAACCCATCTGGTCCTGGGCTTTTTTTGGCTGGGAGACTATTAATGACTGCTTCTATTTCTTTAGGGGATATAGGACTGTTTAGATCATTAACCTGATCTTGATTTAACTTTGGTACCTGGTATCTGTCTAGAAACTTGTCCATTTCATCCAGGTTCTCCAATTTTGTTGAGTATAGCCTTTTTTAGAAGGATGTGTTGGTGCTTTGGATTTCTTCAGGATCTGTTGTTATGTCTCCCTGTTCATTTCTGATTTTGTTAATTAGGATGTTTTCCCTGTGCCCTCTAGTGAGTCTGGCTAAGGGTTTATCTATCTTGTTGTATTTCTCAAATAACCAGCTCCTCATTTGGTTGATTCTTTGAATAGTTCTTCTTGTTTCCATTTGGTTGATTTCGCCCCTGAGTTTGATTATTTCCTGCCATCTACTCCTCTTGGGTGAATTTGCTTCCTATTGTTCTAGAGCTTTTAGGTGTGTTGTCAATCTGCTAATGTGTGCTCTCTCTAGTTTCTTTTGGGAGGCAATCAGAGCTATGAGTTTTCCTCTTAGAAATGCTTTCATTGTGTCCCATAAGTTTGGGTATGTTGTGGCTTCATTTTCATTAAACTCCAAAAAGTCCTTAATTTCTTTGTTTATTCCTTCCTTGATCAAGGTATCATGTAGAAGAGTGTTGTTCATTTTCCACGTGAATGTTGGCCTTCTATTATTTATTTTGTTATTGAAGATCAGCCTTAGTCCATGGTGATCTGATAGGATGCATGGGACAATTTCAATATTTTTGTATATGTTGAGGCTTGTTTTGTGACCAATTATATGGTCAATTTTGGAGAAGGTACCAGGAGGTGCTGAGAAGAAGGTATATCCTTTTGTTTTAGGATAAAATGTTCTGTATATATCTGTTAGATCCATTTGTTTCATAACTTCTGTTAGTTTCACTGTGTCCCTGTTTAGTTTCTGTTTCCATGATCTGTCCATTGATGAAAGTGGTGTGTTGAAGTTTCCCACTATTATTGTGTGAGGTGCAAAGTGTGCTTTGAGCTTTACTAAAGTATCTTTAATGAATGTGGCTGCCCTTGTATTTGGAGCATAGATATTCAGAAATGAGAGTTCCTCTTGGAAGATTTTACCTTTTATTAGTGTGAAGTGCCCCTCCTTGTCTTTTTTGACGACTTTGGGTTGGAAGTTGATTTTATTAGATATTAGAATGGCTACTCCAGCTTGTTTCTTCAGACCATTTGCTTGGAAAACTGTTTTCCAGTCTTTCATTCTGAGGTAATGTCTATCTTTTCCCCTGAGATGAATTTCCTGTAAACAGAGAAATGTTGGGTCCTGTTTGTGTAGGACTGGCATTTGTGTTCTCTTAGTGTCTGTATAACATCTGTCCAGGCTCTTCTGGCTTTCATAGTCTCTGGTGAAAAATCTTGTGTAATTCTGATAGCCTTGCCTTTTTATGTTACTTAACCTTTTTCCCTTACTGCTTTTAATATTCTATCTTTGTTTAGTGCATTTGTTGTTCTGATTATTATGTGTCGGTAGGAATTTCTTTTTTGGTCCAGTCTATTTGGAGTTCTGTAGGCTTCTTGTATGTTCATGGGCATCTCTTTCTTTAGTTTTGTTAGTTTATGTCTTTTTATTGGGGAGTTGAGTCCATTGATATTAAGAGATATTAAGGAAAAGTAATTGTTGTTTCCTATTACTTTTGTTGTTAGAGTTGGCATTCTGTTCTTGTGGGTGTCTTCTTTTAGGTTTGTTGAGGGATTATCTTTTTTCTTTTTCTAGGACGTAGTTTCCGTCCTTGTATTGGTTTTTTTTTTCTGTAATTATCCTTTGAAGGGCTGGATTCGTGGAAAGATAATGTCTGAATTTGGTTCTGTCATGGAATACTTTACTTTCTCCATCTAAGGGAATTGAAAGTTTGGCTGGGTATAGTAGCCTGGACTGGCATTTGTGTTCTCTTAGTGTCTGTATAACATCTGTCCAGGCTCTTCTGGCTTTCATAGTCTCTGGTGAAAAATCTTGTGTAATTCTGATAGCCTTGCCTTTTTATGTTACTTAACCTTTTTCCCTTACTGCTTTTAATATTCTATCTTTGTTTAGTGCATTTGTTGTTCTGATTATTATGTGTCGGTAGGAATTTCTTTTTTGGTCCAGTCTATTTGGAGTTCTGTAGGCTTCTTGTATGTTCATGGGCATCTCTTTCTTTAGGTTGGGAAGTTTTCTTCTATAATTTTGTTGAAGATATTTCCTGGTCCTTTGAGTTGAAAATCTTCATTCTCATCTGCTCCTATTATCTGTAGGTTTGGCCTTCTCATTGTGTCCTGGATTTCCTGGATGTTTTGAGTTCGGATCTTTTTGCATTTTCCATTTTCTTTGATTGTTGTGCCGATGTTCTCTATGGAATCTTCTGCACCTGAGATTCTCTCTTCCATCTCTTGTATTCTGTTGCTGATGCTTGCTTCTATGGTTCCAGATTTCTTTCCTAGGGCTTCTATCTCCAGCGTTCCTCACTTTGGGTTTTCTTTATTGTGTTTACTTTCCTTTTTAAGTCTTGGATGGTTTTATTCAATTCCATCACCTGTTTGGTAGTGTTTTCCTGCAATTCGTTAAGGGATGTTTGTGCTTCCTCTTTAAGGTCTTCTACCTGTGTAGCAGTGTTCTCCTGTATTTCTTTAAGTGAGTTATTAAAGTCCTTCTCGATGTCCTCTACCATCATTATGAGATATGCTTTTAAATCTGGGTCTAGCTTTTCGGGTGTGTTGTGGTGTCCTGAACTGGGTGAGGTGGGAGTGCTCGGTTCTGATGATGGTGAGTGGTCTTGGTTTCTGTTAGTAAGATTCTTATGTTTACCTTTCACCATCTGGCAATCTCTGGTGTTAGTTGTTATAGTTGTCTCTGGTTAGAGATTGTTCCTCTTGTGATTCTGTTAGCCTCTATCAGCAGACCTGGGAGACTAGCTCTCTCCTCTGAGATTCAGTGTTCAGAACACTCTCTGCAGGGAAGCTGTTCTCTTACAGAGAAGGTGCACAGATATCTGGCGTTCAGACCTCACTCCTGGTGGAAGATCAAGGCCCAAAACAGGACCTGTCCCCGAAACTGTTAGTTTCTGTAGTCCACACTCTCACCTGCACAGAGTAGTGTCAGAGGGATCCGGGAACCAAGATGGCTCCCCCGGGTGCTCCTGCAAAGCACTCCTGGGCCGGGGGGACACTCTCACCTGTGCAGACTACTTTTGGTGGTGTCCTGGATCCAAGATCTCTCTCTCCAGTTTCTTTTTGCAGGCACTCAGCTTTGAGTTTTCCTCTTAGCACTGCTTTCATTCTGTCTCATAATTTTCGATATGTTGTGGCTTCATTTTCATTAAATTCTAAAAAGTCTTGAAGTTCTTTCTTATTTTCTTCCTTGACCAAGTTATCATTAAGTAGAACATTGTTTAGCTCCCATTTGTATGAGGGCTTCTTGTTTTTGTTGCTATTTAAGACCAGCCATCATCTGTAGTGATATGTTAGGAGGCATGGTATTATTTCAATCTTCTTCTGCCTGCTTAGGTCTTAGTTGTGATCAATTATACAGTACCATGTATACGAAGGTACCATGAGTTGCTGACAAGGAAGGGTATTTTTTTGATTCAGGATGGAATTTTCTATAGATATCTGTTAAAACCATTTGGCCCATAAGTTCTGTTAGTTCCACTGTGTCTCTGTTTAGTTCTTGTTTCCATGATCTGTCATTTCATGAGAGTGCGGTGATGACATCCCCCACTATTATTGTGGGAGGTGCAATGTGTGCTTTGAGCTTTAGTAACGTTTAGTAGAGTTTCTTTTATGAATGTAGGTGCTTTTGTATTTGGAGCACAGATGTTTAGCAATGAGAGTTCTTAGATTTTTCCTTTGATGAATATGAAGTGCCTTTCCTTATCTTTTTTTGATACATTTTGGTCGAAAGTCCATTTTATTTGGTATTAGAATAACTACTCCAGATTTTTTTGTTGAACCATTTGCTTTGAAAATTTTTTTTCCAGTCTTTTAGGCTGAGGCCAGTTCTTGGCCCTGGCGTTCCCCTGTACTGGATACTTCATTCGTCCTTAGAATAGGGAACAAAATGCCCATGGAAGGAGTTACAGAGACAAAGTTTGGAGCTAAGATAAAAGAATTGACCATTCAGAGACTACCCCACCAGGGGATCCATCCCATAATCAGCCACCAAACACAGATACTATTGCACATGCCAGCAAGATTTTGCTGAAAGGACCCTGATATAGCTGTCTTGTGTGAGGCTATGCCAGTGCCTGGCAAATACAGAAGTGGATGCTCACAGTTATCTATTGGATGGAACACAGGGCCCCCAATGGAGGAGCTAGAGAAAGCACCCAAGGAGTTGAAGGGGTCTGCAACCCTATAGTTGAAACAACAATATGAACTAAGCAGTACCCCCTTATAGTTTTAATATTGTGTTTTTGCTTTTGAATTTGGAAAATTTAATTATGTCATGTTGTGGGAAACATTAAGAGAGAATTGCATGGTTTCTTCACTACACCCAGCTACTCTCTGCCCTTGAGGGTAATGGTTGATCTGTGGTTACCTTGTAGAAACTCTCTGACTCAGAGTTTCAAAATCTCTCCACCCAGCTCATTAAGTTCCCACTGGCAGATTGTTACCATGTCAGTCCCATGCTTCAAAACCCCCAAGGCCTTTTGTGGTGCACATCTGGCAAACCCACACTTTGCAGCCATATCTTTCTCTCTGGAACCCAGTCGAACTGCAGTGTGAAGGAAAACAGCACACAAATTTAGTTCAGAAACAATGGTAACTCAATTGCTGGGCACAACAAGTAGAATCCCAATCTTGTAAGCCATATTAAATATAAATCCTCTGGTGGTGAATCTTGGTGGATCTGCCATTGAAACTGGGAGACACCAGTAGCTACATCTTGTCTTATGGCTATCCCAGTCCAAAAGCCCCCAATTTGCTCCTGCTTCCTCTCTTCCTCAGTCCAACCCTAGAAGTTCTACCTACTTGCCCAGTGATTGGTCCCTTTATTCATTCGGGGGAAGATTCACAAGAAGTCACCTGAGTATGTGACTCATTCCTGTTTCAGACAACCCCTCCTGAGAAAGCAGAATTAACATCAAAATATAGGCAGCACCAGGGCCATCTACAACAATGACATGTTATGGAGAGGATATTTGTTAAATCATACTTATTTTTTTTTTAAAAAATCTTTGCTATTTCTTGTAGATGTGTCCAATTTGTGGGCCTGTATGTGGTCCCAATACACTTGTTTGATTACATAGTCATACAGTAATTAAAAATGATATTCACCCCCTACTTGGAGGATTCTATGCCTTTTTGTCTCATTTATCAATTGTTGGTGTTTGAGCATGAGCCATTAGTGTTCTATTCAGGAACTTGTTTCCTATACCAAATTATTTAAGGATATTTTCCACTTTCCCTTCTATTAGATCCAGCTCCTCAAAAAGTTGGAATAGTTCTACCTCAAGACCCAGCTATATTGCTCCTAGGAATATACCCAAAGGATGCTTCACCTTACCACGAGTACTCTACTATGTTCATAGCAGCCTTATTTATAATAGTCAGAAACTTGAAGCAACCCAGATGTTCCTCAACTGAAGAATGGATACAGAAAATATGGTTAATTTACACAATGGAATATTATTCAGCTATTAAAAACAAAGACATCATGAATTATGCAGGCATGTGGATGAAACTACAAACTATTACCCTGAGTGAATGAATTAACTCCAGACACAAAAGGACAAGCATGGAATGTACTCACTGATAAGTGCATATTAGTCAAAAAGTACACAATACCACACAGATCCTATGAAGCTAAACAAGAAGGAAGACCCAAGTGATGATGTTTCAACCACAGTTAAAAGGGAACAAAATAATTATGGGAGGCAGAGGGAGGGAGAAAACTGGGTAGGATGGGGGAGTGGAGCAGGATCAGGTATGAGGGAGACAGGAGAGAAGTCATAGAGGGCCAGGAAAATATTCAGTTGCTGGGGATGGGGGATGAGGAGTGGGGATGGGGGAATGTCTATAACGTCCCAGAGACCTGGGATGTGAGAGGCTCTAGGTCTTAGATGGAAAATTGTCTCTTTATGATAGCCCCTCCTAAATCACTGGTGCCTTTTTACTAGTAAGCCAATGAAATCTATATCCAACAATTTATCAATTCCAGTAATTTATATACAGTAGTTGGGGAGTTATGATATTTTTGTAGGAATCTTGCTGTCCAGAATTTCATGCTCCTAGAATTGCTGTGTTGAGTTCTATGCATGTCTTCATTTGGTATCTCTAGAAGAATTGTAATACAGCAATACGGCTGCACTGGCAAGTAATCACATCCAAAGAGCCGGGTCTGTGTGATACAGCTGCAATGTAGACAAGCTCTTAGTATACACCTTTAAGGTGAAGTTAGTTTGTAAAATGAAGTAGCCATGTTTGAAAGTGTCATATAACTGAGGAGCAGACACAGTGACAAATTAGAGAAAGATTTGACAGAATGAGTCAGAGATAGAATATGCCCAACTCTCAGGAGAACAGACAGGAAAGGGAGGCATCGTGCAGTGCAGGGAGTCAGCTGGGAGTCAGCATAGTGAGTGTAGTGCAATGGAGTTCAGCTTGTTCATGAGTTCGTGCAGCTCATTGCAGGTCAGCAGAAGCAGTTAAAGCCAGAGAATATGAAAGAGCCAGATAATTGGAACAAACTGCCAGAATTAGTTTGAGGCCAAGCAGAGCAATTCAGTCAGAAAGTAAGAGAAGCCAGATTGAATCATTCATTTTGGAGAGGAGTTTGAACTAGAATGGTTGAGTTGAATCAGCTAACCAGAGTTCAAAAAGAGCTAGAAAGAGTGAGTTTCTTCAGCAGTAAGACATCCAAAATGACTATAACACCAATCAAATAAAAGCTAAGTTTACAGGTATCTCTTCTTTTTTATTTAAGGACCTCCTTATTGGGAAACCTATTCTCTACATTTCCATTGACAGAGAGGAGAAAGCAGGCTTCTACTACAGCAGCAACATTAAACTTTACAACATGTAGAAATATACTGAAAATAATTTTAATCCTAGCATTTGTTATCACAAATAATCATAAAATGGGAAGGGATAACAGTAATGAATTTGTATTTGGAAGCTAGAGACCATTTAGAGTGAACATGAAAATTTTGAATGAGATAAAGGAAGTGTAGAAAAATGAAAAGAGGAGAGAGGAAGATTAAAAATACAAGAATGGCAGCTGAGAATAATTTTATGGAGGAGAAAAGAAAATGCAAGGGATTAGAAAAAGGAAAAATTTCAAAAGCAAAATTATATAATATAAGAATAAAACGGGTGAAAATGAGTTACAAACAGGATAACGTCAAAACACTCTTAGAGGTAGTATAAAAAGACAAAAAAATTTTTTTGGGTTTCCTCACTGATTTCTTCAGTGTCTTATTAATTACTTTTTTCTTACTGTGATAAAATACCCTGACAAGAAGCAACTTAAGAAGGAAAGGGTCTGTTTTGGTTCACAGTTCCAGGTGGGATACAATCCATCAGGGTGGGGAAGGCACAGCAGTCAGGCAGTGTGACAGTCAGCTAGCAGAGCAAGTCAGCAAAAGCAGTAAGTCCCTCTTGGCTGCACACACACCAAGCCTGTCTCCAGGGAAACACCTCCTCCATGAGACTCTGCCTTCTAAAGGATTTGTAAACTGCTCACACAGCCTCATCAGCTGGACACAAAATTTCCAAGCATTTAACTTTATTCAAACCACAATGATGACCCATATTCAAGAGTCTTGTTCACATTCTAAGCATTTCTGTAGTGTTTTTATTTTTCTTGTAATCAGCTTCGGGATTTATTCTATTGTGATCTGAGAAGATACAAGAACTTGTTCCAATTAATTTGTTTTAATAATTTCTTTTTTGACATGAGATGTGATCAATTTAAATAAGGTTCCAAGGGCTGTTAAGAACCATGCATTTTTGCTTGTTGGAAGGAATATTCTGTGGCTGTTGCTCACATCTATGGTATAATTCAATCTTGAAGCTTCTTTGTTGAGTTTTGGAAGACTGGCACAGTCAATTTGTGTCTTCAATTATAACTGGACCTCTCTGTCTTCTCATGTCCTGTAGTGTTTGTTTTATGAAATTGGGTACAACAATATATTTATGATTGTGATGCCTTCCTGATGATTGTCCCCTTTAGCAATATAGAGTGATTTTCTTTACCCTTTTTGACTGGTTATGGCTTGTAGTCTGCTTCAGCAGATGGATATGTAGCTGCCCTTGCTCCTTTGGGACTTGTACTTGCCTGCTCTATTGACCCTGTCCTTTCATTCTAAATCCATGTTTCTTTGACTGATGATGATAGATAACACATATTTAGATCTCTCTCTGTAAAATCTAGTCAGCTCTCTCCATCACTTAATTGGAAAACTTAAGACCATTTACATTTAAGTGTTATTAATTAGAAGGCTTTGCAGATCCTGTACTGGGTTGGTTGCTCTCCTGGTTGTTTGGAATTATTGCTTATTCTTTTCTTTCTCCTCATTTGAATTTGAAGTTTGCTGGTTTATTGACTTAGAAATGATCAATTCTATCATTAGTTGTTAACTTGGCAGATTCTAGAATCACCTGGGTTATGGACCTCTGATGATGCCCTTGGAGCATACCTTGATTACATTAATTGGAAGAGGAATATCCACCCATTATGGGTGGAGGCTTTTCCTGACTTGGGTCCTGGACTCTGTTCAGCAGCAGCATGCGTTCATTCATTGCTGTCTATTCTTGATGACTGATGTATTGTGATGTGACCAGTTGCTTCCTGCACGAGCAGCCTTAAGATTTTGTCATGCTGCACCATACCAGTGCCCTGTGAGCCAGAGTAAACCTTTCCTTAATTGTTTTTGTAAGAGTTTTTTTTTTCATAGTAATAAAAAAAAATGAACTTGAGAGACTTCTTCCTAACTATGTTTGTAATGAAATTTATTCTTTCCTTTGCTTGTGGGATTGAAAGTATCATTCTTTCCTCTATGTTTATCTCTGCAGTCATGACTTAGTACTCCTGACTTGTTTCAGTTTGCACTTGACTTGGAATTTGTTTATTTCTCCATCTATTTTATAAGCTAACTTTCCAGATATAGCCATCTTGGCTGGGAGCTACTTAATTTCAGCAATGCACTGTATCATGGTATGGTTTCCTGGCTTTAGGGTTTCTATTTTCATTCAAAAGCCTGTGTAAGAGGTCATTTTTTTCTCTTAAAGGTTTTAATATTGCTTCTTTGTTTTGCAGTTTTGAGATTTTTGACTATAATATTTAATGTAGTGACTTTTCTCTGATTCTGTCTATTTGGGGTTTTAAATGCTATTATGCTTGGATATCCACTTATTTGCTCAGATTTTAGAAAAGAATCTGCAGCTGGGTGATGGTGGCACAAGTCTTTAATGACAGCATTGAGGAGGCAGAGGCAGGAGGATCTCTCCAAATTTGAGACAGCTTGGTCTACAAAATGAGTTCCAGGACAACCAGTGCTGTTACATTAGCCAATATTATTTCTTAGCCTCTCTACATAAATTTCAGAATTACCTTGTTAGTATTCACTGAATAGTGTCCTGACATTTTGATTGAGATGGTTTCAAAATATATAGGTCAAGATGGGAGAGACAACAGAAATATTTCATTATATCTTCCTGCCTAAAGAAAGAGTATGTCATGATTTATTTCTTTTGGCCTTCTCATGGCACAGTTTTTCTCATATAATTGTTGCTGAGTACTTTAGGAGTGGTAATGTAAGTGATATTATGCTTTTAGTTTCAAGGTATGTTTATTAATTGGATGTATATAGACAAGTTATCTTGGATATTAACTTTGGGTCATGAAACCATATTAGTCATCCTTAATTCCATAAAGTATATATATGGAATTATATATAATATATATATATATATATATATATATATATATATATATATATATATAGTATATATATATATTTGCCACTTTTTTGATTCTGTGACAATGACAGACTCTGTGACTTCAAAACCTTTAAGATGTTCTCTATTTACCCTCAACCTTGTTCTTAGAGTTCTTATTTTTCTGCTTACATTTAACTATCATTTGTTACTTTCTGTTTCTTTTTTCACCCTGTTGGACTCCCCCTGTACCTCTCCCCACCTTCTCTGTTAGCTCCGTGATCCACGGGAGGAGTAGCTGAATGAGATTGTGTTCCAGGTCTGTAGGCAGGATCACCTTAATTCTGTCCTTTGATAGCTGAGAGAGAGCTTAAATAGGTTCTTTAATGTCATTCATTTGTAAAGCTCAGAGGAGAATGTCTCTGCAGGTCAGGAGAGGTGATTAACAGGTGATAGGTGTATAAGCATTACATACAGGGAATATGGTAGATACTGTAGAGAGACATTCACTCTTACATACATGGAATGTGGTGGCTACTGTAGAGACATTCACTCTGTTTTTTTTTTTAAATTTATCTTTAATCTTTTTTTTTTCTTTCAGTCTGTCCTTATCCCCTCCAGGTCCACCCTCCCACAGCTCCTCATCCCATTCATCCTCACCCATTTCTAAGAGGCTGTACCTACACCACCACCATGCTAGGCCTCCCCATTCCCTGGGGCCAAAATTCTCTCAAGGGTTAGGTGAATTTTCTTTCACTGAGGCCAGTCCTCTGCTGTACATGTGTCAGGGGCAAATGATCAGCTCATGTATGTTACTTGGTTGGTTTCTCAGTGTCTGAGAGATTTCAGGGGTCCAGGTTAGCTGAGACTGCTCTTCTTCCTTTTGGGTTGCTCTCATAGACAACTTCTTCTATCCTTCCCCTAATTCAACCACAGCCCCCCCGCCACCCACTTCAATTCAACAGTTGGGTTTAAGTATCTACATCTGTCTCAACCAGCTGTTTCTTTGGCTTTTAGGAGGACTGCCATACTAGGCTCCTGTCTGTAAGCACACCATAGCATCAGCAATAGTGTCAGGCCTTGGAGCCTTCCCTTGAGATGGATCCCATTTTGGGCTGATCACTGGAACTCCTTTTCCTCAGTCTCTTCTCCATTTTTGTCCCTACAGTTCTTTCAGACAGGAACAATTCTGGGTCAGAGTTTTTGACTGTAGAATGGCAACGCCATCCCTCCACTTGATGCCCTGTTTTTCTACAGGAGGTAGACTCTACAAGTTCTCACTCCCCACTGTTGGACATTTCATTTAAGGTTCCTCCCTTTGAGTCCTGAGAGTCTCTCATCTCCCAGATTTCTGGTACATTTCTCTACCTCATACTTCCCAAGGCTGTCTGTTTCCAATCATTCTGATGGCCCTCAGTTCTTCTCTCCTGTTTCTCCCCCAATACCTGATCATGTTCCCCTTTTCCTTTCCCCTGTTCCCCTCCATGTCCCTCCCTCTCTCTGCCACCATTATTTCTTCTCCTTCAAGAGTGGGATTGAAGCATCCTCACTTTGGCCCTTTGACTTGTTAACCCTCTTGAGTTCTGTGGATTGTATCCTGGGTATTCAGTAATTTTAGGGGGCCAATATCCACTTATTAGTGAGTACATACCATGCATGTCCTTTTGGGTCTGAGTTACCTCACTCAGGATGATATTTTCTAGTTCCATCCATTTGTCTGCAAAACGCAGGATGTCCTCATTCTTAATAGCTGAGTAGTATTCCATTGTGTAAATGAGCCATGTTTTCTGTATCCATTCTTCCTTGTGGGACACCTGGGTTATTTCCAGCTTCTGATAAATAAAGCCACTGTGAACATAGTGGAGCATGTGCTCCTGTGGCATGATGGGGCATCTTTTGGGTATATGCTCAAGAGTGGTATAGCTGGGTCCTCAGGTAGTACTATTACCAATATTTTGAGGAACCTCCAGATTGATTTCCAGAATGGTTGCACCAGTTTGCAATCCCACCACCAATGGAGGTGTGTTCCTCTTTCTCCACATCCTCTCCAACATGTGATGTCACCTGAGTTTTTGATCTTAGCCATTATAATACACATTTCTCCTTTTATTCTTCCTGCTTCAGGACTGAAGTCTTGTTCAGAGACTTTAGGAAAACTTTCTGGGATATGCTTTGAATGATTCAAGGCATTCTAGGGAAATGCGTGTTTGAAAAAAGTGATTAAAAATGTGATAGAGATGTGAAGAAAAGGGAGTGCTTCCTATTAAAAGCTTTAGGAGGAAGAGAGTCTTTGGTTCTTATTGACAGTCTTTTTGAACCTGTCTTTTCCTAACAATCCCTGTAATACTATGAAACCCGGGGGGTGGGGGTGGGGGCATCATTATCCAACTCCACAGGTAGAATCCAGTTTCTTTTCATGCTGAATGAAGGGCTGGGGATTTGCTTAGTAGCAGAGTTCTTGGGTGCATGTATGAGACCTGGTTTCAGTTGCAGCACAACAAAAACAGAATATATCAGAAACACAGGAAGAAAGAACAGTGAAAGCCCCAGATGAGACATTCTGCAATATTAAGTGTGCATGCCAAGGTCAGTGGGATAAGAGACCTGGGACTTTGGGGCCTTCTTCAATGCTCTGGAAGTTTCAAGGCCTGGGATCCTTGCTACAAACCTGAAGAGGGAGGATTGTGGGTCAAGAATGATTAGGGCTGAACTTGTCATGAGCTTGGGAGCAAAATGTCAGAGTTTGGAGTCAATTTATGGCATGAAGTAAAGAATTCTTGCCCATCTCAGTTTCAGAGTTAGGATAATTGCTGACATTCTTACTCTGTTATTCACACTTAGTGTAACAATCTTTTGTCCTTCCATAAACCCAAGAACTTTATATCATTGGCCTACCTCTGCTCTATTCTTAATGAAGCCTTGTGGGATGAGTCAAATGGAGTTTTAGCCATCTTTATCTCCTTTGTACACAAATTCATGCCTTTTTATGCTTCCTCTTTGCTTCCTGGTAGGCTGGGGAGCTTTGAGGTGAGGAATTTACTTCTGATCTTCATTTTTCACTGGTAACTATGGATCTGGAAGCTTAATATTAACACAAAAGTGGAAAGTGATGGGCTATGCTGGAAAATTTGAAAACATTCATCTCTCTTTTGCATCAAGGGGCCCAATGTTATCTTAAAATTCCAAACCAGAATCACCAACTCATTCATGTTATCAAGTGAATTACTCCTAAATAAGTCTGCTAGTCACTTGTATTATTATTGTCTTGGCTGTAAATCTTTTGCATGGTTTTGATTTTTAATATCAAACAATCAGTCTTTCCTTCCTTCCTTCTCTCCCTTGATCCTTCCCTCCTTTTTCTTTCCTTTCTCCTTCCTTCCTTCCTCCTTCCCTTGCTCCCTCCCTACCTCCTTCCCCCCTTCCTTCCTTCCTTCCTTCCTTCCTTCCTTCCTTCCTTCCTTCCTTCCTTCCTTCCTTCCTTCCTTCCTTCCTTCCTCGCTCCCTCCCTCCCCCCTCCCTCCCTCTCTCTCTCTTTCTCCCTCTCTCTCTCTCCCTTTCTTTCTTTCTTTCTTTCTTTCTTTCTTTCTTTCTTTCTTTCTTTCTTTCTTTCTTTCTTTCTTTCTTTCTTTCTTTCTCTCTTTCTCTCTTTCTTTCTTCCCTTCTCTTTTTGAGAGTTTCACTATGTAGTCCAGGCTGGCCAGAATGACCATCTTTATGCCTCAGCTTTTCCTTTTGGGATTAGGTGTGCCAGTGTGGCTAGCCTCTCAGGCAATTTTGAATGTTTAAAAAGAAGATGAAGGGGTTGAGCATATAGCTCAGTGGGTGAAATGTTTTCCAGGCACATATTAGGACCTGACTTTGCAGTCTCAGAATCCATGTAAAATCTCAGCATGAACCCATGGCTGCGAGCCCAATGCTTGTGGGCTGAGGTGGGAGGTAGACGTATGATAATCCCTAGAAGATCATGGGTCAGCATCAGTGAAAAACAATGAGACCCTATCTCACCTGTGGAAGATGACTAACTGATACTTGGGCTACCCTCTGATCTAGACAAACACATTCTGGCATGTGCATGTGTTCTCTCCTCCAGAGAGAGAGAGAATGAGAGAGAGAGAGAGAGAGAGAGAGAGAGAGAGAGAGAGAGAGAGAGAGAGAGAGAGAGAGAGAGAGAGAGAGAGAGAAATGTGGGAGATGTGGGTGGATTTAATGTAAAACACAGAAGCCTGGACAGTTTGGATACTTACAGCATAGGAACACCAGCTGTCGTATCACAATCAATGTGCATTAGGGGAAGGAGCACATCTCTGTGAATGAGTTGAAAGTCTATCATTCTATTATGTCTCTCTGTTAATTCAGTGAATTGACTTAGTTCTAGCTAGTGTCTATTGTGACCTCTGTGGTTCACCTTTGGACCCAGAAAAGTGTTGTAGCTGCTGAGTATGAGAAGTTTTACTTTTCTAACAGTCAAGGAGGCCTTCCAAAGCAGAGGGTGTTGTGAGTCCATGTAGAATGACAGGCTGCTTCAGTTCTGCATAATTCACTGGGTTCTTCATTTTCAAATATTGTTTCTTCCTTGAGAATTCAGCTATTAAGTCTCCACTGGTTTAAATAGATATGAAACATTGAACATCCATTTGCTTTTGAGCCCTCAGTGAATAGCCAAGAGGATGTTCCTTTAGAAAATATATATTTTATTCTGTCCATTGCATCTAAATGGACCAGCGGCAAAGCTGTGTTTATTCACATCCATATGCAAATATTGACTTATGCCTTGCATTGAAGAAAGCTTGGTACGTTTGGAAGAAAAACATAACACAGATAAACATTTATAAGCAATTCAAATATTAAAGAGCTTGAGCATTTCTAAAGGCGCTCATATATGAGGTTTTTTTCTTTCTGGGATGTCATTATGATTCTACAGTTATTTGCAAAATACAGTTACTGAACTCTCTAGCTTTTATGTATGAAAGTATGTGTTTATTTCTGACAGCAATAAAGCCAATATGTTAGGCATTCATACATCCCTTGTAATAATCCTTGGGGAGAGATATGTAGCACACTGCTCTCTTTTATGGTGATACCATAGAAATAGGACAGTTAATTTCAAAACCTGTCACAGGTGTAGCTAGCTATTTCTCATAATCAGGGATGAGGATTGTTTTAAATGATGATTCTGATGTTTAGGCATATAACTTTACAGCAAAATGTGCCATTTTAGCTTTCTTGCATCTAACATTTGTTCCCCTAATATAGCCTTTATTAAAATGTTATAGAAGCTGGCTAGTGTACATGCTACTACAAGATCCTGTCTCTTTTCTTCTTTCTTACATTCAATTATATTATGATGCCATTTTAACTTGCTCAAAGCACAGAAAAATGCCACAAACTAGCAAATTAAAGATGAAAACTAGAGCTGTAACAGATGTTCCTGGGGACCTGTTACTATCTTCCATTATCTTCTAGCAACCGTCAAGCAAACCCTTCATTTTATGTCTTCTAGCACAGCATACAACACATTTATGAATTGTTAACGTAACTCAAGAATGCAGACCTGAACTTTACTTGCAAGTCTAGAATAGTCTCTTCTACTAAATAATGAAACCACAGTAATAAAAGAAATGGCAGTTGAGGGAGATTTTATTATTGTTTATAGGAAAAACAAGAAGCAAGTAGGTGACCATGAAGTCTATAAGTTAACAAAAATAATTCAGTTTAACTGAGAATACTTACAATAAACTTATTTTTTGTAAGGAATTGTCTAAACTATTTAAGATACATAATTCTGCAAGATAGAGACAGCTCTCAGAGAAATTATGGCCTTTAAGTTGAATTATTACATGTACATGCATATCAGCAGGGCACTACCATAAAGTGTTACTGCTTCAAGGGAAATGTACATAAGAGCTGTGGTGTTGGCAAGAGCAAGGCATACTTAGCAATAATTACATTCTACCCACCAGAGAAAGGTTCATAAAAGGAAACAGTGTGGAAAAAAATTGGAAATAGGAGTCTAGAATCTAATTTTTCTATGAAAAATCTTGTTAATTTTGTACAACAAACATTTATGAAGTTCTTTGCCGGTACCTGGCACCATGCTAGAGAATGGAATCCACAGCAATGAATGTTAGGGTGTGAAGCACAGTAGAATAATCCATCGGTTTAAGGAGTCACTGCATTTGCATAGGATGACATGTTTTTCTGATGTCCTTTGCTTTATTCTTTGGATCCACATATTGCTAGCTCTTCCTTGTTCTGTGCTATGGCTTCTGAGAAATTTGCGAAAAGTTCCCTTGCCTGGGAAGATAAAGGATAAGGATGAGATACTTTCTGTACTCTCCTTCTTACTGCAGACTTCCTTTACTAACGCTCATGTTGGGGAGCCTCACTGCACAACTCTTCTTTGAATTCAGGAGGCTAGCTGGTTCCTTTTCTTTACTTCTTAGAAGTGAAAATTTGTTACCACAAACTCTGCACTTCTACAGTTCTATTACTTAACTCCTTCTGTTGTCTGATGCTAAGTGGGCCCTTGATTAATATGACATAGATGCCATCTAGTTTTCTGCGGCTTGTCTTAGCTTTAATTGTTAATTTGACATAGTCTAGAATCACCTGAGAAAGGAATCTCAATTGAGTTACTTCCCAGGGGACATCTCTTTGGGAGGCTGTCTTGATTATTAACTGATGTAGGTGTGCCTAGCCTTCTGTGGACAGCACCATTCCCTAGGTCAGTAGACTTGAGCTGTATAAGAAAGCTAGTTAAGTATGAGCCTATGAGCAAAAAGGAGGTGCCATCCCTCCATAGTTTTTTCTTGAGCTTTTTTGCCTGACTTCCCTCAATGATGGTCTGTGACTTGAAAGTTTGAGCTAGAGTAGAGTGTTTTATCACAGCAATAGGAATGAAACCAGAACAGGGTTAGGGTTAGGGTTAGGGTTAGGGTTAGGGTTAGGGTTAGGGTTAGGGTTAGGGTTAGGGTTAGGGTTAGGGGTTAGGGGTTAGGGTTAGGGTTAGGGTTAGGGTTAGGGTTAAGGTTAGGGTTAGGGTTAGGGCTAGGTTTAAGATTTAGGGTTAGCATTAGGGTTACAAAATATCAACGTGAAGTTGATGACTTAAAATGTCATAGATTTAATTTGTTACATTTCTGAATGATATAAATGTGACAGGCATGTGTGAATGTCAGTGCAGATGCTGCAGAGCTGTATTCCTTTGGGAGGTATAAGGAGAGAATCTGTTTTCTGCCTCTTTCATTATCTTGGCTGTTGCAGACTTTGGCTCATTTCTAAATTCTCCCTCCATTTTTCACATCATCTTTCTATGTGTGTTGCTCCCTTCTTTTTCTATGTGATATGATCTTCTGTCTTTTTTATTGAGTGGTATGACTGAATAAAAGGATCATGTCAAAATTCTTAATTATACGTTCATCTGTCTCTTTATAGAAAAAAAATTATAGGTTCCAAAATTAGGCCCTATACTATTTTTTAAATATATAACTTTATTTATAAAAATAAACATTTATAAATATTTATAAACATTATACTAAATAAAATATTTATAAATACATATAATTATATAACTATTTATAAATATTAATTCTTTGAGAATTTCATATGTGTCTGCAATGTATGTTAGTCTTATTACCCTCCTGTCACCCCAACTCCCCGAGATCTACCCCCTCCTCAAAATGTCATATATTTCTTTTTATAACTCATAGAGTACCATTTGTGGGCTATCTATGGGAGATACACAGGGGGCCACACCCTTACACAAAACTATTTTCTCCCGAGACTTCATCAACTGTCATAATCTCCTCAGCTAGGAATGAGGGTTTGTGACATCCCTCTACAAAACTGAAATGCTGACTGGCTTGATGTTTTACAGGTATCATGGAGATAATCAGAGCTCCTGTGAGTTCATACACGCATGGGTCCTGTCATGTTTTGATGAGACTGCTTCATTCTTGCTCTCTTCAACCTTTCCCTCTTGTAATCTCTCTTCACTCTCTTCTGTGATGGTCTCTGACCTTTAGGGAGTGTGTGATATTGATGCACCAGTAATGGTTGAGCATCTGACTAACACTTATTCTCTGTGTTTAGTGTGTTGTGATTTTCTGCATTTGCTGCCAGGGCTTTAGAAAGATGAAACTAATGTGGAGACAGGCTACTTCTAGCAGGGAAAGCCTGGAGGCTGAGAGTCATTGATTTATAAAATTCAAATCTCACTAGTACTGACTGCTTATTAGACATCTGAGAGTACTGGACACTTAGAAGGGCTTATTTCATGTCATCAATCACTTACGAATATGAGCTTGCAGCGTCATGTTGAGATCATGCCTGACTGAGGTAAAGAGTGTAAGAACTGGCCTGCTACATAGTCTAGAGCCATCTAGAAAGTATATAATTGAGTTGCTTTGAGTTCTCCTTTCCTGAAATGATTGCCTCTTATTTATTATTTAGGAAATATTTTATCTAGTTGTTATTATGAGTCATATTAGATACATTACTGAATCAATAAAATTTAATCCCAGGGGTAAAGGCAAGGAAGGAAACATCCTTGGTCTAGGAAACTATCTAAATCTTAATGGCATGGTTTTTAAAGAGAAATACTACCCAGAAGCATATGAGTTTTGAGATGTGCCAAGAAGTACTACAAGAAACAAATGCAGCACAAGTGCTTCGTGTAATTTTAGAAATGTAATTTCAATGGCTGACATTTCTTATGTACTGTAATAATGGATAAATACAAGAGAATCTCTGCTGTAGGCTGTTTGGGCAAAATGTGAACAGTTCTCTTGTTATTGTTACTTGTTTACTTATAAAAATATACTCAGAAAGAAAAATATACAGACCAGTAAAATCTTGTTTAGTATGAAGAAAATTTAACTATCAAGGTAGCTCAATTCTATCCAGTCCCCAAACACAATATACTCTTGATGTTTCTAGTAAGGGGATTTCCACACCCCTATATTCTATCATCTGTTGTTCATTTTGGAAACTTCTTAATTAAGCAAAATTTGTAATTATCAGACAGCAGTTAGCATTCAACTTCAGCCCTCTCATCAACGAGACCCTCCATGCATTTGCTATGTGTGGTGATATCAAATCTGAAATTAAATTTACTTCTTAAAATTAGAGTTCTGTGAACTGCTCATAGAAATGAGCAAAAAGAGAGCCCCCAACTCTTTCTGTGGCCAGAGTTAAGAAGCAGAATTGAACTGTGATACATTCTCCTCACAGACCCAGAGGAGAGGAAGGTGCATATGTTGTAGAAGAGTCAATATTTTTCTTAAATGTTTTATTTTGTACAGTTTCATTTATATATACAATCCATTGTGGTTATATTCACCCACATCATGCTCTGTCATCACCTTTCCTCTCTCTCAGAACTCTTTTTCTTCCCAACTACTCGTCTAATGGATGTATTATTAAAGAAAATGACACCCATTTTCATGGTTCAGCAACCACTGCCAGGGGATGGAGCCTGGTGAGCAACTCCTCCATTCATGGCAGAATGCTAAAGGGTCCAATTTTGTGCAAGTATGTTCATGATTGCAACAGCCAATGCTGTATTTCATGAGATTGGTTGTGTTCAGGGTGGTATGGCTGTAGAACCATATTATATCTGAACAGCAGCAATCCATTGTACCCCTCTCCGTTCGTTGACTTCTAAATTCTTCCTACACCCCACTCCTCACTGTCCCCTGGGCCTTGGATACTTTAACCAGCCAGGTGTCTTTGCATCAGTTGTTACTCTCTGACAAAAGAAGGCTCTTTGCCCAAGGTTGAGGGTGCCACTATTCTATGGGTATAGACAAAAGTAGGAAGCTTGCCCAAATAGGGAAACCACAGTATTATTTGCTTACTTGGGCCTTTGACCTCCTCAGCCTTAGGCTTTGCCACTGGACATGATCCTACAACTTGACCTTAAAATAAAACCTTAAAGTACATAGTAGCAGGCATACTCATGGAATCATATTGATTTAAATCAATGAACTTCAAAAGGAAAGTCAGAATCCATTCAATGCTGATAGAAAACAAGTACTAAAAAGGTCAGTTCATCCTTTGGTCAGATGCAGAGAAGGGTCGAAGGGCTTTTCTGTCGATCATTACTGGGAGTAGTTTAAGTCCATTTCTGAGAGGCTTCACTGACTCATTGAACTCTGCAGGTACATCTGGGGTTGTGAGAACCCTTGGTATGTCTGACTGTATGTCCACAGTCTTGTCTTGGCAGGGCAGCTTGGATAAAGCTTCTGCTTCCCTTCACCTGAGAAGTGGCATAGCTGCACCTATGCTTGCTTTGTCTTCTTTTCCAGGAGTAACCTCTGTCCTATTCTTGGTGCTTTCCCCCTTTTGTGTCAGCATGTTTGTGAAATCTTGAAGTTCTTTCTTTCTTTCAAACACTCTGTTCTTTATTATTCTGACTCTCCTTAACCAACTCATTGTGCAGAAGCAATTTCTAGATGGCATCTACTGACATGACCCTTAGCTATTTTTTAATTCACCCAGTTTTATTACAAATGTGGCATGCAGATGAAACTCTTCAATAACTTCATTCTTTCATCTGTTATTCAACATTTCCTTAGATTTTCCAAAGATTAAATAAAAGTTTTACAGCCTTGTTCATTTGGACTTCTGAAAAGACATGAATACACACAAGAATTGGGTCACGAGGCATGATTGTGATGGCATGAGCCCTTAGTCCTCAGGGGGCTTATGCAGGAGGATTGCTTATGTCTGAGAGTTTGAAACAATGTAGGGTATCAGGACAAGTTTCCATCTCAAGAAACAAAAAGGAAACAAACAAACAAACAAAAAAAGAACACAATGTCAGTAGCTATAATGAAAGACATCTCATGCCCCAAATTAACCAGTGTCAATAAACAAAAAGAGAGAGATCAAATAAAGCCCATAACAGTTAAGCATAGCCATTTTTTATAAGTCACATTAACAAAAAGTAGTGTTTCCTCATCTTTGTCTGTCTCATAATCTAGACTCACTTTTCCTTCCAGATACTTAGAGATTGCATACTATGAGACTTAGAAGGGGAAAATAATGAGGAATAATAGAAATAGAGATTTACAGGTTTGGTAGGAGGCTGGTCTGTTTTGAATACTTTAGAACCTGCTAGAATATATTAATTATACTTAATAATGTTGGCTTTTTCATATATATATACATATATATTTGATTATATTCACCTTATCACCCTTTCTTGTCACCCTTCCATTCACATCAATCTCTTCATCTTCCTAACTACTCCCCCTTCTACTTTTTTGTCTTTAGCGGGGACCCAATAAATTCTTTTAGATTTACTCACATGCACATACGGAAGAGATTATTTATAAGAATCTGGGAACCTTACAATGTATACACCAGTGAAGAAATATCTCTCTTTCTTTCAGATGCTTCTCTGACCAAATCTGGCAACAGCACTAATCTATGGGCATAAACATAAATATTTAAAGGGTAGTTTGTTGCAGGGCCCCATATTGCAAGCCTCCATCTTGAAGAGAAAAATAGCTATAAGAAATCTCCCACTGAGATGTAATTAGAAAGTAATTCCCTTTATTATGGAAGAGAACTCTTCTGATGAGATATCTCTTTATAAATTTACATCTCAACAAAATTCAGATATTTGCAATGACTTCATTCTCAATCTTGTTCTAGAATGTTCCTGATTATTTTCATGTTTTCTTTTCTCTTCTGTGTATGTCTTTCATTTCCTATCCATACTTTGATGATTAAATTTATGTGTCAATATTAAAAATATTTGAAACATGGTCTTCCTTTGTGATGTGAGACTGTTTCCAGAGATTAACATTGGGACACATGAACTCAGGTAAGTAGACACCCTCTTTAGTGTGTCTAGGTAGCATCAACCCACAGGTGCTTGAATAGAACAAAAGGCAGAGGAAGGAGAAGTATGTACTCCTGTCTTCTTTTTCTGCTTCATTGTTTGAGCTGGACCATCTTAGCTGCTGCTTTGCAAATGGAATTCACACCATTAGTTGTTGTGGCTTAGGCCTTTTACCTTAGACTGAGCCATAGCCAGCTTTCAGACAGCAGATCATGGGCTCCTCTGCCTCCATAATCTCTGTCTCTGTGTGCCCAGCACTGGACAAGTGCAAATACATCTCCTTGGATGACTTGGAGAATACTGACTGCTGACTAATATGCATGATTCTTTCCCTCTGTTATCTCAAGCTTATCTTATTTGTAATTTTTCCAAGGACACAGCTTCAACTGTCACAAAAAACAGAAAAAAACATTACTGAGAATTCCAGATAACAAATTTATGGCCTTGAAATTCTTCCGATGCCAGTCATCTGACTATGGCTGAAAAAATTGATTATAAAGGGGAAAATGTTTCATGGGGCTAGCAAAAGGTGCTGTTTCTCTCCCTCAGTATCTTGGCTGACCCCATTAGTGAGTCTGACTTTTCACAGATGTTAATGATGAGCTATGGTGCTGTTGAAATAGCCTCATCTTGGAAATGAATGGATCACAAATGGCTTGGAAATGAAGGCACTGCGATTAACTAAATTAGTGTCTCATATTTTAACCTCTCATCATTAACTCACCTTGGCTTGCCACATTATCTCAGATGTCAGCTGCTTCTGGGGAAGCAGACAGACAGGATTCCTACCCACAAGTCTCAGCGCCATCTGTTTCTCTGCTGTCCTTGCTGAATTTTCTGAGTCACATGGAAGATTCTCAGGACTTGTCAGACATTATTTCTTACTAAAATGAGTAATGTCCAATCTGACAAATTTTACCAATCCCCTTGTTTTCTTTGGCTCAATGTACAGCTTGCCTTCATGAATTTCTCATGGAGTTTATTAGTTTTACTTAGCCTTTTAGCTATAAGAATGGTCTAAGTCCATATAACTTGTCCTTGGAGATAGATCTGAGGGATATTAGGAAGCAATGCCTTCCTTTACCTATAGTATATTCTATGTAAAACACAGTTAAGGCTCATGCTTTTGCAAGCTTCAGCTTCCAAACACAGTGCCACAGATTGAATACTTTTTGTTTCAGATAT